>NW_027362772.1:57945041-58270041 GCF_046119375.1 Phyllobates terribilis | reverse complement strand
TGGTCACACTATATAAATCCATGCAACCGGCAACCAGCATGGATTTATATAGTGTGACCGTAAAAGAATGGTAAAAAATAAAAAATATATACTTACCTTCTGATGGCCTGCCGACGTCAGCGGTCGCATGACCCGTCACATGACCAAATGACGTCACGGCAGGTCCTTTTCAGACCATCGCGAGCTGCCGGGGAGCCAGGACGCATCGGATAAAGACACCGGGGGCCATCAGAAGGTAAGTATAATATTTATTTTTTATTTTATTCTTTTTTTTACAGGTTCTATGGTACCCGGGTCCGGAGGAGAGTCTCCTGTCCTCCACACCCGGGTACCATCCGCACATTGAAACGCTTGGATTCCGCATCTACAGATGCAGGGATGCAGATTCCATGCGTTCTAATGCAAGTCAATGGCGGCGAAAACGCCGCGCTTCCGCAAAATAATTGGTAATGCTGCGGATTTTTCATTGGGGAACATGGCAGGCCTTTTACCAAGCGTTTTTTAAGCATTTCCGCAGCGCAATTGCCGCTGCGGAAACGCTTAAGAAACGCATAGTGGGCACACAGCCTAAAAAAAATTATTATAATTAATATTGTGGCAAATTAATTTCACGTGAACTATCACAGGGGATCATGTGACATGTCACGTGATAAATCAGGTGTGTGTTGAGGGGGGGGTGTCTGGGGGGGGGGGCCCGCGCCTTCTAAACTGCCCGGGGCCCTTGCTACTCTTAATCCACCCCTGTGGATGACTATACTATTATATTGGTCACTGATATTTTTTTTAAATGTCAGAAATGTATTTTTAGACATTATGAGCTGTTCGGTTGTTTTTATCACTTTAACAGATGAAAATAAATAATTGAGATGGGAAAATTTATGTTTTTCATTTAGTTGCCCAATAATTCTGCACACACAGATATTCTCCTAAGAAAGACAAAACCTCACTTTTACTTTTTTCAAAATTATTCAGGGTTCAGGTCTATTAACCTTTGGGATTGACAGATAGCACTGGAGAAGATCAATAATAAAATGAATCATCAAAAATACAAATTGTGCACAAAGTATATATATATACACATCAGCAAAACATTGGTTCAATATCCTCCTAATTTGATATCTATCTATTTCATATCTATATTTATCTATGTATCCATCTATCTATCTCATCTATCTACTTATCTGTCACTGTGACATCACGATACATTCTATGTCACAGTGATGTGATGACATCATCACATTCTATATCCCAGTGTTACAGCCCAGGGGAAATCACTGCCTCACAGACTTACAAGGGTGAGGGAGTACCTTTTGTTTTTCGTGACAAACGAAGCAAAAATTTATTCTAAAATGGATAAAGAGAGAAGACGAGCCCAAAGAGATCGGGTTCTGAGAGAGAGGAGAGGAATAAATGAAGAGCAGGTATTGTTGTTCGCTTTAGGGCGAAAAGACATTAATCTACCGGACATGGACACTGACGCCTCAGAAATGGCGTCCAAACGACAAAATCTAGAGAAAATGAGAAAGTCCAAAAGACATGAGATCCTTACACAGAGAAGGAACATGGAGAACCTCATGGAGTCTGACTCTGCTGCCTCCGCTGAGCTTCAGAGGGCCATTCTTATCTCCTTGAAAAAAATCGGAGATCTGGTCCCTGAAATAAGGAAGAGGAATAAAGAAGCCATCCTCAATAAGCGGAGAAACATCAGCGCAGAGTTAGAGCTGGAGGAAGTTCTCCAAGAAACTCCAAGACAGGTCTCATCCAGATCTGAAAGACAAGACACCCTGAACCTGCAAAGAGTGGCAGCCCAGAAAAGAATGAGGAACAGCAGAGACTGGGTTGTCCAATGCAGGAGGCATCTGAGATATGCCAAACCAATCATTAATGGGAATGGTGCCCTATGGAGATCCCACTCATCAACCAAAACCATCTCCATCCCGGATTTTCTGTTCCATCTGAGTGTTTCTTCACCAGAAAGATCAATGGATAAAGATGAACCAGGTAAGAAATAATCTTACTCAGTATAATGTAAATTGGCCTATACCGCATGGTTTTTTGTTGCCTTCCCCTGGATCAACGCTGCGGAATAGCTGCAGTGCACAAGAAATAGGCTGAACTGGATGGACGCTTGTCTTTTTTCGGCCTTATAAACTATAAACTAAACTATAATAAAACTGGGGGTGAGGGGGATTATACTCCTAATATTAAGTACAGGCCTCAATTATCAATGCTGACTAATGGAAGAACTGTCCTTGTCGCCCGTACCAACCAGTCACCTTTCAGTGTTCTATAGAATGTTAAGAAATGGAATCTGTGCTGTGAATCGTTGCTATGGGCAACAGGGACATTTTTGCTATTAGACAGTTTTGATAAACGAGAGACCAAATATTAGACATTTACTGCTCATTTACATAGTTCTGTTTAAAATTATAATATATGCGCTGGAGCTATATCTATTAACCCCTTCTTGACCGGGCAATCTTTCATTTTTCTCCTCCCATCTTCCAAAAGCTATAACTTTTTTCCCTTTGTCTTCCAGTATAGCCACACGTGGGCTTATTTTTTTTTAGTGGGCCGAGTTGTGGTTGTGAATGACACAATTTATTTTGTCATTCAATGTTTTAGAAAACAGGAAAAAAAATCAAAGTGTGGTAAAATTGTGGGGAAAAAAGGGGGATTCCGACATTGTTTTTTTATTGTGTCCATTGTGTGGTCAGAATGACCCCATCAAGTGATTCTCCATGTCAGAGACCATTGTGGTAATGCTGAACATGCAGAGGTTTTCTTTTTACTTAAGTGGTGAAAATTAGAAATTTATTAGAAAAAACATTGATTTGAGTCTCCATATTCTGAGACATTGTAACTTTGTGATTTTGATACCTGGATGGCGCAGTGTAAGGGCTTCTTTATTGTGGAGGAAGCTGTAGCTTTTATTAGATCTTTCTTGGGTAGAAAGGACATGGTGATATCTTTCTATTGCAATTTCTAGATAAATATGGCGCCTCTAAAAAACCCAATTTTGATGTTTCAATTTTTTTCTCATTTTAATATTTACTGTTTGGGATAATTATTTTTATATTTTTGTATATCCCTCTTATACTAACATAGTAATCCCAGTTATGCTTATTTTTCATTTTTTTAATTATTATTATTAATTGGGAAAGTTGTGTGATTCTAATTATATTATGTTTTTCAAATTATTATTTTATTTTTTTATTATTTTTTATTTCATTTTTTAGTCTCTTTAAAAGACATGAACCTGTGATTTTCTGATCGCTTGCACTATATACAGTGATGGAACTGTATCGCTGTATATGGCTTTATTAACGTTGTCATAAGAAATTAAACCAGGCTGGTCTGAACAGGAGGAGGAAAGCGAAACACGAGGTTTTTCAGCAGGCCCAGATAGTCATTATAACCAATTAACCCCTTGCAATTGTGTCCTGGTAGGGGCTAATGGGTGCTGATGCGCATAAATCGGCAATCACTTCATTTAAATACCACTGTCAGCATTGAAATAGTTAAACTGCAGTAATCAGCATGTGCTCCAGTTGCTGCTGTTATAGGCAGGTGGCAGCTATGCAATACGGTTGGTGTCAGCCTGGTAAAATGCAGGCTCAGCTCCTGAATCCGCTCCATACATTTACCGCACACATGACAAACATTTCCATTATGTGTTCTCAAAGAGATTAACAAATCTTGTATCATCTCAGCAGGTGGAAGCCTTATGATGCCCTCTGACGTAGGGAACATGCCAGCACAAGACCTTGCTGATGCCAGACCCGTTACTTTAACCCAGAGAGAATTGGTTAACATAGAAAATCCTATTAACTTTCGCCACCTTGAAATCCTCAAAGTTGTTGGAGAGGGAAATTTCGGAAAGGTAAGTGTGAATTTCTCCTCCTCCGTGCTCCCCAATGTATCCTGCACCAGATACACAGGAGGATATACATATTCATTACAGGATGTTTATATGTAATGGTGATTGGGATAAACCAGTGATCCATTATACAGATCCCTATAATAGATGGGATTTTGGTCTGATCGCCTGTGATTTTTCTCCAGGTCCTCTTGGCATCAGATATGTTCAGCGGAGAACTGCTGGCTATTAAAGCCATAGACAGGAATTATTGTGATGAAGCCACAATCTCTAAAGAGTTAAAGGTCCTGAGTATGGCCACCGACTGCCGCTTCATAACATCTCTGCGGGGGTTTATGGAGGTACCAACAGAATATATAATAGCCATGGAGTATATTGCCGGAGGAGATCTGTCTGTCCACATGGCAAAATCAATGAAATTTGATATGGAAACATCAAGGTAAATGTCTTAGACGGAATCATAATATTCTACTGCCCATACATTGTGGTCCTAGAGTGTATGTAACCACTGATCCATCCTCTACTTTCTACTCCACAGACTCTTTGCGGCAGAAATGGTTTGCGGACTCCAGTTCCTCCATGAACACGGCGTGATACATTGGTAATCAGTTCATCTTCATAAATCTCTGTTGTCTCCTTACATATCTATTGTAGAAAGTTCTGTTCATGAATTATCCTCACAATCATGTCTGATCATTTTTCCCTGCAGTGACCTGAAGCCTCAGAACATCCTCATCCATGACACCGGACACATAAAGATCGCGGACTTTGGCTTATCAGCCGTGAATGTGGTCGATGAGGTCCTATTGGAGGATACTGTTGGCACGAATGGTTACATCGCACCGGAGGTAAGGAACATCCCTGTGTGATTGATGCCGATAGTAGGACTGAGTATTAATCTGAGGATCCTGCTCATATCTAATCACAGACCGGTCCTCATGGCCTCTGTGTGTAAATCCCCTCCCCGATATAGTAATCTCCTATCTTATGTTCCCACAGATAATGGATGAAGAAAGCTTCAATCATAAGGCAGATTCCTTTTCATTTGGTGTCATCCTGTACATGATGATTGTGGGGAAAAAGCCGTTCTATAGCAGTGGTTTGCTGGATCAATACCACTGGTCTCTGCAGGTGGACGTCCCAGATTTTCCAGACTGGATGCCCAGCGATGCACTTGACATCTTAGAAGGCGTAAGTAGGATCAGAAGAAGAAGGATGATGAGGGACTATAAAGAAAGCTAGAAGATAAGATGCGGACAGTCCATGGACATTGTGTAATAACGTATCAATAATAATATATAATATAATGATTAATGGTCTCTCTCATTTTCCAGCTTCTCTGCAAAACTCCATCTGCCCGGTATGCTATATCATCCTTCATCCGAGAGCGCCCATTCTTCCTCTCCATAAACTGGAGCGACGTGGAGTCCGGCGAAGCCGACCCACCATTCAAATTTGATGAAAATGTAAGTATAGCACATAGGGACATCCATAGTGTTATCTGTGCCCAGTAACACACATATCCACTATACACCTTATCATTATATCCCCCAGTATACATTATATATGTGAGGAGACGATTCTCAGACATGTATATTTATCATCTTAAGATGGAGAAAAGCGGCACTCACCCCAAAGTGGCACTCACCATTACTTTTTTATTAATCTGCTGTAAAACATATCGGCAAGGAGAGAATGCCACTTTTCTCTCTTTTTGACTGCAATTGCTTCCCAGTCTGGCGTGTATTTAGCTGACCTCCCGTGTGGTTCATGAACCCTTTTTTAAATGTGCAACCTTCAACATTGTAATCTCCTCCCAGACTTTATGATAGTGCAGAATCGCTTCTCTTTCTTTATTGTGAATATATTTCTCTCCTTACAGGAGGATTAGGCTGATATATATCAGCCCCTTTCCAGTAACATCTAGGAATGAAGCTTTCCATTACTCGGAAGAGACAACTAAACTGGACTTTCTCATTTACCGGACTTTGACAAACCTACCGAGTTTCCACCACATAACAGCCACGTAGATTCGAGCACCAAACATCCAGGGATTTAGTCCGATCGCCATATTTGGGGTCAGGAAGGAATTTTTTTCCCCTGATATGAGGATTATACAACAACTAGTCCTCAGGGTTATTTTTCGCCTTCCTCTGGATCAAAACAGCAAGTAATTGAAGGCTGAAATTGAAGGACTTCTTTCAGCCATACTTGCTATGTTACCATCTGGACGACTCATCTACAATGTGGTGGTAAGAAGACGACTACCGAATATGGACAAAGAGAAGGCAGTGGCTGCTCCTTCTCCACCGGATATGGACATAGAGAAGGCAGCGGCTGCTCCTTCTCCACCAGATATGGACAAAGAGAAGGCAGTGGCTGCTCCTTCTCCACCGGATATGGACATAGAGAAGGCAGCGGCTGCTCCTTCTCCACCAGATATGGACAGAGAGAAGGCAGCGGCTGCTCCTTCTCCACCAGATATGGACAAAGAGAAGGCAGTGGCTGCTCCTTCTCCACCAGATATGGACAAAGAGAAGGCAGTGGCTGCTCCTTCTCCACCGGATATGGACATAGAGAAGGCAGCGGCTGCTCCTTCTCCACCAGATATGGACAGAGAGAAGGCAGCGGCTGCTCCTTCTCCACCGGATATGGACAGAGAGAAGGCAGCGGCTGCTCCTTCTCCACCAGATATGGACAAAGAGAAGGCAGTGGCTGCTCCTTCTCCACCGGATATGGACATAGAGAAGGCAGCGGCTGCTCCTTCTCCACCAGATGTGGAAAAAAAGAAGGCAGCGGCTGCTCCTTCTTAAAATTGGCCAAGTAAAGAGAGGTGGAAGCGGCTGCTCCCTCTCACACTTGGCCATGTAGCGACACAAGGATGCGGCTGCTCCTTCTACTACCAGGCCATGGACAGACAGAAGGTAGCGGCTGCTCCTTCTACTACCTACCCATGGTCAGACAGAAGGCCATATGGTTGATCGCGGTGCTCTAGGAATCCAGGAAAACTCCAACTTCACAGATCACACGTCACACATTCCTGCTCTTCTCCTCTCCGTCATGTGTGATCCAGACCTGGATGTCCAAAAGCAGCTCAAGTGCAACCAAAGGCCTGAAGAGCGGAATCATCATCTGCTCCTTTCTATAGAAAGTGACTGTATCTACAGACTTTCTTTTTTCATCTTTGCATATAATTAACAACTTATATGCACAAATAAATATATTGAACATCTATGTTGATTCTGGTTAGATTCTTCTCATATACAGAACTGCTTTTTGGTATTTTTATTAATATCATGATGACCTAATGTAATTGTGGATGGGTTGAATATCTCACAAAGATTTCAGCATAGAGTAAAATATTTCCGTTCTAAAAAAAGAGATGAGAGAATTTAATCTTCTCAAACTGTAAAAGAATCCTCATTCACTAAAATGTGTATTATTTTGTAATTCACTTCTGTGCAGATACAGCCGGCCTCTATTTTACTACACTGTAAAGAATCATCAAAAGGTTAAAAATAAAAATTTAAAAAATATACTTATCTTACTGCTCCCCCAGAAGCATTACTTCTGGAGAAGTAGAAGGGCAAGTCGCCTCAAGCCCCTCACTCCGAGGGGCCCACCCAAAGCTTAACAATATCGGTGTGGGCGTAAAGCTGATACAGAAAGACTTGATACAGAATGCCAGGGTGACACACTAAAGACCCCCATAGCAGGGATAAGGGGGATAGAGCGACATGATGAAGTCATCACTCTGTGACTCTGATGTCCCGTGCGTGCCTCTGCATGATGATATCACCATGTTGGTCTACCTGTGACTAGCTACTGTCTGCCGGCGGACTCACTAGGATTCAGTGTTAGGTAAGTATATTATGTTTATGGTTTTTTTATTAATACTTATAATTGGACTGACTGTGGTGGCATCATACAGTGTGGGGACTAGTGTGGAGTATCATACAATATGGGGGGCATTATACTGTGGACAGTAAGCTGTGGGGGGGACATATGGTATGAGAGCTTTATATTGTGTGAGGACTCATGTGGTGGTATCATACAGTGTGGGAACTAATGTGGGGGCCATCATACAATGCCATCATACAAGGCCATAATAACTGGGGGGTGTATAATATAATTTAGGGACTAATGTGGGGGTCATCATAGAATGTTGGGTGCATCATACTGTTTATAAAAGGCTGTGGGTTCTATTATACAGTTGGGGACTACTGAGGGGGTATCATACAATGTGTGTGCTACTGTGGGGGCCATCATACAATGTTGGGTTCATCATACTGTTTATAGGAAGCTGTACGGGCCATCATATACTGTGGGGACTACTGAAGGATATCATGCAACGTGGGGGCTACTGTGCGGGCCAATGTTGGGGGCATTATATTGTGTACAATAAGCTGTTGGGGGATAATATAGTATGGGTGGCTTTATACTATGTGAGGACTGCTGAAGGGGCCATCATACAATGTTGGGTTCATCATACTGTTTATAGAAAGCTGTTGGGACTATTGTGAAGACACGGGGTCTTCCATGGGCATAATACTACTAGGAAAACACAGGGTTAGGGTTAAACAGTGTAGCAATACTTTATTGAACCAAGTGAACAGGTGATTCCAACCTTTATTTCTCCGGGTTTATCCATGGGTTCCAGGTGACCGGATGGTCCCAACTTGGCTAACAAAAACATATATAGTATATAATGGGCCCCATTATTGCTCCATACAGTATATACTGGGCCCCATTTATTGCTCCATACACTATAATGGCCCCATATAGTATATAATAGGCCCCATATATTGCTCTATGCAGTATAAAGGCCCCATATAGTATATAATAGGTTCCTTATATTGCTCCATACAGTATATAATGGGCCCCATATATTGCTTCATACAGTATATATGTGGCACCACAGGGGTCTGGTTGCCACAGTAATAGAAATATTATGTCTGAGAGCAAGTGGGAGGTTTCTCTGGTCAGGAGCCCTGAGCATGCAACACTGCCCGCCCAGACCTGGGAGGGGAGGAATCTTCCCTTATAAACTGGGTCTGGGGCGGGATTAGGGGAGTCAGAGCCTGGAGAGGGAAAGTAAGAATCAGGAGCTCTGTAGGAACAGTAGCTGAATACCAGGGGCTGGAGCTGAGCAGAGTTCGCCCTGGTTGAAGACACCAATACCGGACACGGAGTCCGAGGCTGTGGGGACATCCAGGTCCAGCAGCAGAATCCAACCGGCAGGGGATTCCATGTCCTCTGGCCATAGAAGCCCGGAGGCACGGTCACAAGCAAGGGACCAGCAACGCCATTGTGAAGCGGAGGCTAACAGAAGGCCCCAAGTCACCGGCCATACGGGTGAGCACCACACGGTATACTCAGGGACGTGGGCTACTTGTACCTGCATAGAGCAAGGTAGCCAGGAAAGAGTGCAGATAGACGGGGAGGCCTACAACTCCACCTGGCCAGGGGGAGATCCTGCTTGCTCACAGACTGACCAGGCCCCTACTGCTAACCAGTACTCCCGGGAGGGTCTGCTTTATACCATCAGTAAAGACCCTGAACTGCACCACACGTCTCTGTGTTTCATCGCCGCACCAGCACCATCAGTACTGGGACGCTCACACCATCACTCCCATCATCTCTCACATTAGCTGCCCTGAGGCAATACTTCTCCCGTGGGGAGTTATCCCATACTCGGCTTCGCAAACAACATCAGCCTCAGCGGTCTGCAGCGCAGCGGCGGTCCCCACTGACCGCAATCCACGGGTGGCGTAGTCGGACATTGTTATTACCTAAGACTGCCACTGGTTTGACCACCCTGGGCATGGACTGGGTCACCGCCACACTGAGACTACAACCCCCAGCGGTCCGGCTCCGGGTATCCCCTGCACAACACTGGCCCAGGGGGCGCGTCAACTTTGGCGTAGTCGGCAGGATTTCGTGCCCGCAACCACCGGGTACTGCGTGCCTGAAAAAAGACTTTTGTACTTACCTGTGGTGAAGTTTCCCGCCGTCTGGAGTCGTTTCCCGCCATCGGACGCCATCTTGGGTCGTTTCCCGCCGTCTTCCCGCCATCCGCAGCTGCTTCCCGCCATCGGACGCCATCTTCAGGACGTCGCGCGGGAAGAAGAGGGGCGTGGACGCCGAAAGCGCGCGAGATCCGAAGCTCCGCCCCACGCACTGACGCTGCGCAAGTTTCTGGAAGGGAGGAAGAGCGACGCTGACGTCATCGGAGCGCGACGCCAGGTCCTCTACCCTGACGATTGACTGTGGAGCCGCGGCCTATGGAAGAAGAGCATCGCAAGGTAGGCCACAGTCCACTAGGGGGGAGGAGGATGTCGGATACCGAGGGGAGCTCCACTGCCACAGCCACCGCCAGCGCAACCGCTGCAGCGGTCATGCCATTCACCATGCCCTATATCCCGGGGGCAACCTGACTACCCCAGTACTCAGGGGAGTCACATACTCTAAGTGACTTTAGGGAAAGACTGGATAGCCTCTTCCAGGTATACCCCCTCACAGAAGAGCAAAAAGTGAGCATCCTGGTGGCCCAGTTAATCGGGGTAGCCCAAAGGGAGGTAAAGTCCTGGTCACCTGGGAAGAAGAGGACTGTCAGAGAAATACTAGCCCGGCTGAAAGACACATTTGATACCCGCACCTCAGCCGAAATAAAGCTCAGATTTTACGGGTGCAAACAGCGGACACATGAAAGTATAAGAGACTATGCTCTAAACCTTCAAGAGGCCCTGAGAGCCATTAAGCAGGCAGACCCTGACAGCGTGGGGAATGAAGACAAGCTGTTGGCCGAACAATTTATTGAGGGTCTACTGTGCAATGCCCACCGAACCCAGTTGCGGGCAATGGCCTTACAGGACCCAGACCTGGACTTTGCACAGTTCAAGGACAGAGCCATCCGGGTGCTCCGAGAACCGGCACCAGGTGGCGCTGTGACCCTTGTCTGCAGGGCCTGTGGGAGCTGATGCGCAGGCTTTGAACAATAACCTGGCTACAGACCTGCACCATCAGGTCCAAGAGCTGACTAAGAGTGTTGCCGCGCTAACCAGAACTGTGCAGTCTTTACAGGTCTCTTCTCCAGGAAAGATCCAGCTGGCATCCGGACCAGAGGACGTCCCGTGGCGCCGACTGAGGAGGACCCCACCGGCCAGAGGAAGACCCAGCGACAGATACAACGAGGACGGACGACCCATCTGCCGCCGCTGCAATCAACCCGGACATATGGCAAGGTACTGTCATTTAAACGGGCACAACCTGGGGTAGAGGGCCAACCCCCAGGCATAAGATCATCAGGCCCATCGAACTGGCATGATAAATACGTAGGGGGACGTCCGGTCTTGCCTGTGGTACTGGATGGCATTCCTATGAGTGCCCTACTAGACACTGGGTCACAGGTCACCACCATCCCGTACGTGCTCTTCAAGCGGTACTGGAATGACTCGGACATAACCCGCTACACAGACGACGACCTGAGCATTATCGCCAGCAATGGTCAGCCCGTGCCAAAGATAGGATTTAAGGAGGTGACCATCAAGGTCGGTAAAGTTGAACTGCCTGCACAAGGACTGATCATTGTGGATATTGACCGTCACGCGAGTCACCCAAAAATAACCCTAGGTACTAATGTAATCGAAAACTGTCTTGCAGAGGTGATTCTTATTTTGCAACAGGTTGGTCTAAGAGGTAGAGACTACCAAGCAATGGTAGAACCCGTCTACTCAGACAGTAGGCCCACCATTTTGACAGCACGGGGGGTGGTCGATGTACGCCACGGGAGGGTACCAGTCCACATCATAAATATCGGGGAGAGAGAAGTATACCTGCCCCGGTATGCCACGCTAGCCAAATTGTTCACCATCAACCAGATCTCGGTACAGGCCGTGGAACCCTTGCCTCCATCTCAACCAGAGGAAGGTAACGGCTGTAAGAAACCACTGGAGGACTGGTGTCAGCAACTGTTAGAACCTTGCTCTTAGGTTTTTTCCTTTGCTGGTCACATGACCTTGTTGGCCTATTTAATCCTGCTCCGCCCTTCTGGCTTTGCTGGACTTCATTGTATAACTACTTTCTAGCTAGCCTGTGCTCTGTATCTAACTCTGTTAGTTTGCTTGGTCTACGGACCTCAGTGTTCTATATATTTTGTTTGTTTGTCTTTCTGCTACTATTTCTGTTAGGAGGTGTCCCATTTTCCTCCCAGTCCTTAGTACTTGTAGGGATTCCTTCCCCACATCTATAGGTCTCCGTACAGACTAGCTTAGGACTTTAGCAGGTCTGATCGCAGGATCAGGTCCCCTGTTACATCGTAGGGATAAAGCTGAGTTCTATCGTAGGGACAGATCTCCTCTCTTTCCTTAGCTCTGGTAGCAGAACATAACAGTAAGTCCAGCCTGCAAATTCTCTAAGGAAAGATTTTTCTGTTCCATCATGGTGTCGGCTCAGGATTTGGCTCATCGCCTGCAGGGACTCTCTCTGGAGGTGGCCGAGCTCCGTCAGCACGTGAGTAACTGTCCTGGAGCACATTTCTTGGAGCCTAAGGTATGTTTGCCGGATTTATTTTTTGGTGAACACCGAGAATTTTTTTCATTTAAAAATGCTTGCTTATTGTATTTTCGTTTGAGACCCAAGTCCTCTGGGGATGAATCCCAGCGCATAGGGTTCATAATGTCACTTTTGCGCAAAGAGCCTCAGGAGTGGGCCTTTTCTTTGCAACCTAGTGATACATGCTTCAGATCAGTGGATAGTTTTTTTTCTGCTTTGGGGCTATTATATGATGATCCTGACCGTGTCGCATCAGCTGAGACTGAGTTGAGACGTTTGAAACAGGGATCAGGTAATGTGGAAAAATATTGTACTCATTTCCGTCGTTGGTCTACTCAAACAGGGTGGAACGATTCTGCTCTGAAAAGTCTATTTCTTGCTGGGCTCAATGAAAGGGTTAAAGACCTGCTAATTGCTTATCCTACACCTGAAGATTTGCAACAGGCTATGCAATTAGCTATACGGGTGGATAGGAGACTGCGTGCTAGGGTTAATGAGAGCAAATCCTCTGCTATGTCAGTTTCTGGTTATGAGAATGTGTGTACTAACAGTGGTGAACCGATGGAGATTGGATCGGTGGCACCTCGCTCTCAAGAAAAAGATCGCAGATTTTCTGAAGGCTTGTGTTTCTATTGCGGAAAATCTGGTCATTTGATTAAAGGCTGTGAGCTTCGTATGAAGAAAGAAAAAAAAATGGTCAGTCATGCCCGTATTGCCTGTTTAAATTCCAAGGGTGTATTTTTAGCTGCTTCCACGATTGCTCAGGAAAAATTAATGGAATTTCGGGTGTTTGTTGATTGTGGGTCTACTCTGAATGTAATTGATGGGGGATTCTTGGAAAGACTCAATTTAAAACCCGAACCTTTATCATCCCCCATTGCTGTGGTTTCTGTGGATGGTTCCCCTTTGAAGAATATTACTCTCAAGGTCTGTGAATTTCCTCTCACTATTAATGGTGTTCACCATGAGAAATTGGATTTGGTAGTTTTGAATAACTTGCCTTCTCCAGTAATATTGGGATTGCCCTGGTTAAAATTTCACAATCCTGTACTGGATTGGTCTACCAGTGAAATTAAATCCTGGAGCCATAAATGTTATGACAAGTGTTGTAACGGGCGTATTGCAGCTTTGGATAGGGGAGAATTGCCTGTTCCTATTCAGGATTTTTGGAGAGTTTTTTCTGAGAAGGAATCGCAGGTTTTGCCTCCCCATAGAGACTATGATTGTTCTATTGAATTTGTCCCTGGAGCAACTCTTCCTAAAAGTCATTTATTTAACCTTACTATTCCTGAGAGGAAAGCTTTGGAGGAATACATACAGACAAGTTTGGCCGCCGGTCACATTAGGCCCTCTAAGTCTCCTGTGGCGGTTGGATTTTTTTTTGTAAAAAAAAAGGACAGTGGTTTACGTCCTTGTCTGGATTTTCGTGAGATTAACAAAATTACTGTACGCAATCCTTACCCACTGCCATTGATTCCTGATCTGTTTAACCAGTTAATGGGGGCCAAGTGGTTCTCTAAAATTGACCTTAAGGGGGCATACAATCTGTTGCGCATGAAGGAGGGTGACGAATGGAAGACTGCTTTTAACACTCCTGTGGGTCATTTTGAGAATCTGGTTATGCCTTTTGGTCTTACTAATGCTCCTGCATTTTTTCAGAATCTTATTAATGACATCCTTAGACCTTTGATCGGCAAAAATGTGGTTGTGTATTTGGATGACATTTTGATTTATTCGCCGGATCTGGAGTCTCATTGGCGGAGCGTACGTGAGGTATTACAGTTGTTAATGGACAATTCGCTTTTTGCTAAGCTGGAGAAATGTGAGTTCGCTGTACAGAGAATTAGTTTTTTGGGTTACATTATCTCCAGCGAAGGTTTTGAGATGGACCCGGTTAAAGTTCAAGCTGTACAGGAATGGCCTAGGCCTATTGGTTTGAAATCGATACAGAGGTTTTTAGGTTTCGCCAATTATTACAGAAAATTCATAAAAAATTTTTCTAGTATTGTCAAACCTCTGACCGATCTCACCAGGAAAGGTGCTGATGCGGTTCAGTGGTCTTCTGAGGCCATTGAAGCTTTTGTGTATCTCAAGGAGAGGTTCACCTCTGCTCCCATCCTTATGCAGCCTGATGTGACTAAGCCGTTTTTGGTTGAGGTTGATGCTTCCTCTGTGGGGGTTGGCGCAGTATTGTCTCAGGATAACGGGGATGGATTACATCCCTGTGCCTTTTTTTCAAAAAAATTTTCGGAGACTGAACTGAATTACGATATTGGTAATCGGGAATTATTGGCTATTAAACTCGCATTTGAACACTGGCGCCACTTCTTGGAAGGTGCGGAATTTCCCGTTCAGGTTCTTACGGATCATAAAAATCTGATTTATCTTGATGCTGCCAAGCGCCTGAATGCCCGTCAGGCTAGGTGGGCACTGTTTTTCTCGCGGTTTAATTTCTCCGTTACTTACATCCCTGGTACTAAGAATGTTAAGGCGGATGCCTTGTCTCGCAGTTTTTCTCCCATAGTCGGTGCTGAGAAAGAGGAGAACATTTTACAAGAAGGTGTTGTGATAGCTGCTTTGGACTCCGTTTTGGAAGATGAGATTCTTAAAGCACAGGAGAATGCCCCATCTAACACTCCTCATGGGAGGTTGTTTGTGCCTGGGACCTTTAGGAGAGATTTGTTTGTTGAGTGTCACGAATCTCGGTTGGCAGGTAATCCCGGAATCTCTGAGACCAAGAGACTGGTGGGTCGCAGTTTTTGGTGGCCTGGATGGCAGAAGGAAGTCATTAAGTGGGTGCGTCAATGTACTATATGTGCTAGATCTAAGTCCTCACATACTCCTGCTGCGGGGTTGCTTTGTCCTTTGGAGGTTCCCAGTGCTCCTTGGACACATTTGGCTATGGACTTTATAACTGACCTTCCCCCCTCTGAGGGTTTTACTGTCATCTGGGTGGTCGTGGACCGTTTTAGCAAGATGTGTCACTTGGTTCCCTTCGTCAAACTGCCCTGCGCTAAAACTCTCGCTAAGGCCTTTGTCAAGGAAATTGTCAGACTTCATGGCGTTCCTACTGACATTGTTTCTGATAGGGGTCCTCAGTTCGTGGCTCGTTTTTGGCGTGCCTTTTGTGACAGGTTGGGAGTTCATTTGTCGTTCTCGTCCGGATATCATCCTGAATCTAATGGCCAGACAGAAAGGAAAAACCAGGATGTTGAGCAGTTCTTGCGTTGTTTTGTGGCAGACAATCAAGAGGGGTGGTCTGAGTTTCTGCGACTTGCTGAATTTGCTCTGAACAATCATACATCTTCTTCTGCTGGTTGTTCGCCTTTTTTTTGTTGTTCTGGGAGACATCCGTCGTTTGGGTCGTTCTCCAAGTTGGGATCTGCCGTGCCTGAGGAGGAGAATTTTTCCGGTGATTTGGAGAGAGTTTGGACGGATGTGCGTGGTAATCTTCAGGAGGCCAACAGAAAATCTAAAGACTACTTTGATAGGAAACGACAGGAGGTTTTGTTCGCTGTTGGTGACATGGTTTGGTTGTCCTCTAGGAATCTGCGGTTGAGGATTCCTTCTAAGAAATTGGGTCCCAAGTTTGTAGGGCCCTTTAAGGTGCTTCAGGTTGTCAACCAATCTGCTGTTAGGTTGGAGGTTCCTACCTCATGGAGAATTAATCCGGTATTTCATGTCTCTCTGTTAAAAAAAGCTGTTGTGTCGGATGGTGACGCCTCTGCCTCTGTTCCTCCAGTGGTGGAGGACGGGGAATATGAAATTTCTCGCATCCTTAACTCTAGACGGTATAGAGGTAGTTTGCAGTATCTTGTGGCCTGGAAAGGTTTCGGACCCGAGGATAACTCTTGGGTGAGGTCAGATGATGTTTCCGCGTCCAGACTTATCAGAGCGTTTCACAGGAGATTTCCTGATAAGCCTGGTCCTAGGGGATCCGGAGGATCCTCTTAGAAGGGGGGGTACTGTTAGAACCTTGCTCTTAGTTTTTTTCCTTTGCTGGTCACATGACCTTGTTGGCCTATTTAATCCTGCTCCGCCCTTCTGGCTTTGCTGGACTTCATTGTATAACTACTTTCTAGCTAGCCTGTGCTCTGTATCTAACTCTGTTAGTTTGCTTGGTCTACGGACCTCAGTGTTCTATATATTTTGTTTGTTTGTCTTTCTGCTACTATTTCTGTTAGGAGGTGTCCCATTTTCCTCCCAGTCCTTAGTACTTGTAGGGATTCCTTCCCCACATCTATAGGTCTCCGTACAGACTAGCTTAGGACTTTAGCAGGTCTGATCGCAGGATCAGGTCCCCTGTTACATCGTAGGGATAAAGCTGAGTTCTATCGTAGGGACAGATCTCCTCTCTTTCCTTAGCTCTGGTAGCAGAACATAACAGCATTTGCATTTGGTTACTGACTCCACTCCCTCACACCAAAAACAGGGAATCTATCGGGTGGTTCAAGAGTATGAGAGAGTGTTTAGTAAACACCCGCTGGACTACGGGCGAGTAAAGGGGGTAGAACATCACATCCCCACAGGAGACCATCCTCCCATAAAGGAGAGATACCGACCCGTACCCCCTGCACACTATCAACACGCCAAGGGGATGCTAAAAGACGTGAAGGAGGCTGGGGTAATTAGGGACAGCTGTAGCCCCTGGGCAGCTCCACTAGTCTTAGTGAAAAAGAAAGACAACACCATGAGAATGTGTGTAGACTACAGGAAGGTCAACCGTATCACACACAAAGATGCGTACCCGTTACCAAGGATAGAAGAGTCCTTAGCTGCATTAAAATCTGCTAACTTCTTCTCTACTTTGGATCTCACTAGCGGGTACTGGCAGGTTCCTGTAGCAGAGGCGGACCGGGAGAAGACCGCATTCACCACCCCGATGGGACTCAGCAAATTTAACTGTATGCCGTTCGGGCTCTGCAACGCACCAGGAACCTTCCAACGGTTGATGGAATGCTGTCTGGGACACCGGAACTTCGAGACGGTCCTATTATACCTGGACGATGTCATCATCTATTCTAAGACCTATGAGGACCATCTGGAACACCTGGCAGAAGTGTTTGAAGCCCTGGCAAGCTGTAGCATCGGCGTCTCTGCCCCGTTCTAGGCAGAGACGCCGTCCCTCTCACCTCCCCGCTCCTGGCGCGGCGTCCTCCAGCGCTTCTCTCCCCGCTGCTTCCGGCACGCGCTCCTTCCCCGGCAGTGTGCTTAGGGCGCGCGCGCTCCCCCTCTCTTAAAGGGACCGCGCGCGCCGTCCTAAGGAGTCCCCGGCCAATTGCCGGAGGACCTCCCATATAAAAGGCACCTCCTCCAAAATGGAGGTGCCCGAGCAATGTTGTAGCACTGTTCACTACTCTGCTTCAGCCCTCAGGTCCCGTTGCCAGTTACCTGCCAGATACCTGCCAGTCTGCTGTCTAATTCCTGCCTGATATCCTGCTACCTGCCTGCTAGCCTGAGGTCCGACGGTCTGCCTTCCAACTTCTGTCAGTCTGTCTAAGGACCAGCCTGCCCGCTCACCTGGGAGCGCACATCTTCTACCTGCCTGCTTGCCTGAGGTCCGACGGTCTGCCTTCCAACTCCTGTCAGTCTGTCTAAGGACCAGCTTGCCCGCTCACCTGGGAGCGCTCATCTGCTGCCTGTCTGCTAGCCTACCAGGAGGCTCTGCCGTCACGTGCTGTGACCACCCGCCTGTCCAGAGACTCCTGCCCGCTCACCTGGGAGCGCTCATCTGCTACCTGTCTGTTGGTCTTCCTGGAGGCTCCGCCGTCACATGCTGTGACCACCCGATTATCCAGAGACTCTCGCCTGCTCACCTGGGAGCTCACGTCTATCATCTGCCGCCACAGGTCGTACCAATCCTTTACCCAGAGACTGCCCCGGTCACTTGCCGTGACCTCCTGCCCGTTCATCCAGAGACTGCCCCGGTCACTTGCCGTGACCTCCTGCCCGTTCATCCAGAGACTGCCCCGGTCACTTGCCGTGACCTCCTGTCCGTTCATTCAGAGACTGTCCCAGTCACCTGCTGTGACTGCCTGCCCGTCTACCCTGGTCGCCACCCGCTCCCTTACAAGGACCGCCCCCTTGTATAGTAGCTCAGAGGTTCCGCCTCCCAGACCCGTTACAGTTTGCTCGGGCCATGGAACCCGGTGGCACCCAAGCTCCCTCGCTCTCGGACCTGTGTCATGAACTGTCCCGTCAGAGGTCCCAACAGGAGTCCATCCTGGGTCACCTGCGGAATGTCAATTCTCGCCTGGACACTCTGACTGCTCTGCCTGCAACCACCGCCAGTGCCATGACTCGCAATCCGGCAGCTCCACTGCCCACTAATAACATGGTATCCTACCCCGGACCCCGGCTTTCTGCACCTCCTCGTTTCGGAGGCGACTCCGCCCAGGCTCGGGGCTTCATAAATCAGTGCACCCTGCACTTTGAACTCCTGTCTCACCAGTTTAACTCCGACCGGGCCAAAATTGCCTTCATCATGTCCCATCTCACCGGAGAGGCCCTGGCCTGGCTAAATCCTCTATGGGAGAGAGGAGACCCCCTGGTGTCCGACTTGCCTGCCTTTCTCTCGGCTTTCCGGAAAGTCTTCGACGAACCCGGACGGAAGACCTCATCCGCATCATCTCTGCTACGCCTCCGTCAGGGAAGTCTCACCGTGGGCCAATATGCCATACGGTTCCGTACCCTTGCCTCGGAGCTGGCCTGGGATAATGACGCTCTGGTTTCCGTCTTCTGGGAGGGTCTGTCCGGCCGTATTAAAGATGAACTTGCCGGTCGGGACATTCCTACCACTCTCGATGACCTAATAACTCTTGCCACCCGGATTGACCTGCGGTTCCAGGAGCGTGCCAAAGAGGTCACCCGTGAGAGGTGGTTTCCACGTCTAGCTCCTACTTTTCAGAAACCCGTCACTCCCTCCGTCTCTCCTCAGCTACACTCTCCTGAGCCTATGCAGGTCGACCAGACCAAGATGGTCGGTTCTCGCCAAGAATCTCACCGAGCCGAGGGAAGCTGTTTCTATTTTGGCAGTATGAAGCACTTCATCCGTTCCTGCCCGGAAAAGCCGGGAAACGCCAGTGTCTAGGACCACTCGGAGAGGTCGTCCTAGACAAAAGTAAGCCCTCTCCGTCTCTGACCTTACCGGTCTCTATTGCTTGGGGAGAAAACCGTCTCTTTGAACTCGCCCATCTGGATTCTGGAGCTGCTGGAAACCTCATCTCCCAGTCTCTGGTAGAGAGATACCATATTTCCACCAAGTCCCTGGCTGAACCATTGTCAGTCACCTCCGTGGATGGAAGACTTCTCTCGGAGACCATCCTGCTCGTCACCGAACCCATAACCCTGCAGGTGGGAATGCTGCACTCTGAGGAGATCTCATTCCATGTGCTGTCCGGACTTTCTCACTCCCTGTTGCTAGGTCTACCTTGGCTCCAGACACATGAACCCGTATTGAACTGGCGGTCCGGTGAAGTACTCCGATGGGGTCCTGACTGTCATAGGACCTGCCTGGTCCCGGTCCGTCCACTTCGCCCTCAGCCTACTCCAGCTAACTTACCTGGTCTCCCGGCTCCCTGCTGGCCCTATGCGGACGTCTTCGGTAAGAAGGAAGCTGAGACGTTGCCACCCCATAGGCCATACGATTGCCCGATCGACCTGGTACCTGGCACCACTCCTCCCCGTGGGCGTATCTACCCGTTGTCTGCAGCCGAGACCCGAGCCATGTCTGAGTACATTGAAGAGAATCTGGCTAGGGGATTTATCCGAAAATCTACCTCCCCGGCTGGAGCCGGATTCTTCTTTGTCAAAAAGAAAGACGGCTCGCTACGTCCCTGTATTGACTACAGAGGACTCAATCTCATCACGGTAAAAAACAAATATCCCCTGCCACTCATCTCCGAATTGTTTGACCGTCTCAAGGGCGCCAGGATCTTCTCCAAGCTGGATCTACGAGGAGCGTATAATCTGGTCCGTATCCGTCAAGGAGACGAGTGGAAGACGGCATTCAATACCCGGGACGGTCACTACGAGTACCTTGTGATGCCCTTCGGTCTCTGTAATGCTCCCGCGGTCTTTCAGGAACTAGTCAACGACATCTTCCGTGACCTCCTGTACTCCTGCGTAGTGGTATACCTGGACGATATCTTGGTCTTCTCTCCGGATCTCCCCACACACCGGAGGGATGTTCGTCAGGTCCTGCTTAGGCTTCGGCAGAACCACCTTTACGCCAAATACGAGAAGTGCCTCTTCGATCAGACCTCCCTTCCGTTCTTGGGCTATGTCATCTCCCAAACAGGTCTGCAAATGGATCCCGAGAAGCTCTCTTCCGTTCTAAAATGGCCTCGTCCTGAAGGTTTGAAGGCGATACAGCGATTCCTGGGCTTCGCTAATTATTATCGTCTTTTCATCCCACACTTCTCGTCTCGGACTGCTCCCATATCTGCACTTACCCGTAAGGGGGCTAACCCCAGGACATGGTCGCCTGAAGCCGAGGAGGCCTTCCTTTCCCTAAAGAAAGCCTTCGCCTCTGCTCCCGTCCTGCACCGTCCGGACTGTAATAAACAATTCTACTTGGAGGTTGATGCCTCCTCCTCCGGAGCCGGAGCGGTGCTCACCCAGAAGTCTTCTACCGGGAGAATGGTAACGTGCGGCTTCTTCTCCAAAATCTTCTCCTCGTCGGAGCGCAACTACTCCATTGGAGACCGGGAATTGCTAGCCATCAAATTGGCACTGGGAGAGTGGCGCTATCTGCTTGAAGGGGCTCTCTACCCGGTAATTATCTACACGGATCACAAAAACCTGGCATATCTCCAAAATGCCCAGAGACTCAATCCTCGCCAGGCCCGGTGGTCGTTGTTTTTTGCCCGCTTCAACTTCATTCTTCATTTCCGTCCGGCGGACAAGAACGTCAAAGCTGATGCCTTGTCCCGGTCCTTCCTGTCCTCCGATCAAGAGGAGGAACCTACGCACATCATCGACTCCTCCAAGGTGATGAATGTGGCCCCCTTGGATCTGACTCGTCTTCCACCCGGTAAGATGTTCGTAGCTGTGCCAGATCGGGAGAGGGTTCTTCGCTGGGGACATTCTTCTAAACTAGCTGGCCATGCTGGCCAAAAGAAGGCCTTCCAAATTATTACCCGGCATTACTGGTGGCCTACCCTGCGTAAGGACGTGGTAGACTTCGTCGCGGCCTGTTCATCCTGTGCCCGTAACAAAGTTCCCCGACATCTACCTGCCGGCCATCTCCTGCCCCTTCCCGTACCTGCTGCTCCTTGGCAACACATCGCTATGGACTTTATCACCGACCTTCCAGTTTCTGCCGGTTGTACTGTCATTTGGGTTGTTGCTGACCGTTTTTCTAAGATGGCCCACTTCATTCCCCTGCCTGGTCTTCCGTCTGCACCCGAGCTGGCTAAAGACTTTATCCGCCACATCTTCCGTCTCCATGGTCTGCCCCTCCACATCGTGTCGGATCGTGGGGTTCAGTTCACCTCTCGCTTCTGGAGAGCCACATGTAAGCTGCTGGACATTTCCCTGGATTTCTCCTCCGCTTACCACCCTCAGTCCAATGGTCAAGTGGAGCGGATCAATCAGATCTTGTCCAGCTACCTCCGGCACTTCGTTGATGCTCACCACTCGGACTGGGTGGATCTCCTACCATGGGCCGAGTTCTCTTATAACAACCATGAGAGCGAGTCCTCTTCCAAATCCCCGTTCTTTATAGTCGGTGGCCAACATCCCCGGACTCCACTTCCTGTCTCCGTTTCTGTGGACAACCCTGCTGCGGAGTCTCTTGTCAGCGAATTTTCTACTATTTGGGAGAGCACCAGGTCCGCTCTTCTTCTCTCCTCTGAGCGGATGAAGAGATATGCTGATAAGAGACGTCTGGATCCGCCCCAATTCCGTCCGGGAGACAAGGTTTGGCTCTCATCCAAACATGTGCGGCTCAAAGTACCCTCCTACAAGTTGGGTCCTCGATTCATCGGCCCCTTCGAAGTCCTCAGGCAAATTAACCCTGTGGCCTACAAATTAAAACTCCCGGCCACACTACGGATCCCCAACTCCTTCCACGTATCTCTCCTCAAACCCGTTGTCTTTAACTTTTTTTCCAAAAATCCAGGTGCCCCTCCTGCTCCGGTTTCCGCTGATGACATCTTTGAGGTAGAGAGTATTCTGGCCTCCAAGAGGGTAAGAGGAAAAACCTTTTTTCTGGTAGATTGGAAGGGGTTTGGTCCTGAGGAGAGAACTTGGGAACCCAGGGAGAACATCAACGCCCCGCTTCTCCTTGAGAAATTTCTTTCTGACCAAAAAAAGAGGGGGCCTAAAGGGGGGGGTACTGTAGCATCGGCGTCTCTGCCCCGTTCTAGGCAGAGACGCCGTTCCTCTCACCTCCCCGCTCCTGGCGCGGCGTCCTCCAGCGCTTCACTCCCCGCTGCTTCCGGCACGCGCTCCTTCCCCGGCAGTGTGCTTAGGGCGCGCGCGCTCCCCCTCTCTTAAAGGGACCGCGCGGGCCGTCCTAAGGAGTCCCCGGCCAATTGCCGGAGGACCTCCCATATAAAAGGCACCTCCTCCAAAATGGAGGTGCCCGAGCAATGTTGTAGCACTGTTCACTACTCTGCTTCAGCCCTCAGGTCCCGTTGCCAGTTACCTGCCAGATACCTGCCAGTCTGCTGTCTAATTCCTGCCTGATATCCTGCTACCTGCCTGCTAGCCTGAGGTCCGACGGTCTGCCTTCCAACTTCTGTCAGTCTGTCTAAGGACCAGCCTGCCCGCTCACCTGGGAGCGCACATCTTCTACCTGCCTGCTTGCCTGAGGTCCGACGGTCTGCCTTCCAACTCCTGTCAGTCTGTCTAAGGACCAGCTTGCCCGCTCACCTGGGAGCGCTCATCTGCTGCCTGTCTGCTAGCCTACCAGGAGGCTCTGCCGTCACGTGCTGTGACCACCCGCCTGTCCAGAGACTCCTGCCCGCTCACCTGGGAGCGCTCATCTGCTACCTGTCTGTTGGTCTTCCTGGAGGCTCCGCCGTCACATGCTGTGACCACCCGATTATCCAGAGACTCTCGCCTGCTCACCTGGGAGCTCACGTCTATCATCTGCCGCCACAGGTCGTACCAATCCTTTACCCAGAGACTGCCCCGGTCACTTGCCGTGACCTCCTGCCCGTTCATCCAGAGACTGCCCCGGTCACTTGCCGTGACCTCCTGCCCGTTCATCCAGAGACTGCCCCGGTCACTTGCCGTGACCTCCTGTCCGTTCATTCAGAGACTGTCCCAGTCACCTGCTGTGACTGCCTGCCCGTCTACCCTGGTCGCCACCTGCTCCCTTACAAGGACCGCCCCCTTGTATAGTAGCTCAGAGGTTCCGCCTCCCAGACCCGTTACACAAGCTATGGCCTAAAGGTAAAACCCTCGAAGTGTCATCTACTGAAGCCAAAGGTACAGTACCTGGGACACGTGGTGAGTGCTGACGGAGTGGCTCCCGACCCTGACAAGATCACCGTGATTAAGGACTGGCCAAGACCATCCAGCATAAAGGAAGTGCGGCAGTTCCTCGGGTTGGTAGGCTACTACCGAAGATTCATTCCCGATTTTACCAAGAAGGCAGCTCCTATGCAGGACCTCCTGATAGGCCAGTGCAGGAAGGCCAAAAACCAGAAGCCGCCCTTCAAGTGGGAAAAGCTAGAAGAGGAGTCCTTCCGCCAGCTGAAGATGGCCCTCACGGGGGATGAAATCCTGGCGTACCCTGATTACAGCCAGCCCTTTATCCTCCACATGGACGCAAGCAACATCGGGCTAGGAGCCGTACTGTCCCAGATCCAGCAGGGGAGAGAACGGGTAATTGCTTTCGCCAGCCGAAAACTGTGACCCACAAAAAGAAACCCTGAGAATTACAGCTCGTTCAAGCTAGAGTTCCTGGCAGTGGTGTGGGCAGTAACCGAACGTTTTAAGCATTACCTTGCCTCTTCCAGGTTCACCGTGTACATGGACAACAACCCGTTGACCCACCTGGACACTGCAAGACTGGGTGCCCTGGAGCAGAGATGGATGGCCCGCCTGTCCAATTTTGAGTTCACGATCAAGTACCGGGCAGGACGCTCCAATACCAACGCGGACGCCCTGTCCAGGATGCCGAACCTACCGGACGGAGGGGAAGATCCAGAAGAACTGGAAGAGATCGAACTCCCTGCGTTTCACCGTCATGGGATTACCCAGTATTCCCACCGTGTGAGGGGCCAGCGATCCGCTACGTTCAACCCCTTACCCCACTACAACTGGGCGGAGACGCAAGACAGTGACCCCGCAGTCCGTCTGGTGAAGGAAATGCTGACCCGGCTGACGCCCGCCTGGACCCAGACGCTCCGGAAGAGACCAAGCAACTGTGGACGGAAAAGAGCAGACTGTTTCTCTACAAGGAGAAGTTGTGCCGCAGAATGGTCAATTCCCGGACACATGAGCTGATCTGGCAGGTGGTGGTACCGAGACGGGACGCAGCTATGGTGCTGGAGTCCTACCACAATGGGGCAGGGCACTTCGGATGGAAGAAGCTGGAGTTCCTGCTGCGTGAACGGTTCTACTGGATAGGCATGAAAGGAGCCATTGAGAAGTGGTGTAGAGACTGTGGCCTGTGCAATCTAAGAAGAAGGGACCGTGCCAGCCAGAGGACTCCCCTGCAGCCCATCATCACCAGGCAGCCGCTGGAACTGGTCGCCCTGGACCATGCTAAACTGGCTCCAAGCAGAAGCGGGTATGTCTACGCCCTAACCATCGTGGATCACTACTCCCGGTTCCTGATGGTGGTCCCTGTCAAAGACTTAACGGCTCAGACAGCAGCAAGAGCCTTCCAGCTGCACTTCTGCCGCCCCCACGGGTACCCGGACCAAGTGCTGACGGACCAAGGACCAGCCTTTGAAGCGGAGGTCTTTCAGGAGTTCTGCAACCTGTATGGCTGCAAAAAGATAAGAACAACGCCCTATCACCCCCAAACCAATGGACTCTGCGAGAAGATGAACCAGGTGGTGATAGATCTGCTAAAATCATTGCCCCTGGAAGAACGCAGTCTGTGGCCTGAGAAACTGCCCGATCTGGTGGACCTGTATAACCACATCCCGGTAGGTTCCACCAACTGTACCCCAGCTTACCTCATGTGAGCAAGACCTGGTAAGCTGCCTGTTGACCTGGATATGGGAGTCCTGACACCCGAGGACACCTCACCAGAGGCAGACTGGGATACAGAACGGCAGCAACAGTACCGGAAAGTACAGGAGAGCATCGAGCGAAGTCTCTGTCAATCAAGAGAAAGGCAGGAGAGGACTTATAACCAACATGCTCCCGCTGTTACCCTGGTACCTGGAGAGCAGGTCTTGAAAAGAAAAAGGCGGCTCCATAAGTTGGACGACCAGTGGGAAAAGGACCCGTACACCGTACTGCCCTCAAGCCACAATAATCCAAAGGTGTACGTCATCAGCAAGGATGGAGGAGAGACCACAGCCACTGTCTCCAGAGACCACCTGAAAAAGTGCCCCGAGAGGTTACAAAGCACGGATGAAGATCAGGAAGACCCTCAACCCGTAGAGGAAAAGGAGGAAATGATCAGCACCGTACTCGGAGACTTTCCCCGGTCCTGGACACAAGTAAACAACACTATCGTGGTGCCCGTCCTCACCTTTCTCCAGCCAGCCCCTCAAGTGCCTACAGAAGACCAGGTAGAGCTGGAAGAGCAGCCGGCCCAGGAGGCAGAAGAGTCCACACCAGCAGCGCAGGAGGATCAACCCTCTGCTAGTAGTGAGCCTGCCGTGCCCCTAGTGAGCCAAAGAGTGCGCAGACAGCTGCCCAGCTTACCCATAACACCTCCTACACCCTGTAGTGCAGAACCAGTTAGTGAGTTGCGTAGATCCACTAGAAGCACTAGAGGTCAGATGCCCGCTCGCTGGAAAATATAAACTAATGCACTGTGAATTTATCTGTTTAACTGTTTATGGTTTTTGTTGTTGCCTGTTACTAATTATGTTTCTCAGTTACCCTGCAGATTTCTTTGGACTAACAGGTTATGGACGCTGGATAACCGGAACAGTTTTGTAGATAGTTGCACCTTGGTGCCTCTTGCGAAGATGGCCGCGGAAGAGAAAACATGTCTGGCGTGGCCTCCTTGCGGCCCAAAGTAGCTAGCTTCAGCCTTGCAGCCACGCCCAAGGCCAACGCAAGGGGTTTTCTTTGGACAGGTCCCCTACTTCGCTTAAAGCTTCACCTTGGGTGACATGGACACCCTCTTGTTTCACGAACTTCACCTTGGGTGATATGGACACCCGGTCACGGACACGCCGTGACCACAAAATGTACTTTTTCATGTTGACTTGTTATTGTTTATACCCTTGTATTTATGTTTCTTTAAAAATGTGTTTAGTCCCGGAGTACTAAAATTTACTAGGGGGGAATGTGGCACCACAGGGGTCTGGTTGCCACAGTAATAGAAATATTATGTCTGTGAGCAAGTGGGAGGTTTCTCTGGTCAGGAGCCCTGAGCATGCAACACTGCCCACCCAGACCTGGGAGGGGAGGAATCTGCCCTTATAAACTGGGTCTGGGGCGGGATTAGGGGAGTCAGAGCCTGGAGAGGGAAAGTAAGAACCAGGAGCTCTGTAGGAACAGTAGCTGAATACCAGGGGCTGGAGCTGAGCAGAGTTCCCCCTGGTTGAAGACACTAATACCGGACACGGAGTCCGAGGCTGTGGGGACATCCAGGTCCAGCAGCAGAATCCAACCGGCAGGGGATTCCATGTCCTCTGGCCATAGAAGCCCAGAGGCACGGTCACAAGCAAGGGACCAGCAACGCCATTGTGAAGCGGAGGCTAACAGAAGGCCCCAAGTCACCGGCCATACGAGTGAGCACCACACGGTATACTCAGGGACGTGGGCTACTTCTACCCGCATAGAGCAAGGTAGCCAGGAAAGAGTGCAGATAGACGGGGAGGCCTACAACTCCACCTGGCCAGGGGAGATCCTGCTTGCTCACAGACTGACCAGGCCCCTACTGCTAACCAGTACTCCCGGGAGGGTCTGCTTTATACCATCAGTAAAGACCCTGAACTGCACCACACGTCTCTGTGTTTCATCGCCGCACCAGCACCATCAGTACTGGGACGCTTACACCATCACTCCCATCATCTCTCACATTAGCTGCCCTGAGGCAATACTTCTCCCGTGGGGAGTTATCCCATACTCGGCTGCGCAAACAACATCAGCCTCAGCGGTCTGCAGCGCAGCGGCGGTCCCCACTGACCGCAATCCACGGGTGGCGTAGTCGGACATTGTTATTACCTAAGACTGCCACTGGTTTGACCGCCCTGGGCACGGACCGGGTCACCGCCACACTGAGACTACAACCCCCAGCGATCCAGCTCCGGGTATCCCCTGCACAACACTGGCCCAGGGGGCGCATCATATACTGGGTCCTCTAAATTGCTCCAAACAATATAAAGGCCCCATGTAGTATATAATAGGCCAAATGTATTGCTCCATACAGTATCTACTGGGCCCCATAAATTGTTCCATACAGTATAATATCTCCATATAGTATATAATGGGCCCCATATATTGCTTCATATAGTATAATGGCCCCATATATTGTATAATTGGCCCCATATATTGATTCACAGTATAATCGCCCTATATAGTATATAATGGGCCCCATATATTACTTCATAAAGTATAATGGCCCCATATAGTATATAATAAGCCCCACATATTGCTCCATACAGTATAATGGCCTCATACAGTATATGACAGGCCCCATATATTGCTCCATACAGTATATACTGGACCCCATATAATGCTCCATTCAGTATAATGGCAACATATATTATATAATGGGCACAATATATTGCTCCATACAGTATATACTGGGCCCATATATTGCCCCATACAGTATAATGGCCCCATATATTATATAATGGGCCCAATATATTGCTCCATACAGTATATACTGGGCCCTAGATACTGCTCCATACAGTATAATGGCCACATATAGTATATAATAGGCCCCATATATTGCTCCATAAAGTGTAATGGCCACATATAGTATATATGGGCCCCATACATTGCTCCATACAGTATAATGGTCACATATAGTGTATGATGTGCCCAATATATTGCTCCATACAGTATATATAATATAATATATAATGCTGCACAGTATAATTGCCCCATATAGTATATAATGGGCTCCATAAATTGCTCAATACTGTATAATGGCCCCATATATTATATAATGGGCCCAATATATTGCTCCATACAGTATATACTGGGCCCTAGATAATGCTCCATACAGTATAATGGCCACATATAGTATATACTGGGCCCCATATATTGCTCCACACAGTATATACTGAGCCCCATATATTGCTGCAAAGTATAATGGCCCCATATAATATATAATGTGCCACATTTGTTGCTCCATACTGTATATACTGGGCCCCATAGAGTATATACTGGGCCCCATGAATTGATCCATACAGTATAAGGGTCACATATAGTATATGATGTGCCCCATATATTTCTCCATACAGTATATACTGGGTCCCATATACTGCTGCAGGGTATAATTGCCCCATATAGTATATAATGGGCTCCATAAATTGCTCCATACAGTAAAATGGCCCCATATAATATATAATGAGCCTCATATATTGCTCCATACTATATAATGGCCCCATATAGTGTTCCATACAGTATAATGACCACATATAGTAGTGCTCCATACAGTATAATAGGCCCCATATATTGCTCCATACAGTATATACTGGGCCCCATAAATTGTTCCATACACTATAATTGCCACGTAAAGTATTATATAATGGGCCCCATATATTGCTCCATAAAATATAATGGCTCCATACAGTATATACTGGGCGCCATTTATTGCTCCATACAGTATAATGGCCCCATATATTATATAATGGGCCCCATATATTGCTCCATATAGTATATAATGGACCCCATAAATTGATCCATACAGTATAATGGCCCCATATAGTATATAATGGGCCCTATGTATTGCTCCATACAGTATAATGGCCCCATATAGTATATAATGGGCCCCATATATTGCTCCATACAGTATATAATGGGCCACATATTGCTCCATACAGTATAATGACCACATATAGTATATAATGGGCCACATATTGCTCCATACAGTATAATGACCACATATAGTGCTCCATACAGTATAAAGGGCCCCATATATTGCTCCATACAGTATATACTGGGCGCCATTTATTGCTCCATACAGTATAATGGCCCCATATGGTAAATAAGGGGCCCCATATATTACTCCATACAGTATAATGGCTACATACAGTATATACTGGGCCCCATATATTGCTCCATACAGTATATACTGGGCCCCATATATTGCTGCACAGTATAATGGCCCCATATAATAAATAAAGGGCCACATTTTTTGCTTCATACTGTATATACTGGGCCTCATATATTTCTCCATACAGTATATACTGGGCACCATAAATTGATCCATACAGTATAATGGCCCCTTATCTATAATATTACCGGGGATGCGTGTCTCTATCTGAAGCCTTTATAGACAACGCATGCATGACGCGCAGTCTGGCTCCAGGCAGAATCACGCATCCAGCTGTTACAGGTAAGAGGAGTGTATGGCGCGGTATACGTAGACACTGAACGTATACCGCGATCTCTGGCGCCATACTTAGATACTTACCTGACCGGGAGGAGCGATGCCGCGGCGCCTCTCTATGCCGGAGACCGGGGCAGGAGTAAGGCGTCGGATCGGAAACCAGGATGGGGATGAGGGGTGCCGTGCATACCGGGATTGGGGATGAGGGGTGCCATGCATTCCGGGATTGGGGGTGAGGGGTGCCATGCATACCAGGATTTGGGGATGAGGGGTGCCATGCATACCGGGATTGGGGGTGAGGGGTGCCAAGCATACCGGGATGAGGGATACCATACAAACCATGATAGGGATGAGGGATGGGGTACCATGCATACCGGGATAGGGATGAGGAGTACCACACATGCCAGGATAGGGATGAGGAGTACCATACATACCAGGATTGGGATGAGGGGGCCACACATACCAGGATTGGGGGTGAGGGGTGCCATGTGACTCGCCCCCTGGGCCGTGGGGCACTCGGATCCGGGCAATAGGGAAACGGTGGGAGTAGTAGTGGCAACCCGGTTCCATGGCTCAGGGTGGTCAGGACAGTGGTAGTCCGTTATGTGCTGTTGATTATGTCCGACTACGCCACCCGTGGATTGCGGTTATTAGGAACCGCCGTTGCATGCAGACCGCTGGGGCTGATGATGTGTGCAGCTGGGGTAGCGTGACTCCCCACGGGAAGAGTGCGGCCCCAGGGCAGTATAATGGATGGTGGGAGTGATGGTAGTGAGAGTCCCAGTGCTGATAGTGCTGGAGGAGCAAGGAGCACACAGACAACAGGTTGCAGTCCAGGGTCTTTACTAAAACAAGTAAACTGACCCACAAACAGTCCCGGCTAGGAGGGGACCTGGATGTCTGAGAGCAACGGGGAAATTGGCCCTGGTCAGGGTGAGGGTGTAGGCCTACCGTGCTTTCTGTGCTCCTTCTGGCTATCTCCTCTTTATAGGGTAACAGCCCACGCTTCCGAGCTCTCCGTGTATTCTCGCCTGTATGGCCTGCGACGTGGGTTCCTTTCTGCTCCCAGCCTTGTACGGCTTTACTGGTCCCTTCGGTTGTGGCAGGGCCTCCAGGCTTCTTAGGCCAAGGAATATACAGTCCCCTGCGGACTGGTTATCTGCTGGAGAATGTGGAATCCTCCCAGCCTCAGACACCAAAGTCTGGTAAATTAAGTCCGTTATCTGCCAAGACAGGCTCTCTTCGCCTCTTGTCTCTGGCTTGTGGCTCTCCTACTGCCACACTTCCTCTTAGGGTGCAATACAACTGTCCCTCTCTGCTCTGGGACCTGAATCCTGAGACAGGTCGTCCAGTTCTCCCTAACCCTGCCCCCAGTACCAGCTTTTATAGGGGCAGCCAGCTCCCCCTACTGGCCTGAGACAGGAGGCATTGCATGCTAATATTCCCCTGACTAGAGAACCTCCCCCTTGCTCTCAGACACAGCTTTATTACACTTTGTGGCATCCAGGCCAGGGTGACACACCATGCATACCAGGATTGGGGATAAGGGGTGCCATGCATGCCAGGATTGGGATGAGGGGTGCCATGTATACCAAGATTGGGGATGAGGGGTGCCATGCATGCCAGGATTGGGATGAGGAGCGCCATGCATACCAGGATTTGGATGAGGGGTGCCATGCATGCCAGGATTGAGATGAGGGGTGCCATGCATGACAGGATTGGGATGAGGGGTGCCATGCATACTAGGATGGGGATGAGGGGTGCCATGCATACCAGGATTGGGATGGGGGTTGCCATGCATACCAGGATTGGGGATGAGGGGTGCCATGCATACCAGGATTGGGGGATGAGGAGTGCCATGCATACCAGGATAGGATGGTGGGGACAGGATGGAGGCAGCACAAATACCAGGAGGGGGGGCAGCACATACCAGCATGGGAGACCAGATACCAATAAAAATGCTCGCCACCTGGGCGTAGAACGGGTTCAATAGCTCGTAGTATATAATGGGCCACCCTCATATTTTGCGACATACAGTATAATGGCTTCATATAGTATATACGGGGCCCCATATTTTGCTCCATACAGTATAATGGCCCCATACAGTATATACTGGGCCCCATATATTGCTCCATGCAGTATAATGGCCCCATATGATGCTGCATACATAAAACAAAATATCAATTACTCACCTCTCCCGTTCCCCGCAGGTCCGGTATACCCAGCGCGTCTTCTAACTCTGGAGTGCTCAGGTCAGAGGGCGCGCTGTGGTGACGTCATTGCGCCCTCTGCCCTGACACATCAGAGTTAGAAGACACTGGAGCTGTTCGGAACGAGGAGAGATGGGGGAGGGGATGAGGGTGGGGAGGACCCCGGTGGCTGCACGGGCCCCATAGCGCGCCATCGTTTCCCCCTCCCTGGGCCACAGTACTTGCCTGCGTGCATAGGGTGGTGTCCCCAGCCATTGTTGTCATGGTAGGTCGGTTCTGCATGCGAGCACTCCTGCATTCTCCGCTTTTAAAAAGCCAGTGCCCTTTTCCTCCTCCTCTCTGGGGCCCATCGGGCATTTCACCGGTGCCCTGCCAGGCCAGTTCGACCCTGTGTGAATGTAATGTTGTACAGAGCACAGACATATGCCGGCCCTTCCTCCAAAGTGGAACTAAACCATGTGTGCTGCATCTGTGCTGCGCAGACTATGCTGACTTCAGCTGACGTCCAGGTCATAGCCCCACTGGATCCGGGACGGTTGTGAGATATGCCGATGATTTATGCAGGACCCACAGCTTGTTTTTCTCAGTCGCTGCTCTCCTCCTTCTCTGACTGATCACAATATTATCTATTCCAGGTCCTTCAGCTTTGTGGTAGGAGGTAACAGGTTCCCCCAGCACTCCATGTGGCTCATACCTCACACCGCTCAGTACTCTGTCAGTAATCTGCTATATATCATTGCTGCACCAGAGCCATCTAGAGGTCACAGTAATACATTGCAACACAACAAAGTAAACATTAAAAGAGAGAAAAATAAACACTCTATAGAATAAAATATTCAGTCATTTAAAGGCAGACTGAAAAATTAAATAGTTGGCAAAATACACAGAGGTGACACCACTGAGAAGATGTGTTTTATTGATTAAGTGGTGTGCGCCCCTTAATGAATTTGATGCATCCAACTATAAAATACTCCATCATTAAAATTGGGGTATACAATGTCAATCTTAAATGGAAGGTGCCGTGATTTTTATTTTTGTATTAAGAATTATTGAGTATATAATCAATTATTTTTAATACAAAATTAAATGCACTGGTTTAATATTTTTGAATTTATTAACTCTATCTACAGCCACAGTGGGCGGCCATATAAGTTTGCTGATGTGTAATTGTCTGAGCACGAAGCTTACACACTTCAAATATGGCAGCCTCTGTGTACTGTGTCCTCCTGCATTTCCTGCATTGTGTCACACCAGGTGTTAGTGCAACACAGAGGGAAAGGGAGCCCAGACACTATGGAAAGGGGGAAGTGGAGACCTCCTAGTCTGGTCTAGCGTCACCCTGTCTCAACTACCATCCCTATATTGCCTCTTCAGCAATCACCGCACACGTGCCTCGCCCTACTTTCCCTGGCGCATGGCTACGGCTAGGGATGGAAGGAGATGAGCACTAGGCAACCTCCACTAAACACTATAGACAACAAGGGAAGACAAAACACGGGGAAATTGCTTAGCTTTAGATGAGTCCAAATATGCACACGGCCTCAAGCTCCAGAGAGGACAAAGTACTGCTCCGTCTAAGCCTCACAAGTAGAAATGAATATGCCAGCGACTCCCTCTCAGACACACCAGGTATATATACACCCAGGCCAGAGAGCTAATTAGCAAGAGAGAGTTAACCGCTCGGTCCTAAAGACAGCCTCTTATCTAAGAAGCTGTCTGCAATGCCAAACGTAGAGATCTCCTGCAACCCACTGCAGGGCGACTGTCACCTCTGACACACCCGTGACACATTGTGGCTGCCTGCTGCTGTGACCTAGGCACGCCTCCTGGGCTGTCCAGGTCACAACTGTGGGAGATCGGCACCATGTTTTTTGAAGCCCATAGCTGTACTGCGAGCTACACTTCCCCCCTGTCACCATTCACACAGCTCAGTGCGAGCAGTGACAGGAGGCGCAGGGATGCGGTGAATGCTGAGCGGAGGTCCAGGATGAGATGAGTATCGCAGTGTTCAGTAGACTTATATAGCAGGATAGGAAATATTTCCGCGCTCTCCAAAGAGACAAATGTTGGTAATAGAATTGTAGGTTTATTGTCAACGCGTTTCAGAGTCCACAGACTCCTTCCTCAGGACAACCATACATAACCAGTTACAGGCATACATGGTTTAAATGCAGGAAAAAAAATGGCACCAAGTGCAGAGGGAGGGGTAAGTACAGTCACATGTCTAAATACATGCACATGACAGCTGATCTGATCAGCTATCATGTGCCTCTAACAACTGCGGAAGGATCCGAGATCCACCCGTGGTTGTTAACCACTTAAATGCTGCTGTCAATCACTGACAGTGGCATTTAAAATAAGCGTCAGCCGAAAGCGCATCATATGTCCCGCCCATGGATTGTCATGACAGTCAGGGGCTCTGCAGAAGACCCCTGTGCTTGTCATTGGGAATCTTCTATGAACGCCGGCGTGTGGCCGGCATTCATGGGAGATCGTGATTTTTGCTACAAATAGCAGTGCTGAAGCCTTGCTATGTGTAGCACAAGCGATTAGATGATCGAAGCTTCAAGTCCCCTATGAAGAATATTGAAGCAAGTAAAAAAAAAGTTTAAAAAAATATTTTAACAATAAAAAAACAAACGTTCAAATCATCCCCCTTTTGCCCCATAGAAAATAAAACAATAACAAAAAAATAAAATAAACATATTTGGTATCGCCCCGTTCAGAATCTCCCGATCTATCAAAATATGAAGTAAATTAATCCCATCTGTAAACGGAGTAACGAGAAAAACATCGAAAAGCCAGAATTACGTTTTTTGATCGCCTCAACGTTGTAATAAAGTGCAAAAAAGGGCGATCAAAACATCAGATCTACCCCATAAATGGTATCAATAAAAACATCAGCTTGTTGCGCAAAAAATAAGCCCTCACCCGGCCCCAGATCCTAAAAAATGGAGACGCTACGGGTCTCAGAAAATGGCGACATAAGCTAAATTTTTTTTCTTACAAATTTCAGATTTTGTTTCACCACTTAGATTAAAAAGAACCTCTCCATGTTTGGTATCTGCGAGCTCGTAATGACCTGGAGAATCATAATGGAGGGCAGTTTTACCATTTAGAGAACATGATCAAAAAAAAATTGTGGAAATGAACTTTTTTTTCAATTTCACAGCATTTTGAATTCTTTTCCCGGTTTCCAGTACACTATATGGTAAAATCAATGATGTCATTCAAAAACACAACTCGTCCCCCAAAAAACAAGCCCTCGTACGGCCATATTGACGGAAGAATAAATAAGTTATGGCTCTGGGAAAAAGGGGAGCAGAAAACCAAAGAGCGAAAATGGAAAATCGCAAGGTCGTGAAGGGGTTAAAAACAAATGTTAATATTAAAAAAAAAAAAATAACAGTTTACATGTTTTCAATTGCCGAAAATAACATTTTGATGGCACAATCCCTTTAATGAATGTCCTGATATGATATCTAATGAGATTTCAGTCCCTCTGTATGTAAATTAAAGCTCAGATTATCTCCACAGCTTCATATTATAAGCAGAATTACAACACGCACACATGAAATACACTGAAGAGAAATAAGAGCGTTCTGTCCCTTTAAATTCAGTGTGTTACATAACACTGCTCAGCCAATAGGATCGCTGGATTTGAATTTGAAAATAAAGCAAACTGTCATTCATCCTCAGTCTGTTACAGGACAGTGAGCGGTGAAGATGGATGTCGGTGAGTGCTCCCATCCCATCATCTGATGTCACTGATCTCACCTAAATTCAATATAGGAGAGAACGGCTGCTGTCACCTGCCACTAGGGGGAGCTATCAGTACAATATATATCTACTGGTGCACTGTGCTCCCCCTAGTGGCTGCAGGAAAGCAGAATTGTATCATTAGGTCACACAGGACACTCTGCTGCCAGTATTATTTATTGAGGGGTTTATGCCACTGTTGTCAATGGGATGAGTGTGCTGACACTGATAATGGGGGTTAGGCTTTATCCGCTGTTAATGAAGTCACTTTGGCAGTTGTTTTTAGGGGGTTTCCTGTACTTATGGGAATGAAGAACATAGAAATACATGAATGTCATATATCTTTATTTACACCCAGTAAAGGCTATGCTCCATGTGGTCATATGAGTGTATGTGTGTAATGGGGGTCCGATACCGGGGGGACGTTCACTATGAATAAATGTGGAAAGCTGTTTGTGTCTTTATCAGATCTGTGACTAAGTCTTTTTTGGATTCACAGCTTTTCCTATGACTACTGCAGAAGAGAATAGATACAGGATGGCCGCGAGCCGCAGATCTTGGGGGGTCAGCAGCTTTATTATAACCGGACCCCTTATCCTATTCTTCATCCCTGGTGAATGATAAGTGGACACTCATCAGATTCTGTTTTCTTTAGGACGTCTACCTCCAACAGGAATGTGTCTTCGGACCTGGACTCTTCTCATGTGAGATTATTTTTTTAAATATTTTTTTTTTCCATTAATCTGAAAATATTGTGCCATTAACCCCTTAAGGACCTCGGGATTTTCCGTTTTTGCATTTTCGTTTTTTGCTCCCCTTATTCCCAGAGTCATAGTGTTTGTATTTTTTGGTCAATATGGCCATGTGAGGGCTTATTTTTTGCGGGACGAGTTGTACTTTTAAATGTCATCACTGGTTTTACCATATCGTGTATGGGAAAACGGGGAAAAAATTCCAAGTGCGATGAAATTGCAAAAAAAGTGAAATACCACAGATGGTTTTTTTTTGTTTTTTTTACCACGTTCACTGAATGCTAAACCTGACCTGCCATTATTATTCCCCAGGTCATTATGAGTTCGTAGACACCAAACATGTATAGGTTCTTTCTTATTTAAGTGGTGAAAAAAAAATCCAAAGTTTGCTTAAAAAAAATAAATAAATGGCGCCAATTTCCGAGACCAGTAGCGTCTCCATTTTTTCGGGTTCTGGGTCTGTGTGAGGGCTTATTTTTTGCGCGCCGAGCTGACGTTTTTATTGTTACCATTTTGGGGTAGATCCGATGTTTTGATCGCCCGTTATTGCATTTTATTGCAATGTTGCAACGACAAAAAAACGTAATTCTGGCGTTTAGAATTTTTTTCTCGTTACGCCGTTTACCGATCAGATTAATTCTTTTTTTATATTGATAGATCTGGCAATTCTGAACGCGGCGATACTAAATATGTGTATGTGGGTTGTTTTTATTATTATTTTATTTTGAATGGGGCGAAAGGGGGATGATTTAAATTTTTATATTGTTTTTATTTTTTTCATATTTTTAAAACATTTTTTATGCACTTTTTGCTTGCTTCTATAGTCTCCATAGGAGACTAGAAGCAGCAACTGTCTGATCGCCTCTGCTAAATAAAACAGATCACCTCTATGTAGCAGAAATGCTCCAGTACTATGAGCGCCGACCACTAGGTGGCGCTCATAGCGATCTTTACATGACAACCACTGGGGTCTGCTGCAGACCCAGGGTTGTCATGCCCACCCATCAGTGACCTGCGATCACGTGACGGGGTCACCGATAGGAGTGGCAAGTGACGCGCCTCTGACGCGGCGCTGTTAAATACCGCTGTCAGAGATTGACAGCGGCATTTAACTGGTTAACAGCCACGGGTGGATCGCGATTTCACCTGCAGCTGTTGCGGGCACATATCAGCTGTAATAATCAGCTGACATGTGCTCGGTTCAATGGGGGCTCACCGCCGGAGCCCTTACTGAACCGGGGGTGATGGCCTGGGGCGTACTAATACGCCCCAGGCTTTAAAGGGGTTAATCCAGCATTTGATAATGCAGCCCATCTATTAGTTCAGTACAGAATTGAAACACAATGTAGATTGAGCAGAAAGTCAGTTAGAAGACAGTTTCCAATAGTAGATTGTTGGCTTTCTATGCCGGGAATAATTCCGAATTCAGCAGGTCACATTGATGTTAACAGGCTTGGACTGGCCAACAGGAAAATGGGAGAATCCTCCGGTGGGCCACCACCCTCTGATATGAACAGTACTTGGCACAATATACTTGAATCTCTATGTACAGACAAAGTCAGCATCTTATTCACTTAACAATCTATCCAGTTCATTGTTATATAGATTTATGACTGAGGATAATGTTACGTTAATTGAAAAGTGGGGTCCTGGAGTTGGCTACTGGTGGGCCGAAACTGGATGCTGGATTAAATAAATTTACCTGTAATTTAAAGATTTGATACCTCTGGGCTTTGTGTGATTGATCCCATTATGTGCTTGTTTTTTCTTTCCAGCTTGTCCAAGAACAAAAGAAGAAAGGGATCTACAACTCCTGATATACTGCACCAGATTCCTGCCGTCTCCGATCTTCAACATGGAGGTCACTGATCATACCGCAGAATACGTTGTCCATGTTTTCTCCATAGATGTAAAGGAACTAGGGTTGAGCGAGTATGTTCTGTCCGAGTATGCTCGGGCCGAGCTCCGAGTATTTATAGCTGCTCGGTGATATGGTTGAATCGCTCCCGTGTGCATCATTTGCAACTGTTTGACAGTTTTATTATATGGGAGGAATGTGTAAGAAATAGACATTCCTCACATGTAATAAAACTGTCAAACAGTCGCAAATCATGCACACGGGAGCGATTCAACCATATCACCGAGCAGCTATAAATAATCGGAGCTCGGCCCGAGCGTACTCGGCGAAAGGGTTAATAGAACATACTCGCTCATCACTAAAAGGAACGTCTCAATAGTCAACTGAATGAATATCTTCTTTTATTAGCGCCTCATGCCGACCAACCGGGAAGCTCAGAAGAAATATCTACCATTTCCTTTGGATGAAGAAAAACCTGAGCCAACATCAGTGATGCCAGAAGAGCCGAAAGAAGAGGAGATGAAGGAGGCAATGAAGTATTGGGAGGTAGAAGAAATGGAAGTAGATGAGGCAGAAGACACCAAGGCGAAAGAAGAAGATAAGGCAGAAGATAGCAAGGGGAAAAAACAAGATAAGGCAGAAGATACCAAGGGGAAAAAACAAGATAAGGCAGAAGATACCAAGGGGAAAAAACAAGATAAGGCAGAAGATACTAAGGGGAAAAAAGAAGATAAGGCAGAAGATACCAAGGGGAAAAAAGAAGATAAGGCAGAAGATACCAAGGGGAAAAAAGAAGATAAGGCAGAAGATACCAAGGGGAAAAACCAACAAGATAAGGCAGAAGATACCAAGGGGAAAAACCAACAATATAAGGCAGAAGATACCAAGGGGAAAAAAGAAGAAGATAAGGCAGGAGATACCAAGGGGAAAAAAGAAGAAGATGCTAAAAAGTCAAAAGCAAAAGAAGAAAAGAACAACACCTGGGCCAGAAGAGTTGAGAACCAGCCAGCAGGAAGACACAAGATCCGCCAGCAGTCCATCCTTAAATACGTGAATACCAACCTCAGAGGAAGGAGGAACATCATCTGGACCATCCTCCTCAAATCAGCGAGACGTTGATGGACTCTAAGGCACCAACATTCCAGCTGAAGGAACATCAACAACTTCAAATCTAAAAATAATAAAAATAATAGACATAAAATAGTTATTATTAGATTAAGAAAGCTTAAAAATGTAGTAAAATCATAATAAAGACTTTAATAATATTAGGAGCAGTAATAATAGCAGTAATAGAATATTAATTTGTGTAATAATGGTAGAGACATAAAAATAACATCAGCAGGTTTGATCCAGGGTTGTAGGACTGATCGCCTTTTCCCGGGGTCAAGAAGGAATTTCCCCCCTGAGACAACAATTGGCTGAATGTGTCCAGGGGTTTTTGCCTTCTTCTGGATCAACAGCTTTAGAAATAAGGACCTACGAATTAGTAAGATTATAGTAGAATTAGCAATAGTGGAGTAGTAATATAATATAGTATATAGCGTAATATTAGTGACCATAAAACAGGAATAATTTCACTAGTAAAGTAATAATAAATGTATACTATTATATTAAAAATAAAATATTAATAATATTTGTTAAATGATTAATTATTAATTAAATTAAATATTAATTATTAAAATTTGAATAAGTATTAGGAGATTTGATCCAGGGTTCTAGGACTGATCGCCTTTTCCCGGGGTCAAGAAGGAATTTTTCCACCATGACACAAATTGGCCGAACGTGTTCTTGGGTTTTTGCCTTCTTCTGGATCAACATCTTTAGGAATTAGGATCTAATTTTTAGATTTAGTAAAATATCAATACAAATGTTAGCAATAATGGTAAGAATAAAATAGCAATAATACAAAAACATCAAGCATAAAATAGTAGAATATTAGTAATAATATCAGTAAAATAGCAGGAAACTAAAAATAACACAAATAATAGTAATACAAAAATAGTATCTAAGGTAATGATTATAATAATTAGTAAATAATTAATATATATTAGGGTTTTGATCCAGGGTTCTAGGACTGATCGCCTTTTTTCGGGATCAAGAAGGAATTTTTCCCCAGTGACATAAATTGGCCGAATGTGTCCAGGTTTTTTTGCCTTCTTCTGGATCAATAACATTAGGAGTAGGATCTAATTAATAGTATCTAGAGAAATAATATAAATATTAGTAACAATAATTATAATATTATTAATAGTAAGTAAAAAAATAGAAATAAATGTTAAAAAAAGTAGCGGTAGTAATAAAATAGCAAAATAAGTTATAATAGTATAGCATTATTAGAAATAGTATAATAATAGCATAGGACATTATTAGGCATCATCAGGTTTGATCCAGGGTTCTAGGACTGATCTCTTTTTCCCGGGGTCGAGAAGGAATTTTTCCCCTTGACACAAATTGGCTGAATGTGTCCAGGGGTTTTTGCCTTCTTCTGGATCAACAGCTTTAATTCTAGGTATCTCATAATACTAGAGTAATAATAGCAATAATAAGTATAATAATGTTGTAATAATAATCAATAGATTGTGAGGATAAGAATAAGATAGATACAATAAATAGGTTAGTTTGTTAGTGTAGGGCCCCATCTGATGAGGTCGCCTTGTCGTTGGCAGATGGGCTTGCACAATTTGATCAAAATGTGCACTAAGAACCTCAAATTTATAAGTTTAAAGAATAAGGAAGTAATAAAATACACAAGATTATAAATATAACTTTGTCTTGCCACATTATTTTCCTGTAATGAAGAAAATCAGAAAATCCAGAACATTTTAGACATTTGTATCTCTGTGTCGTAATCATAGCAGGTTAAAAACGCAATGCGACAGCATAAGAAATTGTTAGATTCTATTTTGCAATGAGGCGCACAATGTAAACGTCAACTGACACATGCAACCATGTAACCCTAGCATAAAATGTATTAAAGTAAAATGTATTAATTTATTTCATAAACCAATAGTACACGTGAAAATTAGAAACTTTGTAATATATTTTATTAAAGAGATCTGTTTTTTTCTCCTCCTGGGCTTATCATTCATTCTCAATGTCCTTAATTCTTGGGTAAAATCTTTAGTGAATACAGATTTTCCCATTACTGAGATAGAAGATGACAGTTGGTGCTCAAAAAGTTCTATGGAGGGAGGAGGGTGGAGTTAGAGGCGGAGACAAACATTCTACTGCAAGTTCTCCTGAAAGGACAATTTCACTCTAGTGTGTAAATCATGATAGTTAACGTATCTTTCAGACTATAAGACGCACCTAGGTTTTAGAGGAGGAAAATAGGAAAATAAAAATTTAAGCACAAAATGTGATCATGATGTACTGTTATGGAGGTAGGGGTCTTCTGCTGACACTGTTATAGGGGAAATATACCCCAATTCTATACTAATATCCCCCATCCTGGTATATATATGTCCCTCAATCCAGATATACAAGTGCTTCTCACAAAATTAGAATATCATCAAAAAGTTAATTTATTTCAGTTCTTCAATACACTAGACTTTGTGTTTTCATTGACTGTAAGCCATAATCATCAACATTAACAGAACTAAACACTTGAAATAGATCACTCTGTAATGACTATATAATATACGAGTTTCACTTTTTGTATTGAAGAACTGAAATAAATAAACTTTTTGATGATATTCTAATTTAGTGAGAAGCACTTGTATATGGCCAAGAATCCAGGTATATATGGCCCCCATCCTAATCCTGGTATGTATGGCCCCCTCATCCCCATCTTGGTATGCATAGCTGCATCCTCCCTATCCTGGTATGCATGGTCCACTCATCGTCATCCTGATATGCACGGCCCCATCCTCCCCATCCTGGTATGCATGGCCCCCTCATCCCCATCCTGGTATGCATAGCCGCATCCTCCCTATCCTGGTATTCATGGCCCGTTCATCCCAATCCTGCTATGCATGGCCCCATCCTCCCCATTCTGGTATGCATGGTCCCCTCATCCCCATACTGATATACTTGGCCCCTTCATCCTCATCCTTGTATGTGACGCGCCCCCTAGGCCGTGGGGTGCTCGGCCGGGCCGGTCGATGCTGGGGGGTGTTATGGTGGCAATGACCCAGTCTGTGACCCAGGGCGGTCAATAAAAGGGGAAAAGTAAAAGGGAATAAAGTTTTTATAGAGATAATGTTCGTGACGCCACCTGTGGTATGCGGCTATATGGGGCCGCCACTGTTGTGCAGATCCTTGGGAGCTGGTGGTGACGCAGCAGAGTTGGTTCAGCTCTCCACAGGCAGAGCTTAGCTCCAGGGCAGGATATAGTGATGCTATGAGGTAGATGTTGTTGGTGCTGTGTAGTGCAGGGCTGGTGATGATGCACCAATAATTCTAGGACACAGTGGGGTGCAGTCTTCAAGGTTTTACTCACCGTTATCACACTGCTCCTGGTTACAACTGCCAGATTATAACCTCCCACGTCGTCCTGCGTTCACCAAGAAAGGGGTTCAGCAGCTCTCAAGTATTTCAGGAGTACTTAAACGGGACCCCGTTCTATGCTCCTTCCTCGGTCGTCTTCCTGCGCTTGCTCTCACCCTCCTGCCCTGCGCCTCACAATCAGTGTCCCAAGCCGGTAGCCTCGGATCTTGTCGGGCGACGTGCAGTCCCCTGGACCCTATGCGGCCACCTTTTCGGCGATATAATTGTGGTAGTTGGCAGATGCACCTTGAAAGTACAGTAGCCTCCGGATATATAGCTGAGCCTGATTATTCTCCACTAGTTTAGGGGCTGGTCCCCTCTGCAGCCTGATCCCTCCACGTCCGTGTAGATTCAGGCATACAGGTGGCTTCAGCACTAGCCATGCCCCTGGGATCCCCTCTGTCTCTGGATCCTTCCCTCTACTCCCGTCCTCTCTCACTTTCTCTCCTGGGCCTCTCAGACTAGGCCTGACTCCTCTCTCTCCACTCAACTCCCGCTCCAAGCACTGGAGCCAGGAGCCTGGACCCTCCTACACTGCTCTCCTGAGCAGGACTGGCTGCTTCTAGATGGTTCCCCTCTTTTTTATACTCCTTCTGAAGGTGCTCCCCTGAAATACTTCCTCCACCCACACCCACTACATGGTTCCCCCTCTCTCGGTTCCCCCCCTTCCAACCAGGGACAGGGCTCTGCATTGTACGCATGTATCTTCCCCGCCTGCTAGTCTGGAATGGTGTAGTGTTGGATGCAAGTGGGTGGGTCCTGGGTAGTACCCCATCCTTACCTGAGAGTGGGATACCACACCTCTGGGTGAGATGCCGTACCTCTGTGGTGACTGAACCCGCAGGGGCGCCACATATGCATAGCCGCATCCTCCCTATCCTGGTATGCATGGCCCGTTCATCCCCATCCTGGTATGCATGGTCCCCTCATCTCCATCCTGGTAGGCATGGCTCCTTCATCCTCATCCTGGTATGCATGGCTCCATCCTCCCTATCCTGATATGCATGCCCTTTCATCCCCATCCTGGTATGTATGGCCCCTTCATCCCCATCCTGGTATGTATGGCCTCCTCATTCCCATCCTGGTATGCATGGCCTCCTCATCCCTATCCTAATATGCATGGTCCCCTCATCCCCTTCCTGGTAAGCATGGCCCCCTCATCCCCATCCTAATATGCATGGCCCATTCATCCCCATCCTGGTATGTATGGCCCCTTCATCCCCATCCTGGTATGCATGGTCCACTCATCCCCATCCTGGTATGCATGGTCCCCTCATCCCCATCCTGGTATGCATGGCTCCTTCATCCCCATCCTGATATGTATGGCCTCCTCATACCCATCCTGGTATGTATGGCCCCTTCATCCTCATCCTAGTATGCATGGCTCCTTCATCCCCATCCTGATATGCATGGCTCCTTCATCCCCATCCTGGTATGCATGGTCCCCTCATCCCCATCCTGATATGCATGGCCCGTTCATCCCCATCCTGATATGCATGGCTCCTTCATCCCCATTCTGGTATGCATGGACGCATCCTCCCCATCCTGGTATGCATGGCCCCCTCATCACCAATCCTGGTATGCATGACCCCCTCATCACCAATCCTGGTATGCATGGCCTCCTCATCACCATTCCTGGTATGCAGCAGCTGATATCAGCCTGCAAGCAGCGCATGACGTCACTGCCATGTGCCCTCACACAGTGAGATGATTATGGGTGTGGAGAGGAGTGATTATTCATTTTCTTTAATACCTCACAGTGTCAGCTGCAGCCTTCAGCGGCTCGGCGATCACGTGTGCCCGCTGTTAAAGAGAATGAATATTCATTCCCCTCAACCTGGGTTGGACTGGGGTGTCTGGGGCCCACAGGAGGAATTGATCCTCGGGGCCCACCCTACAGCTATATGCAAATACCTGTTAGCAGTTATCCCTGTTATAGTGGAGCGTCGACTGTAAAACACAGGCGGCTCCTGCACATCTACTGTGCGCCACCATAACTGGGATGTACAATTACAGTAGTTTACATTATAGGGGTTCTTTGATGAAAACAAGTTATCACCGAATCACAGGCTAGGTAGGTGATATTGACGCGCCCCCTGGGCCGTGGGGTACTCAGTGCCGGGCCGGTCGTTGCTAGGCGAAATGTCACAGTGGCGGTAACCCGGTCCGTGACCCAGAGCGGTCAATAAAAGGGGTTTATTTACAGGGGATTTATAGTTTTTATATTTAATGTTCGTGATGCCACCTGTGGTATGCGGCTATGTACAGCCGCCGCTGCGGAGCTGGGCCTCTGGAGCTGGTGTTTAATGCAGCAGAGTTGGTTTAGCTCTCCACAGTTCGAGCTTAGCTCCAGGGCGTTGCTGGGATGTTATAGATGTTGCTGTAGCAGTTGTGGTACAATGTAGTGCAGGGATGATGGCGCGGCAGTAATTCACGGAGACAGTGGGGTGCAGTCTTCAGCGTTTACTCACAGTTGTTGCAATCCAAGTTGCAGGTACCAGTGTAACTTCCCACGTCATCCTGTGCTTACTCAGGGAGGGGTTCAGCAATCCCTCAGGTAATTCAAGAGCGCTTGTTACGGGTCCAGGAGGTGGAACCTCTGTGCCGCGGTGCAAGGAGGGACCCAGAGGGGCGTAACTAAGTATCAACCCGGAGTGACCCTGGTCGGACCGCGGCAAATGACACCGTAACCAGGGAGGGACCGAGCAGAGGGACCAGGTGCTACTCTGGGGACGACCTTGTAAGAGAGCAGGTGGCTCCCACAGGTCAGACAGCAGGGGATGGACACAACAGGTGGCAGCAGTCTCTGGGTTAGCTGACGGGTGGTCACGGTACGTGACGGAAGAAGTCTCTTGGCAAGCGGGTAGGTGGTCATGGAAAGTGACAGAGGGAGCCTCCGGGTAGGCTAGTAGGTGGTCACGGCAAGTGACGGCAAGCAGGCTGTAGTCTCTAGGCTGACAGGCAGGTGGTCACGGCATGTGACGGCAGAGCCTCCAGGTAGGCTAGCAGGTAACAGGCGGGTAGCAGACGTGCGCTCCCAGGTGAGCGGGTTTAGCAGGCACGACAGGAAGCAGGCAGGTAACTGGCAGGTGCTTCCTGGAACGAAGGTGGACTTGCCCATAGACAGACTGGCGGAAGAGTGGGGGCACACTGTCGGGCAGGAGGAAAGAGAAGCTGACAGACAGGACTGGTAGTCAGGCTGGCAATGGAACCTGAGGGCTGAAGCAGAGGTAAGTATTCTGTGCAACAACTTTGCTCAGGAACAGAAAGGAAAGGAAGAAAGGAACAGAACACCAAGAGAGGCCCAGAGACACGAAGGCAGAAGGAACCCCAAAGGCCCAGGAGATTGCGGGTGACGGGTTGGCAGAACAGGGTACCGGATCCCAAGTTGGTGGAGGTGACTAATCCTCAGCCAAGGACCGGCAGTCGCGATCATATCTTGGTGCGACCCCTCACTACACCTACTAGAAAGGCACACCACATAGGGTCAGGGAGGTGAGCACGAAGCCCTCCCAAGAGAAGGCCCGCGGGAGCTGGACAGACGTAGTGTCACTGGTGGGGCACGGCCAGAGGAAGGAGTAGAAGTGAGTCCTGTGACACACTCTGGAATTGCCTGTGGGTCGACCGAGCCCCCTGCCTGGTGGACGCAGCACGGCTTGGGCAGTCATTGCCCACGGAATGACTTGGGACATAAAGAACTGTGAGTAAAGAACTTGAACTGCAATCCCACGTCTCTGTGCTTCATCGCCGCACCAGCACTACTAGTGCTGGGACGCTCATGCACCATCACTCCCATCATCCACATTCTCTGCCCTGGGGCTGCACTCTTCCCGTGGGGAGTCACACTACCTCAGCTGCATACCCCATCAGCCCCAGCGGTCTGCCTTGCAGCGGCGGTCCACACTGACCGCAATCCACGGGTGGCGTAGTCGGACAAGTAACTTAAAGCTTACAAATAGACTGCCACTGGTTTGACCACCCTGAGCCACGGGACCGGGTCGCTGCCATGGAGACTACAACCCCCCCAGAGACCTGGTTCCAGGTACCCCACACACGTGCGCAAACGTGGCCCAGGGGACGAGTCACTTTCACCATAGGCCTTATTGACCTCTCTCCAAATGTAATGTTTATGGTTGTGGCCAAAAAGTTTGATTTTGGTTTCATCACTCCAAATTACCTTGTTTCAGAAGTTTTGAGGCTTGTCTCTGTGCTGTTTGGCACATTGTAGGTGAGATACTTTGTGGTATTTGCGCAGTAATGGCTTTCTTCTGGCGACTCGACCATACAGCCCATTTTTCTTCAAGTGTCTCCTTATTGTGCATCTTGAAACAGCCACACCGCTAGTTTTCAGAGAGTCCTGAATTTCAGCTGATGTTATTTGTGGGTTTTTCTTTGCATCTCGAACAATTTTCATGGCAGTTGTGGCCGAAATTTTTGTTGGTCTACCTGACCGTGGTTTTGTTTTTACAGAGCCCATGATTTTCCATTTGTTAATCACAGTTTGAACGCTGCTGACTGGCATTATCATTTCCTTGGGTATGTTTTTGTATCCCTTTCCTGTTGTAGCATCGGCGTCTCTGCCCCGTACTAGGCAGAGACGCCGTCCCTCTCACCTCCCCGCTCCTGGCGCGGCGTCCTCCAGCGCTTCTCTCCCCGCTGCTTCCGGCACGCGCTCCTTCCCCGGCAGTGTGCTTAGGGCGCGCGCGCTCCCCCTCTCTTAAAGGGACCGCGCGTGCCGTCCTAAGAAGTCCCCGGCCAATTGCCGGAGGACCTCCCATATTTAAGGCACCTCCTCCAAAATGGAGGTGCCCGAGCAATGTTGTTGCAAAGACTTCACTCTGCTTCAGCCCTCAGGTCCCGTTACCAGCCAGTCACCTGCCAGATTCCTGCTTGTTACCTGCCAGTCACCTGCCGGATTCCTGCCTGTTACCTACCAGTTACCTGCCTGATTCCTGCTTGATACCTGCCTGATATCCGTTTACCTGCTTGCAAGCCTGCGGTCCGACGGTCTGCTTTCCTACACCTGTCAGTCTGTCTATGGACCAGCCTGCTCGCTCACCTGGGAGCGCTCATCTGCTACCTGCCTGCTAGCCTACCTGGAGGCTCCGCCGTCACTTGCCGTGACCACCTGCCTGTCCAGAGACTCTCGCCTGCTCACCTGGGAGCGCTCATCTGCTACCTGTCTGCTAGCCTACCTGGAGGCTCTGCCGTCACTTGCCGTGACCACCTGCCCGTCCAGAGACTCTCGCCCGCTCACCTGGGAGCGCTCACCAGCCACCTGCCTGCTGTCCTTCTACCCAGAGACTGTCCCTGTCACTTGCCGTGAGTACCCGTCCTCTACCCAGAGACTGTCCCTGTCACTTGCCGTGAGTACCCGTCCTCTACCCAGAGACTGTCCCTGTCACTTGTCGTGACTACCTGCCTGTCTTCCCTGGGAGCCACCCGCTTCCTTACATGGACTGCCCCCTTGTATAGTTGCACAGAGGTTCCACCTCCCAGACCCGTTACAGTTTGCTCGGGCCATGAACCCGGTGGCCCCCAGATCTCCGATCTGCACCAGGAAGTCTTACGTCAGAAAACTCAGCAGGAGGTGGTACTGTCCTATCTACGGTCCGTTAACTCTCGTCTAGGCGCATTGTGTGACTTGTCTATGTCTACCTCTGGTCCAGCCGTGCCCATTCCTGCGGTACCGCAATCCAGTCCCTTCATGGTACCCGACTATGGACCTCGGCTTCTGGCACCTCCACGCTTTGCCAGCGAACCTACTTTAGCTCGGGGTTTCATAAACCAGTGCACCCTGCACTTTGAGCTATTGGCATACCAGTTCATCTCCGACCGAGCCAAGGTGGCCTTCATCATGTCCCATCTTACTGGGGAGGCACTGGCATGGCTAAATCCCCTGTGGGAGAGAGGGGATCCCCTGGTGTCCGACCTGCCGTCTTTCCTCGCTGCTTTCCGGAAAGTCTTCGATGAACCTGGACGGAAAACCTCTTCTGCCTCCTCACTGCTACGTCTCCGCCAAGGGAGTCTCACCGTGGGCCAATATGCCATACGGTTCCGCACCCTCGCTTCTGAGCTTGCCTGGGAAAATGAGGCTCTGGTGTCCGTCTTCTGGGAGGGTCTTTCCGGTCGGATTAAGGACGAGTTAGCTGGTCGGGACATTCCTACCACTCTGGATGACCTGGTGTCACTAGCTACCCGGATTGGCATCCGGTTCCAAGAACGTGCCAAGGAGACTACGTGGGAGAAAGACTTTTCTTGCTCTGCTCCTACTTCCCTGAGACCTGCCTCTCAATCAGTCACTCCGCGGGCGCCCTCGCCTGAACCTATGCATATCGACCAGACCAAGATGGTCAAATCTCGCCAAGAATCTCGCCGAGCCGAGGGAAGCTGTTTCTATTGTGGCAGTATGGAGCACTTCATCCGTTCCTGCCCGGAGAAGCCGGGAAACGCCAGTGTATAGGACCGCTCGGAGAGGTCGTCCTAGACAAAAGTAAGCCCTCTCCGTCTCTGACTTTACCGGTCTCTATTGCTTGGGGAGAAAACCGGCACTTTGAACTTGCCCACCTGGATTCTGGAGCTGCTGGAAACCTCATCTCCCAGTCTCTGGTAGAGAGATACCGTATTCCCACCAAGTCCCTGGCTGAACCATTATCAGTTGCCTCCGTGGATGGAAGACTTCTCTCGGAGACCATCCTGCTCGTCACTGAACCCATTACCCTGCAGGTGGGAATGCTGCACTCTGAGGAAATCTCATTCCATGTGTTGTCCGGACTTTCTCACTCCGTGTTGCTAGGTCTACCTTGGCTCCAGACACACGAACCCGTATTGAACTGGCGATCCGGTGAAGTACTCCGATGGGGTCCAGACTGCCATAGGACCTGCCTGGTTCCGGTCCGCCCAGTTCGCCCTCCGCCTACTCCAGCTAATTTACCAGGTCTCCCGGCTCCTTACTGGCCCTATGCGGACGTCTTCGGTAAGAAGGAAGCAGAGACGTTGCCACCCCATAGGCCATATGACTGCCCGATCGACCTGGTACCTGGCACCACTCCTCCCCGTGGGCGTATCTACCCGTTGTCTGCAGCCGAGACCCGGGCCATGTCTGAGTACATTGAAGAGAATCTGGCTAGGGGATTTATCCGGAAATCTACCTCCCCGGCTGGAGCCGGATTCTTCTTTGTCAAAAAGAAAGACGGCTCGCTACGCCCCTGTATTGACTATAGAGGACTCAATCAGATCACGGTTAAAAATAAATACCCCCTTCCGCTCATCTCTGAGTTATTTGATCGTCTTAAAGGCGCCAGGATCTTCTCCAAGCTGGATCTACGTGGAGCTTATAACCTGGTCCGTATCCGTCAGGGAGACGAGTGGAAAACAGCATTTAATACCCGGGACGGACACTATGAGTACCGTGTGATGCCCTTCGGTCTCTGCAATGCTCCCGCCGTCTTCCAAGAACTGGTCAACGACATCTTCCGTGACCTTCTTTACTCCTGCGTGGTGGTATACCTGGACGACATCTTGGTCTTCTCTCCGGATCTTCCCACACACCGGAGGGATGTTCGTCAGGTCCTGCTTAGGCTCAGGCAGAACCACCTCTATGCTAAATACGAGAAGTGCCTTTTTGAGCAGACCTCTCTTCCTTTCTTGGGCTATGTTATCTCCCAGACAGGCTTGCGAATGGATCCCGAGAAGCTCTCTGCTGTCCTAAAGTGGCCCCGTCTGGAGGGCTTGAAGGCGATACAGCGATTCCTGGGCTTCGCTAATTACTATCGTCTCTTCATTCCTCACTTCTCGTCACGGACTGCGCCCATATCTGCGCTCACCCGTAAGGGAGCAAATCCCAAAGTATGGTCATCCGAAGCTGAGGAGGCCTTCCTTTCCCTGAAACAAGCCTTCTCCTCTGCCCCTGTGCTGCACCGTCCGGACTGCAACAAACAGTTCTACCTGGAGGTTGATGCCTCCTCCTCTGGAGCCGGAGCAGTGCTCACCCAGAAGTCTTCCTCCGGGAGAATGGTAACCTGCGGCTTTTTCTCTAAAATCTTCTCCTCCTCTGAGCGCAATTACTCCATTGGAGACCGAAAACTGCTTGCCGTTAAATTGGCGCTGGAGGAGTGGCGTTACCTGCTTGAAGGGGCTCTATACCCGGTGATCATCTATATGGATCACAAGAACCTGGCATATCTCCAAAATGCCCAGAGACTTAATCCACGTCAAGCCCGGTGGTCTTTGTTCTTTGCCCGCTTCGATTTCATCCTTCATTTCCGCCCCGCGGACAAAAATGTCAAAGCTGATGCCTTGTCCCGATCCTTCCTGTCCTCCGACCAAGAGGAGGAGCCTATGCACATTATCGACCCCTCCAAGGTGATGAATGTGGCCCCCTTGGATTTGACTCGTCTTCCACCCGGCAAGACGTTCGTGGCGCCTCCAGACCGTGAGAGGGTTCTTCGCTGGGGTCATTCTTCTAAACTAGCTGGCCATGCCGGCCAAAAGAAGACCTTCCTACTCATTTCCCGGCATTACTGGTGGTCTACCCTGCGTAAGGATGTGGTAGACTTCGTCTCTGCCTGTTCATCTTGTGGCCGCAACAAAATTCCCAGACACTTACCAGCTGGTCATCTCCTGCCGCTTCCCATACCTGTTGCTCCGTGGCAACACATCGCTATGGACTTCATTACCGATCTTCCTGTCTCTGCCGGGTGTACTGTCATTTGGGTGGTCGCGGACCGCTTCTCTAAAATGGCCCACTTCATTCCCCTGCCTGGTCTTCCGTCTGCACCTGAGCTGGCTAAGGACTTTATTCGCCATATCTTCCGTCTCCATGGCCTACCCCTCCACATCGTGTCGGATCGAGGGGTTCAGTTTACCTCACGCTTCTGGAGAGCCACATGTAAACTGCTGGACGTCCGCTTACCACCCTCAGTCCAATGGTCAAGTGGAGCGGATCAATCAGATCCTTACCAGCTATCTCCGGCACTTTGTTAATGCCCACCATTCTGATTGGGTGGACCTCCTTCCTTGGGCCGAGTTCTCTTATAATAACCACGAGAGCGAATCCTTTTCCAAGTCCCCGTTCTTTATTGTCTATGGCCAGCACCTCCGGATTCCGCTCCCTGTCTCCGTTTCTGTGGACAACCCTGCTGCGGAGTCTCTTGTCAGCGAATTTTCTACTATTTGGGAGAGTACCAGGTCCGCTCTTCTTCTGTCCTCTGAGCGGATGAAGAGATATGCTGATAAGAGACGTCTGGATCCGCCTCAATTCCGTCCGGGAGACAAGGTTTGGCTCTCGTCCAAACATGTGCGGCTCAAAGTACCCTCCTTCAAGTTGGGCCCTCGATTCATCGGTCCCTTCGAAGTCCTCAGGCAAATTAACCCTGTGGCCTACAAATTAAAACTCCCGGCCACCCTACGGATTCCCAACTCCTTCCACGTATCTCTCCTCAAACCCGTTGTCTTTAACTCTTTTTCCAATAATCCAGGTGGCCCTCCTGCTCCGGTTTCCGCTGATGACGTCTTTGAGGTAGAGAGTATTCTGGCCTCCAAGAGGGTAAGAGGAAAGACCTTTTTTCTGGTAGATTGGAGGGGGTTTGGTCCTGAGGAGAGAACTTGGGAAGCCAGGGAGAACATCAACGCCCCGCTTCTCCTTGAAAAATTTCTTTCTGGCCAAAAAAAGAGGGGGCCTAAAGGGGGGGGTACTGTAGCATCGGCGTCTCTGCCCCGTACTAGGCAGAGACGCCGTCCCTCTCACCTCCCCGCTCCTGGCGCGGCGTCCTCCAGCGTTTCTCTCCCCGCTGCTTCCGGCACGCGCTCCTTCCCCGGCAGTGTGCTTAGGGCGCGCGCGCGCTCCCCCTCTCTTAAAGGGACTGCGCGCGCCGTCCTAAGAAGTCCCCGGCCAATTGCCGGAGGACCTCCCATATTTAAGGCACCTCCTCCAAAATGGAGGTGCCCGAGCAATGTTGTTGCAAAGCCTTCACTCTGCTTCAGCCCTCAGGTCCCGTTACCAGTTACCAGCCAGTCACCTGCCAGATTCCTGCTTGTTACCTGCCAGTCACCTGCCGGATTCCTGCCTGTTACCTACCAGTTACCTGCCTGATTCCTGCTTGATACCTGCCTGATATCCGTTTACCTGCTTGCAAGCCTGCGGTCCGACGGTCTGCTTTCCTACACCTGTCAGTCTGTCTATGGACCAGCCTGCTCACTCACCTGGGAGCGCTCATCTGCTACCTGCCTGCTAGCCTACCTGGAGGCTCCGCCGTCACTTGCCGTGACCACCTGCCTGTCCAGAGACTCTCGCCTGCTCACCTGGGAGCGCTCATCTGCTACCTGTCTGCTAGCCTACCTGGAGGCTCTGCCGTCACTTGCCGTGACCACCTGCCTGTCCAGAGACTCTTGCCTGCTCACCTGGGAGCGCTCACCTGCTACCTGTCTGCTAGCCTACCTGGAGGCTCTGCCGTCACTTGCCGTGACCACCTGCCCGTCCAGAGACTCTCGCCCGCTCACCTGGGAGCGCTCACCAGCCACCTGCCTGCTGTCCTTCTACCCAAAGACTGTCCCTGTCACTTGCCGTGAGTACCCGTCCTCTACCCAGAGACTGTCCCTGTCACTTGCCGTGAGTACCCGTCCTCTACCCAGAGACTGTCCCTGTCACTTGTCGTGACTACCTGCCCGTCTTCCCTGGGAGCCACCCGCTTCCTTACATGGACTGCCCCCTTGTATAGTTGCACAGAGGTTCCACCTCCCAGACCCGTTACACCTGTGTTATACAGTTCAACTACCTTTTCCCGTAGATCCGTTTACAATTCTTTTGCCTTCCCCATGACTCACAATCCAGAAATCAGAGGCTGGATGAAAGATGCAAGAGTCTGTCTGGATCCCAGAAACTCACTCAGCTTTTATGCACACATACTGATTACAAGCAAACAGGTCACAGGTGAGGATGTTACCTTTAGTAGCCATTCAAACCCATTTGTGTCAAATTCTGTGCATGCTATCAGGCCAAAATCACCAGGGTATGTGAACTTTTGGTCAGGGTCATTTGGATGTTTTTGGTTGTCATTAAGATTTAAAAAGAGAAAACACAGTAGTTTGACAATAAATGGCTTCACCCAACCAATAACCATGAGTGGAGAAAACGTTTTTTGTTATCATTCATATTCTCTGAAACAAGACCAAGAAAGGAAAAATTCTGCCGGGGTATGTAAACTTTTGAGCACAACTGTAAATACAAGACCACCAATTGTATGGTAAAGCACGCTAATATCAGCGTATAATATAAGATAGTACACGTAATGTTATAGAAAGAGCTTGCGTCACATTTTTGGTGCAAACTCAATGATAAATGTACCCTGGTGTTTACTAACCGCTAAACCAATGTTTTATTGCACCAGCGGAGTGGAAGGGATTTTATGACATCTCATCCATACGCTGAGAAAATCCACGGCGTGAATTGACCGGCGCTGCGGATTTGACATCACGTGTCAATTTATGCTGTGGATATTCACCTTCGATTTCATCCTTTGCAATACAAAGGAACAGGTCAATGGTAAAGGTGCATCACTGCGTAGTAGTAAAAGCAGCAATATCTGCACAATATCTGGGTGGATATTACCACTGTTCATTTGCTGTGGGAATTCCATTGTAGAAATTAAGCAGCAAATACATTATGTGAATAGAGCCACTAATAGTGGTGGGGGTCCTAAATCAGTTATGTATGACACTGGAGTGAGAGCAAAATAGCTTTCCCTCACATCCCTTGTACACTTTTTACGGAAATCTTTCTGCCATCTATAAGGCCATAACTTTTTATGATGGGCCTCATTTTGTTAGTAGTGGAAGAAGAAAACTGAGTGATACAGGGAGAGGGGGCTCAGTGAGGGGTGATGTAGGGGGTGCAGTCAGTCAGCGGTGAAAGAGGGGGAGGGGGCACAGTCAATCAGGGGTGATACAGCGAGGGGGGGCTCAGTCAGTCAGGGGTGATACAGAGGGTGAGGGCTCAGTAAGTCAGGGGTGATACAGGGAGAGGGGGCTCAGTCAGTCAGGGGTGATACAGGAGGGGGCATAGTCAGTCAGGGGTGATACAGGGAGAGAGGAGGCTCAGTCAGTCAGGGGTGATATAAGGAGATGGGGCTCAGTAATTCAGGAGTGATACAAGAGGAGGGGGCACAGTCAGTCAGGAGCGATACAGGGGGAGGGGGCACAGTCAGTCAAAGATGATACACAGGGAATGGGTGCAGTCATTCAGGGGTGATACAGGGAGAAAATGCTCAGTCAGTCAGGGGTAATGCAGGAAGACGGGGCTCAGTCAGTCAGGGCTTACTCACTCCTAGGCTGGAGGGAACCCTCCTTCAATCATTGCAGCTGTAGTAGGGAGTCCTATAACTCCCTCTGCTGCTTACATTGTGGGGAAGAGGAGCGCGTGTTATGGATGACAGCACAGCTCATTATCTGAGCTTTGCTGTACAGCCGGGGAGAAGAGGACACAATGAAAGCTCACATTGATTGGCTGCCCTGCTTGTTCAACGCAGGGAAGAGCGGTGACATAAAAAGTAATCAGGGCGCAACAACACTTTGTTACTTACAAATAGTGAGCCGCAGTCTACAGCAGGCGAGAGTGTCTTCAATGCCGTCAGTGACGCGTGCAACGCTCTCCTGGGTTGTCTAACTCTGGGAGGAGCTGCAAGGAGTAGTGACGTAGAGGCTGGGAGAATGTCCTGCTTGCAGCTCCTCCCAGAGTTAGACAACCCAGGACAGCAGTGAGTGTATCAGACTGCGGCTCACTATTTGTAAGTAACAGAGCGGTTAGTATGCCTCTGGTGAGCCATTCTGACCCGGCATGTCCTCCTCCCCCACATATTACATATATAGCCAAGTTCCCCTCTCCCACATATAGCATATAGCATATATAGTCAAGTCCCCCTCCCCCACATATAGCATATATAGTCAAGTCTCCTTCCTCTATTTATAGCCTATATCCGGGGCTGGCTCCAGGTTTTTGTGGTCTTTGGGTGAAAGAGTCTCAGTGGGCCCCTTTAACACATACCACCATTGATGCACAGATACAGAGTAGAAATATAGGTATACAACACAGGGCCCAGCCTGTCCCCTCATCCTTCACATATGCAAACATGCACACACACACAGGAGGCAGACATGCACGCACAGGAAGCAGACATGCACACGCACAGTAGGCAGACATGCACACACACACACAGTACGCAGACATGCGCACACACTCATGGTAAGCAGACATGCGCACGTACACACACAGTACGCAGACATGCGCACGCACACACGCGGTACGCAGATATGCACACACACACGATATGCAGACATGCGCACGCGCACACACGGTACGCAGACATGCGTATGCACAGGGTATGCAGACATGCGCACGCACAGGGTACGCAGACATGCGCACGCACAGGATACGCAGACATGCACGCGCACAGGATACGCAGACATGCACGCGCACAGGATACGCAGACATGCACGCGCACATGGTACGCAGACATGGTACACAGATATAATACGTATGGTACAATACGCAGACACGACTGCCCTCCGGACATCTGTCATCAGTCTTCCCCAAGATTGTGGAGCCTACTGAAACAGACTAAGGAATCTTTTTAAATGCTTAGGAAGCCTTTGCAGGTGGTTTTTGTTAATTATTCTCATTTACTGAGATAATGACTTTTGTGTTTTCATTGGCTGTAAGCCATAATCATCAACATTAACAGAAATAAACACTTGAAATAGATCACTCTGTTTGTAATGACTCTATATAATAGATGAGTTTCACTTTTTGTATTGAAGAACAGAAATAAATGTACTTTTTGATGATATTCTAATTTTGTGAGATGCACTTGTATATATACTGTCATATTACACACATATCAATTTCATATGAAATAATATTTAAAAATGAAAACTGCTGCCACTCACAGTCTTCTGAGATCCAGGAAAGAGTCTGATGGCATTAGCTGCAGAAGATGGAGGAAGTCCAGGCAGCTGCTGCATGCTGGGCAATGACACCGCACCAATGACAGCCTAGCCTCATCAAACTCCTTCTGCAAGAGAGGGGTGATGGCGCTCAGACTGCTGGGGGAGTCATCTCCCCAGCCGTACCCGTGCTGTGGGGGAGGGGCGAGGCTATGGAAGCTGGTCAGATTGCTCCTCTGCAGGAGAGGTGTCACTTACCACACTCATTAGCTATGCGCTGCCCAGCTAATCTGCTCCCATAGCAGCAGGCTCCCTCCCTCCCCTGCGGTGCTCCTGCTATGTGTCCAGTCAGAATGACACCGATTCCGGAGAGCTGTTACTGTCAGTGACACCTCTCCTGCACAGATGTTAGTCTGACTCCAACACCTAGCGCCAGCACAGCAGGGGAAGGAGGGAGCGTGCTGCTATGAATGCCATTAGCCGGGCAGTGTATCCCTTTGCTAGGGTATGTGGGGGAGGAGCCTTCTAACGCAGTCAGAGCTGGCCCTGCATCAGGGCCCACCGGAGGATTCACCGATTTCCTGGTGGGCTAGTCCGAGCCTGCTTGAATGTCAGACTATTTGCAATCATTTCTCTCCCATATAGGCTGAGTATTGAAACTGTCTAGTATTAATACTCAACTTCTTTTACTTAAAGTGAAGCTATCAGAAAATAAACTATTGTTTAAATCGGGTTTTTGTGTTAAACTTATTGTTTGGGGGCAATTTTTTTCCATATCACAGTGTGTACTATAAATAAAAACCACAAATCTTGCAATTTTCAAACCGACCACTTGGGCTTTTTTTTTACTTTAACTTCCTGTTGTTTCAGGAAACAACACATGTACATTAACCACAATGAAAAGATCCTATCTTTTATATTAAAGCATCTAATGAGCATATGCAAAGGTCATTGTGAAGGAAGAGGGAGCAGGGAAAGCTGTAACATTAGCTATTTTGATTGCTGGATCCTGTGTTATCAGCTGTGTTTCAGAGATGTTACCTCTCATTGCAATCCTGCCTCTGCTGATAAGGAGCCTGCTGAAAACTCTTCCTGAAAAGACAGAAAGTATGAGTCTAAAAAAAGCCCAAGTGGCCATTGTGATTTTTTTTCTTTTGTATTAAAGATCATCATATGAAAAAAAAAATGCCAACAATTTAAACAAAAATAATGTAACACAAACCTCTGAAACATACAATCAGTCATTTTCTGCTGATAGCTTTGCTTTAAATTAACACTAATCCTAAAAATAAATGTTCAAATAAAATAAGAAAATAATTGTCCTCTCCGCTTGTTAGTCTGCAGCATTTCCGGCCTGATCATGAAACGGTCTTGTAGAAATCCTGCAGAGAACACAAGCATCAATCTCTTGTCAATCAGTTCCATCTTTGGCTGCTGAAGCCCTGACCCTTGGACAAGGAGATGGTATGATATTTTGTCCTACTACAAACAGGGCAGAGGGGGGAGGCTCCTGCTGCAGACACTTGTCTTACATCAACACACAGAAAAGTAAGTAGAAGAATGGGGAACATGGGTGAGATATTGAGACACACAGAGATTTCTTTATATATATATTACTGTATAATTTGTGACAGGTGTTGAAAAAATGCTGCAAAGTAAGAATGCTTTAAAAAATAGAAGAGGGAATAATTTATTTTTTTAGCAAACAAATGCAAAGTTAATGAGCAAAAGATTAATCTAAATCACATCAACATTTGGTTTGACTGCCTCTTGCCTTCAATAAGAGCTTCAAAGCATCAATTCTTCTAACTATAATTGTATATAGTTTTTTACAGAACTCGGCAGGAGGTTGTTCCAAACATCCTGGAGAAGTAACCACAGATCTTCTGAAGATGTCGTTTGTGCAAATGCTTCTCTCTCTTCATGTAATCCTAAACAGACTGGGTGATGTAAGATCAGGGTTCTGTGGGGTCCGGATCATCACTTCCAGGACTTCTTGTTCTTCTTCATGGATAAGTAGTTACCTATATTTCTCATCATTGAGAACTCCAAGAAATGGGCAAAGTTGGAGATCATAGACGCAGTGATCGGCCATGGAAACTTAGTACAGCAGATGAAAGACACATCATGCTTACTTCCACTTGAAATCAGAAGATGTCCATCAGTGCCATCAGCTCAGAACTGGCAGCAACCAGTGGGACTCAGCTACCCCCATGTACAGTCATGGCCAAAAGTATTGAGAATGAGACAAATAGTAATTTTTCCAAAGTTTACTGCTTCATTTTTTGTAATGGCAATTTGCATATACTCCTGAATGTCAAAGAGTGATCAGCTTAACAGCAATTACTGTACTTGCAAATTCAATATTTGCCCAGAAAATGAATTTTAACCCCCAAAACACATTTCGACATCATTGCAGTCCTGCCTTAAAAGGAGCAGCTAACATCGTTTTAGTGATTGATCCATTAACACAGGTGTGGGTGTTGATGAGGACAGGGCTGGCGATCAATCAGTCATGATTAAGTAAGAATGACATCACTGGACACTTTAAAAGGAGGCTGGTTCTTGGTATCATTGTTTCTCTTCAGTTAACCATGGTTATCTCTAAAGAAACACGTGCAGCCATCATTGCACTGCACAAAAATGGCCTAACAGGGAAGAGTATCGCAGCTACAAAGATTGCACCTCAGTCAACAATCTATCGCATCATCAAGAACTTCAAGGAGAGAGCTTCCATTGTTGTCAAAAAGGCTCCAGGGCGCCCAAGAAAGACCAGCAAGCGCCAAGACCGTATCTTTAAACTGTTTCAGCTGCGGGATTGGACTACCAGCAGTGCCGAGCTTGCTCAGGAATGGCAGCAGGCTGGTGTGAGTGCTTCTGCACGCACTGTGAGGCGGAGACTCTTTGAGCAAGGGCTGGTTTCAAGGAGGGCAGCAAAGAAGCCACTTCTCTCCAGAAAAAACATCAGGGACCGACTGATATTCGGCAAAAGGTACAGGGAGTGGACTGCTGAGGACTGGGGCAAAGTCATTTTCTCTGATGAATCCCCTTTTCGATTGTTTGGGACATCTGGAAAACAGCTTATTCGGAGAAGAAGAGGTGAGCGCTACCACCAGTCTTGTCTCATGCCAACTGTAAAGCATCCTGAAACCATTCATGTGTGGGGTTGCTTCTCAGCCAAGGGAATGGGCTCACTCACAGTCTTACCTAAAAACACAGCCATGAATAAAGAATGGTACCAGAATGTCCTCCAAGAGCAACTTCTCCCAACCGTCCAAGAGCAGTTTGGCGCCCAACAATGCCTTTTCCAGCATGATGGAGCACCTTGCCATAAAGCAAAGGTGATAACTAAATGGCTCATGGAACAAAACATAGAGATTTTGGGTCCATGGCCTGGAAACTCCCCAGATCTTAATCCCATTGCGAACTTGTGGTCAATCATCAAGAGACGGGTGGACAAACAAAAACCAACAAATTCTGGCAAAATGCAAGCATTGATTATGCAAGAATGGACTGCTATCAGTCAGGATTTGGTCCAAAAGTTGATTGATAGCATGCCAGGGAGAATTACAGAGGTCTTGAAGAAGAAAGGGCAACACTGCAAATATTGACTTGCTGCATTAACTCATTCTAACTGTCAATATAACCTATTGGTACTCATAATATGATTGCAATTATATTTCTGTATGTGATATAAACATCAGACAAACACAGATAAAAACCAGAGGCCAGCAGATCATGTGAAAATATAATTTTGGTGTCATTCTCAAAACTTTTGGCCATGACTGTACTGTTCGGAGAAGTCTGGCCAGAACTGATCCTTATGGACGAATTGAAAGCAAAAACGAACGCATTCGACACGGAAACAAGGTCAAGAGACTTAACAATGCATGAAAGCATAGTGACGGGGTGCAGAAAAATGGCAGCAGGTGCTCAGCACCGATGAGTCAAAATGTGAAATACTTGTCTACAACACAAGACAGTTAATCAGCCTGGGGCAGTGCGGCCATTGTCCCTGACTGTTACCACAGGAGCTCGGTTGTAGCTGTGCCAAGCTCCCGGTGGTAAACATGCGGGGAAGTGATGATATTTCTAGTGGAAACCGCAGCAGGAAATGTTCCTTGTCTGGGAAGTTTTTGTAGGATTTTTTTTCATTTTCGGAAGAGATTTTTTTCTGGAGCGTTTTCTTGTAACCCTTTCATTGGATGGTGTCTAGTTTCGAATGTTTTTCATCTGGAAATAACTAACATACGGTACACTTTTTCTTTTTTTGCCCACATTGTGTTTTGTTTCGAATCCTGAAATTGAAAAATATGCTTAAAAGACTGGATAGGAAGAGTCTTTTAAGCGTTTTTTGAGCAATTTTTCAGACTCCTCAAAAAACTTGATGTCAACATGCCCTTCGAGACCAGATTTTCTAACAAAGCAAGAATGCAAACGCTAGATAGAGGAAACATGGCCAATAATCCTTATCTCATGGTTCTTGCATGTATAGAGAGCAGTATACTTGGTGACCTATTATTATGCAGGCTACAGAATTACAGAAAAATTCAAGTTCGAGTGTCCTTCACTACTAGCCTGGTCGTATCAGGTCTGTCTCAGCCTTGTCTCTAGGGGATCAATCAGCAGTATATGCTACAGGTAAACAGCATAACAATATGGCTGCAATACATCTGTCTTTTATATCCTCACCCACCTACCTATAAGACAGCAGGCCACGCCACTGCTATGGGGCCCGTGAACCGGCACTGACACCGGGCCCCCCCTCCGCCCATCTGCGCCCACACACAATGATGGGGCGGAAGCGTCTGCTGATGCTTACTCCTTCATCATCATTGCTTGTGCTGACGACCAGAGGGGGGCTCTAGCAGTCAACGCGAGCAATGAGGATGGAGGAGGGAGTGTCAGCAGACGCTTCCACCCCCATCAGTCTTCCTCGACGTCTGACGTGTCAGAGCAGCGACATCGATGACGTCATTACAGGGCACCCACTGTTCTGATATGTGCAGCACTTCACACCAAAGGCTAAGCAGATCAGCACATCTGGTGGAACAAGGAATAAGGAGAGGTGAGTACTGTGTTTATTTTTTTAAATCAGTGACAAAAGAGTATGGAGGATCATGGGGGGTGCATTATACTGTATGGAGGACCATGGGGGGTACGTTATATTGTATGTAGGACCATGGGGGGTGCATTATATTGTATAGAGGATCAAGGGGGGTGCATTATATTGTATGGAGGATCATGGGGGGTGCATTATATTGTATGGAGGACCATGGGGGTGCATTATATTGTATGGAGGACCATGGGGAGTGCATTATATTGTATGAAGGACCATGGGGGGTGCATTATATTGTATGGAGGACCATGAGGGGTGCATTACACTGTATGGAGGACCATGGAGGGTGCATTATACTGTATGGAGGACCATGAGGGGTGCATTATATTGTATGGAAGATCATGAGGAGTGCATTATATTGTATGGAAGACCATGGGGGGTGAATTATATTGTATGGAAGACCATGGGGGTGCATTATATTGTATGAAGGACCATAGGGATTGCATTATATTGTATGGAGGACCATGGGAGGTGCATTATATTGTATGGAGGACCATGAGGGGTGCATTACACTGTATGGAGGACCATGGAGGGTGCATTATACTGTATGGAGGACCATGAGGGGTGCATTATATTGTATGGAAGATCATGAGGAGTGCATTATACTGTATGGAAGACCATGGGGTGTGAATTATATTGTATGGAAGACCATGGGGGTGCATTATATTGTATGGAGGACCATAGGGATTGCATTATATTGTATGGAGGACCATGGGAGGTGCATTACATTGTATGGAGGACCATGAGGGGTGCATTACACTGTATGGAGGACCATGGAGGGTGCATTATATTGTATGGAGGAACATGGAGGGTGCATTATAATGTATGTAGGACCATGAGGGGTGCATTATATTGTATGAAGGACCATGGGGGTGCATTATATTATACGGAAGACCATGGAGGTGCATTATATTGTATTTAGGACCATAGGGGTTGCATTATATTGTATGGAGGACCATGGGAGGTACATTATATTGTATGGAGGACCATGGAGGGTGCATTATACTGCATGGAGGACCATGGGGGATGCATTATATTGTATGGATGACCATGGGGGGAGCATTATATTGTATGTAGGACCATAGGGATTGCATTATATTGTATGGAGGACCATGGGAGGTGCATTATATTGTATGGAGGACCATAAGGGGTGCATTACACTATATGGAGGACCATGGAGGGTGCATTATACTGTATGGAGGACCATGAGGGGTGCATTATATTATATGGAAGATCATGAGGAGTGCATTATATTGTATGGAAGACAATGGGGGTGAATTATATTGTATGGAAGACCATGGGGGTGCATTATATTGTATGGAGGACCATAGGGATTGCATTATATCGTATGGAGGACCATGGGAGGTGCATTATACTGTATGGAGGACCATGAGGGGTGCATTACACTGTATGGAGGACAATGAGGGGTGCATTATATTGTATGAAAGACCATGGGGGGTGAATTATATTGTATGGAAGACCATGGGGGTGCATTATATTGTATGGAGGACCATAGGGATTGTATTATATTGTATAGAGGACCATGGGAGGTGCATTATATTGTATGGAGGACCATGAGGGGTGCATTACACTGTATGGAGGACCATAGAGGGTGCATTATATTGTATGGAGGAACATGGAGGGTGCATTATACTGTATGTGGGACCATGAGGGGTGCATTATATTGTATGAAGGACCATGGGGGGAGCATTATATTATACGGAAGACCATGGGGGTGCATTATATTGTATTTAGGACCATAGGGGTTGCATTATATTGTATGGAGGACCATGGGAGGTACATTAAATTGTATGGAGGACCATGGAGGGTGCATTATACTGCACGGAGGACCATGGGGGATGCATTATATTGTATGGATGACCATGGGGGTGCATTATATTGTATGGAGGACCATGGGGGGATGCACTATATTGTATGGAGGACCATAGGGGTTGCATTATATTGTATGGCGGACCATGGGAGGTGCATTATATTGTATGGAGGACCATGGGTGTGCATTATAGTATATGGAGGACCATGGCGAGTGCATTATATTCTATGGAGCACCATGGGAAGTGCATTATACTATATGAAGGATTATGAGGGGCGCATTATACTATATGGAAGGCTATGTGGGGTCATTATACTGTATGCAAGCAATTATACAGTGTGAACGTTTGAATGGAGTCCATCATACTATGTGGAGGGCTGTGTGGGGACCATTATACTGTTTGGAGGGCTAGAGTGGGCCATTATACAATGTGGGGAGGTGTGCGGGCCATTATACATTGTGGGGCTATTATACTGTATGGAGGGCTGTGTAAGGAATCAAACCGTGTTGGGGTCACCATACTTTGCTTTGGGAGTTGAAGTTGGGTACAGCAGCATCATTATACTATTAATGTAGAGGAATTCACCATTGGGGTATCATACAGTGTTTGGGGGCACTTTTGTTGGTATGATACTTTATGGGAACAATGAAAGAGGAATCTAGGACTTCAGCATGAGGAAAATTACTATGTAAAGACTGGAAAGTTGTGAGATCTGCTGTTCTGTGACCCCCGACAAATATTAATTTTTTTTTTTTGGGGGGGGGGGGGGGGGGGAATTAAAAATTTTGCCATGGGGCCTGATGATTTCTGTGTACGTGTTACACGCACGCCGCTAGGTTCAGATAGGGGCGAGACAGGTTACATGAATTCTTTGGAATCCTGGGGGAACCGTTACTCAGGCGACCATAGACCGTGTGCTGTAGCTTCTCTCAGGCACACAGGGGTATTGACCTTCAGGAATAGGTTGTTTCACTTGCTGACCAGACACACTTGACAAGAGTCCTCATAAACGGTAGAACAGTAGCATTTAATAAGAAGCCACATAGCCAGTGCAAGCTAAGTCTGATGAGCAACAGGCTCTAGTGACAAACAGTACAGTTTCCTTAGCAGCACAGCAGTTCACAGTCTTCCCAGTAGTACAGGACAGCACAGTTCTTATGAAAAGGCACATTAATGAACACAGCATTCTTTACAGTACAGTGAGATGGAGGAGGCGGGAGGGATTGCTGAGGGAGATGATCCCTGTGACACCATTTCTTCCAGTCCTTATCTTTCTGCTTGACAATACTCTGCACTGCTAGTTTAGGAACTCTACCTGACCTGTGCTTAGCTTCACTCCTGACTTGAGTCCTTTTCACTTGCAGGGGCGCTTCTGTCAGAAGCAGAACACACACACCACATTTCTCTTCGGCTCCAGCCAGACAGTAAACAACTTCCCCACAATCCCCCTGAGGCTCTGCTAAAACACTCCCCTTCTCCTGTGACTGTGTTAACCCTTCTAGTTGCTGGATGCTTCTGGAGCACAACACTTCCTGTCTCATGTGCTTGTGTTACTTCTAATAGTTTCTGAATTCTTTTAAATCAACAGCGCTACTTCTGCATGTCACACTCCGCAACAGCACTACTTCTGCATGTCACACACAGTATTACAGTCTCTTCAGTAGCATAATTCAGCATAGATTAGATCTCTTAGCAGCACACTTCTATGCATACACAACCACAAGCTTTTCCTTCACAAGGACACAATAGTACACAACATTCTTTATCCTGCATGGAGATGGAGGGGGGGGGTTTGATGAGGGAGATGATCCCTGGGACACAATTCCTTCCAGCCCTTACCTTCCTGCCCGATAATACTCTGCACTGTTAGTCCAGGGAGTTTATCTGACCTGTGTTTATGTGTTTAGTTTCTCTCTTTCTATCAGATCTAGATAACACACCACCACCTTTCTCTTTGGCTTCAGTCAGACTACAATAACAAATTCCCCACAATCACCCTGGGCCTATGCTAAAACACTATCTGTCTCCTGTGGCTGTGTTATTTGTAGCAGTTGCTGGATGCTTTGGAAGCAACAGCACTACTTCTGCATGTCACACTCTTCCCTCCTTTTTGAATGTCGTTCTCCTCGACATTCGTCTTAATTAGTCAATCTGAACAATTCTGAGACAGTGGTGAAAGCTTAGTTACTATATATATAAATTTGTCATTATCAAATTGGTATAACATTTATAAACATTGATAATAACCTATTCTAACAACCTTTTTCTTGTAGGACTCCTGTAAGAAATAAACAATTGACACAATTAAAACAATCAGCATCTCTTCCGCTGGAGCTTTTCGTATGTCTTCAACCAGCTCTCTCTCTCACTAGGCCAAAACAAGTCTTTCCACCAGGCAACATTGCCCATACTGTCTCTCGGAGGTGAATACCACTCAAGTGGGATTACCTGGTCCGCAGGCAGAGATACCTGTTTCCAGTCGACAGTCCTTGGCACTTGACTCGGTTCTCCAAGTGTCTCATACATCAGCATCACGGACCTCCTTACTTCTCGAGTTGACATCCTTCTGGAGGGTTGTTCCTCAGATACCACGGGTTCTTCGGTAACAGAAGTTTCTTCCACAACACTCATTTCCCGTGCTTCCTCAGATGCTCTTGGATCTGCCTCTGTAACTTTCCTTACTTCTCCTGAATCGCCTGTTTCCACATGGTCTGGTAATTCTACTCCTCTTGAGTGTCGATCAGTCTCTTCAGTGATCAGTATTCAATCATCAGATCTGAATTGGACTTCATCTGTACTCTTTGGTACAAACTTTGGAGCCTCAGGACTTAGTTCACTCTCTTGAGGGTGGTACGTCCCTCTCCTTGCCGGTCTGAGAAATACAACGGTGTGCTCTTGCTCATCGGAACTTCAAGGTCACTATCCACCTCTGGAGCTTCAGCCAGTGGTGGTCCCTTAGTTGATCTCGGTCGATGTCGGTCTGCTTCTGGAAAGTTTTGTTGTGGTGGGAGATAATCACAGGGTAGTAATAAATTCCGATGGACTATTCTGGTTTTCTTGTCCCCTCTTTCCAATCACATTTCATACACTGGAATGTCATCAGCTTTCCTCTTTATGACCACATACACATTGTCCTCCCAGTACGAACAAAGTTTTCCTGGACCACCTTTCTCACGTACGTTCTTGACTAGCACCCGGCTTCCCGGTGCCATTTCTGCTCCATAACATTTTTGATCTTAGTACTCCTTACTCTTGCTCTGTCCTTACGTAACCACTTTGGACGCTATGTTGTATGCCTCTGCCATCCATTCCTTCCATTTCCGAACGTACTCCAGATATGTTCTGTAAGTCTCTGACACCGGAGTATCGAACATGATGTCGATTGGCAGTCTTGGCGATTGTCCATACAATAGGAAGAAGGGTGAGTAACCCGTTGCATCGCTCTTTGTACAGTTATAGGCATGTACCACTTTTGACAGAGAACTTTTCAGTCTTTCTTCTCGTCAGCTGTAAAAGTGCGCAACATCGACAATAATGTCCGGTTAAAACATTCCACTTGTCCATTACCCTCTGGGTGATAGGACGTTGTGTGGGATCTCTGAATTCTACAGTACATTCCTAGCTTGGCAAAGAGCTGGTTCTCAAATTCTCTTCCTTGGTCATGGTGTAACCTCATAGGGAACCCAAACCTCAAAACAAAATCATTGAAGATCTTCCCTGTCGCTGTTCGACCAGCTTTATTGGCGGTGGCATATGATTGGGCAAATTGAGTAAAATGGTCCATCACCACCAATATGTATTCGTAACCACCCTTTCACGTCTGAAGATGTAGAAAGTCTATTGAGACCATCTCACACGGATAGGTAGTTTGAATGTTGCCCATAGGTACCAGGGTTTATGTGTTGGGATGTTTATCTTTCAGACACCCACACTCCCTGGTCACGTACCTCTCAATATCTCTCTGCATGTACGGCCAGAAGAAACGTTCACGAATCAAGTTGGTTGTCCTTTCCACTCCCAGGTGTCCCATGTTTTCATGGAGTTCTTTGAAGACCAACCTACGGAATACTCTGGGTAGTACCAACTGCCGGTTTTGCCCTCCTTTACGATACAGGATACCGTCTCCACTGAGGTAGAGCTTCGTCCATTCTTTAACTAAAACAGATACTCCCGTCTACTTGGAAACCGATTTTGGTCCACATAAAGTAGTATTCTACCAATTATCTGATCTTCCTGTTGTGCTCTACAGATTTTTCCTTTAGGTAGTTGTTGAATGGACAGGGGGTGATCTTGTTCTCTCGCTTTTATGGTGTTTTCCACCGTCAACAGACACCACAATGGTGTGTCTTCCTCTTGATAAGCTTGCACTGCTTGGGTAGTGCTCTCAATTGCTTCCAGACTGACTTCCTCCGAGCATTCTTGCATGAACTCCTCAGGCTCTGGTGGCATTCTTGACAATCCATCAGCATCCGCATTGTATTTTCCTGGCCTGTACTTAATGCTGAAAATGAAGTCAGATAGTTTAGCGACCCATCTCTGACCCGTTGCATTCAGTTTGGCTGTAGTAATAGTAAGGACATAGGTCAAAGAGTTGTTGTCAGTGTTTACCTCAAACTCTTTGCTGTAGTAGAGATAATCTCTAAATCGTTCACAGATAGCCCATTTCAATGCCTGGAACTAAAATTTTCCGGAATGTAGATGGTTATTATTCTCGGCGTCTGTCAACGTTCTAGAGCTGTAACTGATAACTCTCAATTTTCCATTGATGCTGATACAGGGAAGCTCCCAGTCCAACTTGAGAAGCGTCACAGTGAAGAACAAATGGTAAGTTGAAATCAGGATATCCCAAGATGGATGGTTTTATCAGGTAGTCTACTAGTTCTTCCAATACCTCCAGGTGGTCTGCTGTACACAGAATGGGTTGTTGGGATGAAACGTCATTGTTTCTTTTAAGCCCTGTCCTACTCGCGTTCTTCTTTTTCTCCATGGGTGTTGTTTACTCTGTCGTATCCCCCAAGGAGAGGTATAGCGAGGTGGCAATCCTGGAGAAGTTCTGAAATAAGTATGATAGTAGGCGAGGTCATCTTGCGGCTGCTAGCAGTAGAAGGACCCCGACCGGCGGCGCTGCTGACCTCCATGCGGCTACCGTCGAGAGATCAGTGGCCCGTGACCAATCAGCGATATTGACGCCAAATTTAAACACTGCTTTGATAATTGGTCGCGGTCGCCGGTCGCAACCAATCAGCGATATTGCAGCCAAATTTAAACACCGCTTGGCTGATTGATCGCGGTTGGCGGTTGCGACCAATCAGCAATATTGGCGCCAAATTTAAACACTGCTTTGCTGATTGGTCGCGGTTGCCGGCCGCGACCAATCAGCGATATTGCAACCAAATTTAAACACCGCTTGGCTGCTTGGTCGCGACCAAACAGCGATTTTGGCGCCAAATTTAAACACCGCTTTGCTGATTGAGCCCGGTCGGCCGCATACATATTCTAGAATACCCGATAAGTTAGAATTGGGCCACCATCTAGTACAGTATATAATGGACCCTATACATTGCTCCATACAGTATATAATGGGCCCCATATATTGCTACATACAGTATACACTGGGCCCCATATATTGCTACATACAGTATATTCTGGGCCCCATTTATTACTCCATACAGTACAATGGCCCCATATAGTATGTAATGGGCCCCATGTATTGCTCCATACAGTATAATGGCCCCATATAGTATATAATTGGCCCCTTATATGGCTCCATACAGTATATAATGGGTCCCATATATTGTTCCATAAAGTATAATGGCCCCATATAGTATATAATGGGCCTCATATATTGCTTCATACAGTATAATGGCCCCATATAGTATATAATAGGCCCCTTATATTGCTCCATACAGTATATAATGGGCCCCATATATTGCTCCATACAGTATAATGGCCCCATATAGTATGTAATGGGCCCCATGTATTGCTCCATACAGTATAATGGCCACAAATAGTCTATAATTGGCCCCATGTATTGCTCCATACAGTATAATGGCCCCATATAGTATATACTGGGCCCCATAAATTGTTCCATACAGTATATACTGGGCCCCATAAATTGTTCCATACAGTATAATTGCCCCATATAGCATATAATGGGCTCCATGTATTGCTCTGAACAGTATATACTGGGCCCCATAAATTGTTCCATACAGTATAATTTCTCTATATAATATATAATGGGCCCCATACATTGCTCCATACAGTTTAATGGCTCCATACACTATATACTGGGCCCCATATATTGTTCCATACAGTATAATGGCCCCGTATATTCATAAGCAGATTATAATGAGGGCAATCTGGACCTCCGCCCGGGGCGTCCATGGCCAGATTGCCTTCATTATAATATGTGCGGCGCCACGGCACATACCGGCAGTCAGAGGCGGGGGGCCCCCGGTCTGCTCCCTCAGGAGCTGTGCATGGCCGCTACTTCTTCTTCGGCCTTGTCTGCTAGTGTGACGTCACGCAGTGCGCGCTGCACTTCAGCAACGGAGAGGAGCTGGAGGAGTGGAGCCGAGCCGGGGTATGGTGGGTATGTGTGAGCGTGTGTGTGTGTGTGCAAGGCAGATATCATTGTGTGATGTCAGTTTATATGTATTTTTGTGTTGCAAATGTGTTTATGCGTGTACGTATATGTCTGTATATGTTTCAGTGTGTATAGATGGCTATGTGCGGCTTCCTGCTGTGTATAGATGGCTATGTGCGGCCTCCCGCTGTGTATAGATGGCTATGTGCGGCCTCCCGCTGTGTATAGATGGCTATGTGCGGCCTCCCGCTGTGTATAGATGGCTATGTGCGGCCTCCCGCTGTGTATAGATGGCTACGTGCGGCCCCCTGCTGTGTATAGATGGCTATGTGCGGCCTCCTGCTGTGTATAGATGGCTACATGCGGCCTCTCGCTGTGTATAGATGGCTACGTGCGGCCTCTCACTGTGTATAGATGGCTATGTGCGGCCTCCAGCTGTGTACAAATGGGTATGTGCGGCCTCCTGCTGTGTATTGATGGCACCGTGCGGCCTCCTGCTGTGTATTGATGGCACCGTGTTGCCCCCTGCTGTGTATAGATGGCTATGTGCGGTCTCCCGCTGTGTATAGATGGCGCCATGCGGCCTCCCGCTGTGTATAGATGGCTACGTGCGGCCTCCTGCTGTGTAGAGATGGCTACGTACGGCCTCCCGCTCTGTATAGATGGCTACATGTGGCATCCCGCTGTGTATAGATGGCTACGTGCGGCCTCCTGCTGTGTATAGATGGCTATGTGCGGCCTCCAGCTGTGTACAGATGGCAATGTGCGGCCTCCTGCTGTGTATAGATGGCTACATGTGCTCAATATTAAGCCATACAATTAATGTAAGGCTATGTGCCCACGATACAGAAATGCTCCGGATTTTTTTGAGTGTTTCTGCTCTCTCTGGCAGAAAAAATGCATGCGGATTGTACATGCGGATTGTACATGCTTTTTTCCTGCCAGGGACATGCGGATGTGAAGCGTTCTTCACATGCATTTCCACATGCGGGTTGTCAAGCTCTTTCCAAGCGATTTTAGCATCACTTGGAAAAGTGCTTGACAACTTGGTCACACTATATAAATCAGTGGTAAATGGCAAAAAATAAAAATATACTTACCTTCTGATGGCCTGCCGACATCAGCGGTCGCGTGACCCGTCACATGGCTAAATGACGTCACCACAGGTCCTTTAGTCTACCGCGAGCTGCCAGCAAGCCAGGACGCATCGGATAAAGACACCGGGGGCCATCAGAAGGTAAGTATAATATTTATTTTTTATTTTATTCTTTTTTTTACAGGTTCTATGGTACCCGGGTCCGGAGGAGAGTCCATCCGCACATTGAAACAGTTGGATTCCGCATGTACAGATGCAGTGATGCGGATTTCATGCGTTCCAATCCAAGTCAATGGCGGCGAAAACGCCGCGCTTCTGCAAAATAATTGGTAGTGCTGTGGATTTTTCCGCAATGATAATCCGCAGCGGAAATTTCCGCAGCATGTGCACAGTTCATGCGGATTATCATTGGGGAACATGGCAGACCTTCTACCAAGCGTTTTTTAAGCGTTTCTGCAGTGGAATTGCCGCTGCGGAAACGCTTAAAAAACGCATAGTGGGCACACAGCCTAAAAAAAATTATTATAATTAATATATTAATATTGTGACAAATTAATTTCACGTGAACTATCACATGATCTATCACAGGGGATCATGTGACATGTGATACATCAGGTATGTGTGTGGGGGGCCCGCGCCTTCTAAACTGCCCGGGGCCCTGGCTACTCTTAATCCACCCATGCGCATATTATATACTGGACCCCATATATTGCTACATACAGTATATACTGGGCCCTGTATATTGCTCCATACAGTACTGTATATCCTGGGTCCCATATATTGATCCACAGAAAAATGGCCCTATGTAGTGTATAATGGGCCCCATATATTGCTTCATACAGTATATTGACCCCATATAGTATATAATTAGCCACATATATTGCTCCATACAGTATAATGGCCTCATATAGTGTATAATAGGCCACATATATTGCTCCATACAGTATAGAATGGGCCCCATATATTGATCCATACAGTGTAATGGCCACATATAGTATATAATGGGCCCCATATATTGCTCCATATAGTATATACTAGGCCCCGTATATTGCTGCACAGTATATGGCCCCATATAATATATAAAGGGCCACATTTTTTGCTCCATACTGTATATACTGGGCCTCAAATATTGATCCATACAGTATATACTGGGCCCCATATATTGCTGCACAGTATAATGGCCCCATATAGTATATATTGGGCCCCATATATTGGTCCATACAATATATATTGGGCCCCATATATTGCTCCATATAGTATAATGGCTTGAAATAGTATATAATAGGCCCAATATATTGATCCATACAATATAATGGCCCCATATAGTATATAATAGGCCCCATATATTGATCCATACAGTATATAATGGGCCCCATATATTACTCCATACAGTATATACTGGGCCCCATATATTGCTCCATACAGTAAAATGTCCCCATATAGTATATAATGGGCCCCATATATTGCTTTCTACAGAATATACTGGGCCCCATATATTGCTCCATACAGTATACTGGCCACATATAGTATATAATAGGCCCAATAAATTGCTCCATACAGTATAATGGCCACATACAGTATATACTGGGCCCCATATATTGCTGCACAGTATAATGGCCCCATATAGTATATAATGGGCTCCATAAATTGCTAAATACAGTATAATGGCCCCATATAATATATAATGGGCCCCATATATTGCTCCATACAGCATAGTGGACCCATATAGTGCTCCATATAGTATAATGACCACATATAGTATATAATAGGCCCCATATAGTGCTCCATACAGTATAATGGGCCCCATATATTGCTCCATAAAGTATATACTGGGCCAGATGAATTATTCCATACAGTATAATTGCCCCGTATAGTATATAATGGGCCCCATATATTGCTCCATACAGTATAATGGCTCCATAAAATATATACTGGGCCCCATATATTGCTTTATACAGTATAATGGCCCCATATAATATATAATGGGCCCCATATATTGCTCCATACAGTATATACAGGGCCCCATATATTGATCCACAGTATAATGGCCCCATATAGAATATAATGGCCCACATATATTGCTCCATACAGTATAATGGCCCCATATAGTATATAATAGGCCCCATATATTGCTCCAAACAGTATATACTGGGCCCCATATATTGCTCCATACAGTATATACTGGGTCCCATATATTGCTCCATATAGTATATACTGGGCCCCATATATTGCTCCATACATTCTAATGGCCTCATATAGTATATAATGGTCCCCATATATTGCTCCATACAGTATAATGGCCCCATATGATATATAATGGGCCCCATATATTGCTCCATACAGTATATACTGAGCCCCAGATATTGCTCCACAGTATAATGGCCCCTTATAATATATAAAGGGCCAATTTTTTTGCTTCATACTGTATATACTGGGCCCCATATATTGCCTACACAGTATATACTGAGCCCCATATATTGCTGAACAGTATGGACACCCGGCCGCCCCCTGGCGGCTGAGGACCGAGTGTGGACACCCGGCCGCCGGGCGGCTGGGGACTGAGTATAGATTCCAGGCCGCCAACGCAGCCATGATGTGGTGGCCAGATTCCGCCTTCACAAGCCTAAAAGGCCCAATTTCAAGTGGTAGCAAGCAGTATGGTATTGCAGCCTGGGGGTGGGTGGGCGGTTGGCTGCATATTTGCGCTTGCATTGCAAGGAATGGGGGAGGTACAAATTGAACACTGCCCTGGTCACGGGGATAGTTGCAAGTCTGCATCTTCTGATGCGGCAAGGATGACTTCTGATGGGCACACTTTTAGGCAGTGACCTGGGTGTCAGAGATGCTTCCAGGGGTCTTCCCCATGCTGTTCCCATGTCTTTTCAGCACTGTATGCATGTGTCACACAGCACATGGCCAGATAAGGTTGTAAAATGTTAAAATGACATTTCCCGGTGAATTCATTTGTCACGGTTGAAAGCAATGCAAAAGTGCAAAAACGCATCAAAAACGCTACGTGTGAACATAGCCCAAGGTGTGGAGGAGTATTTTATTTTTTTTGGGCGGGGGGGGGTATTTATTTTACCTTATACACAAGTCTTCTTTACCCTGGAAAGGAAGTTCCTTAACATATTTCACAGGAAAGCACTTTCAGTTTCGTTTTTGAACGTTTTGTGAGCCCGTAAAAGTGGCTTAATACCTCTGACCACGTTGTTGACAGCAGTGACCTGGGGGTCAGAAATGCTTCCTGGGGCGATCCCCATGCTGTCCCCATACCATTTGAGCACTGTCACTATCGTTTTGGGCACTTATTAGGCTTTTAAAAGACTGCCGGGGGTGCCGCGCCAAAAATGCTCGGGTCTGCCATAGACTAACATTGGGCTCGTCGAGAACCTGAGTATCACGGCGAGCTCGGCCCGAGCTTCGAGCACCCGAGCATTTTAGTGATCGCTCAACACTAGTCTCTGCATCTTTCAAGAAAACCATGATTGTTCTGCAGGACAAGGCTCCAGCTCAGCATCAAAGTCTCCACTGCTCGGCTGCCAGGAAGGGCCTTAAAGAGGAAAAAATATGGACACGGACCTAAGCCCTGATGAGAAATTGTGGGCCTTTCTTAAATTGGGGATTTACAGTGAAGGAAAATAAACACTTTTCTGAATGGTGTCTGGGGCTGTGGATGGTGTTGCCCAAAAAGTTCTTTGTCAACATATGAAGAAACTGACAGACTCCATGGATGGAGCTTATGGATGTTATTGAAAAAATGGATGACTATATTATTATATTGGTCACTGATATTTTTTTTAAATGTCAGAAATGTATTTTTAGACATTATGAGCTGTTCGGTTATTTTTCTCACTTTAACGGATGAAAATAAATAATTGAGATGGGAAAATTTATGTTTTTCATTTAGTTGCCCAATAATTCTGCACACAGAGATATTCTCCTAAGAAAGACAAAACCTCACTTTTACTTTTTTCAAAAATATTCAGGGTTCAGGTCTATTAACCTTTGGGATTGACAGACAGCACTGGAGAAGTTCAATAATAAAATGAATCATCAAAAATACAAATTGTGCACAAAGTATATATATATACACATCAGCAAAACATTGGTTCGATATCCTCCTAATTTGATATCTATCTATTTCATATCTATATTTATCTATGTATCCATCTATCTATCTCATCTATCTACTTATCTGTCACTGTGACATCACGATACATTCTATGTCACAGTGATGTGATGACATCATCACATTCTATATCCCAGTGTTACAGCCCAGGGGAAATCACTGCCTCACAGACTTACAGGGGTGAGGGAGTACCTTTTGTTTTTCGTGACAAACGAAGCAAAAATTTATTCTAAAATGGATAAAGAGAGAAGACGAGCCCAAAGAGATCGGGTTCTGAGAGAGAGGAGAGGAATAAATGAAGAGCAGGTATTGTTGTTCGCTTTAGGGCGAAAAGACATTAATCTACCGGACATGGACACTGACGCCTCAGAAATGGCGTCCAAACGACAAAATCTAGAGAAAATGAGAAAGTCCAAAAGACATGAGAGCCTTACACAGAGAAGGAACATGGAGAACCTCATGGAGTCTGACTCTGCTGCCTCCGCTGAGCTTCAGGGGGCCATTCTTATCTCCTTGAAAAAAATCGGAGATCTGGTCCCTGAAATAAGGAAGAGGAATAAAGAAGCCATCCTCAATAAGCGGAGAAACATCAGCGCAGAGTTAGAGCTGGAGGAAGTTCTCCAAGAAACTCCAAGACAGGTCTCATCCAGATCTGAAAGACAAGACACCCTGAACCTGCAAAGAGCGGCAGCCCAGAAAAGAATGAGGAACAGCAGAGACTGGGTTGTCCAATGCAGGAGGCATCTGACCTATGCCAAACCCATCATTAATGGGAATGGTGCCCTATGGAGATCCCACTCATCAACCAAAACCATCTCCATCCCGGATTTTCTGTTCCATCTGAGTGTTTCTTCACCAGAGAGATCAATGGATATAGATGAACCAGGTAAGAAATAATCTTACTCAGTATAATAAGACTGTGGGTGAGGGGGATTATCCTCCTAATATTAAGTACAGGCCTCAATTATCAATGCTGACTAATGGAAGAACTGTCCTTGTCGCCCGTAGCAACCAGTCACCTTTCAGTGTTCTATAGAATGTTAAGAAATGGAATCTGTGCTGTGAATCGTTGCTATGGGCAACAGGGACATTTTTGCTATTAGACAGTTTTGATAAACGAGAGACCAAATATTAGACATTTCCTGCTCATTTACATAGTTCTGTTTAAAATTATAATATATGCGCTGGCGCTATATCTATTAACCCCTCCTTGACCGGGCAATCTTTCATTTTTCTCCTCCCATCTTCCAAAAGCTATAACTTTTTTCCCTTTGTCTTCCAGTATAGCCACACGTGGGCTTATTTTTTTTTAGTGGGCCGAGTTGTGGTTGTGAACGACACAATTTATTTTGTCATTCAATGTTTTAGAAAACAGGAAAAAAAATCAAAGTGTGGTAAAATTGTGGGGAAAAAAGGGGGATTCTGACATTGTTTTTTTTATTGTGTCCATTGTGTGGTCAGAATGACCCCATCAAGTGATTCTCCATGTCAGAGACCATTGTGCTAATGCTGAACATGCAGAGGTTTTCTTTTTACTTAAGTGGTGAAAATTAGAAATTTATTAGAAAAAATATTGATTTGAGTCTCCATATTCTGAGACATTGTAACTTTGTGATTTTGATACCTGGATGGCGCAGTGTAAGGGCTTCTTTATTGTGGAGGAAGCTGTAGCTTTTATTAGATCTTTCTTGGGTAGAAAGGACATGGTGATATCTTTCTATTGCAATTTCTAGATAAATATGGCGCCTCTAAAAAACCCAATTTTGATGTTTCAATTTTTTTCTCATTTTAATATTTACTGTTTGGGATAATTATTTTTATATTTTTGTATATCCCTCTTATACTAACATAGTAATCCCAGTTATGCTTATTTTTCATTTTTTTAATTATTATTATTAATTGGGAAAGTTGTGTGATTCTAATTATATTATGTTTTTCAAATTATTATTTTATTTTTTTATTATTTTTTATTTAATTTTTTAGTCTCTTTAAAAGACATGAACCTGTGATTTTCTGATCGCTTGCACTATATACAGTGATGGAACTGTATCGCTGTATATGGCTTTATTAACGTTGTCATAAGAAATTAAACCAGGCTGGTCTGAACAGGAGGACGAAAGCGAAGCACAAGGTTTTTCAGCAGGCCCAGATAGTCATTATAACCAATTAACCCCTTGCAATTGTGTCCTGGTAGGGGCTAATGGGTGCTGATGCGCATAAATCGGCAATCACTTCATTTAAATACCGCTGTCAGCATTGAAATGGTTAAACTGCAGTAATCAGCGTGTGCTCCAGTTGCTGCTGTTATAGGCAGGTGGCAGCTATGCAATACGGTCAGTATCAGCCTGGTAAAATGCAGGCTCAGCTCCTGAATCCGCTCCATACATTTACCGCACAACATGACAAACATTTCCATTATGTGTTCTCAAAGAGATTAACAAATCTTGTATCATCTCAGCAGGTGGAAGCCTTATGATGCCCTCTGACGTAGGGAACATGCCAGCACAAGACCTTGCTGATGCCAGACCCGTTACTTTAACCCAGAGAGAATTGGTTAACATAGAAAATCCTATTAACTTTCGCCATCTTGAAATCCTCAAAGTTGTTGGAGAGGGAAATTTCGGAAAGGTAAGTGTGAATTTCTCCTCCTCCGTGCTCCCCAATGTATCCTGCACCAGATACACAGGAGGATATACATATTCATTACAGGATGTTAATATGTAATGGTGATTGGGATAAACCAGTGATCCATTATACAGATCCCTATAATAGATGGGATTTTGGTCTGATCGCCTGTGATTTTTCTCCAGGTCCTCTTGGCATCAGATATGTTCAGCGGAGAACTGCTGGCTATTAAAGCCATAGACAGGAATTATTGTGATGAAGCCACAATCTCTAAAGAGTTAAAGGTGCTGAGTATGGCCACCGACTGCCGCTTCATAACATCTCTGCGGGGGTTTATGGAGGTACCAACAGAATATATAATAGCCATGGAGTATATTGCCGGAGGAGATCTGTCTGTCCACATGGCAAAATCGATGAAATTTGATATGGAAACATCAAGGTAAATGTCTTAGACTGAATCATAATATTCTACTGCCCATACATTGTGGTCCTAGAGTGTATGTAACCACTGATCCATCCTCTACTTTCTACTCCACAGACTCTTTGCGGCAGAAATGGTTTGCGGACTCCAGTTCCTCCATGAACACGGCGTGATACATTGGTAATCAGTTCATCTTCATAAATCTCTGTTGTCTCCTTACATATCTATTGTAGAAAGTTCTGTTCATGAATTATCCTCACAATCATGTCTGATCATTTTTCCCTGCAGTGACCTGAAGCCTCAGAACATCCTCATCCATGACACCGGACACATAAAGATCGCGGACTTTGGCTTATCAGCCGTGAATGTGGTCGATGAGGTCCTATTGGAGGATACTGTTGGCACGAATGGTTACATCGCACCGGAGGTAAGGAACATCCCTGTGTGATTGATGCCGATAGTAGGACTGAGTATTAATCTGAGGATCCTGCTCATATCTAATCACAGACGGGTCCTCATGGCCTCTGTGTGTAAATCCCCTCCCCGATATAGTAATCTCCTATCTTATGTTCCCACAGATAATGGATGAAGAAAGCTTCAATCATAAGGCAGATTCCTTTTCATTTGGTGTCATCCTGTACATGATGATTGTGGGGAAAAAGCCGTTCTATAGCAGTGGTTTGCTGGATCAATACCACTGGTCTCTGCAGGTGGACGTCCCAGATTTTCCAGACTGGATGCCCAGCGATGCACTTGACATCTTAGAAGGCGTAAGTAGGATCAGAAGAAGAAGGATGATGAGGGACTATAAAGAAAGCTAGAAGATAAGATGCGGACAGTCCATGGACATTGTGTAATAACGTATCAATAATAATATATAATATAATGATTAATGGTCTCTCTCATTTTCCAGCTTCTCTGCAAAACTCCATCTGCCCGGTATGCTATATCATCCTTCATCCGAGAGCGCCCATTCTTCCTCTCCATAAACTGGAGCGACGTGGAGTCCGGCGAAGCCGACCCACCATTCAAATTTGATGAAAATGTAAGTATAGCACATAGGGACATCCATAGTGTTATCTGTGCCCAGTAACACACATATCCACTATACACCTTATCATTATATCCCCCAGTATACATTATATATGTGAGGAGACGATTCTCAGACATGTATATTTATCATCTTAAGATGGAGAAAAGCGGCACTCACCCCAAAGTGGCACTCACCATTACTTCTTTATTAATCTGCTGTAAAACATATCGGCAGGGAGAGAATGCCGCTTTTCTCTCTTTTTGACTGCAATTGCTTCCCAGTCTGGGGTGTATTTAGCTGAGCTCCCGTGTGGTTCATGAACCCTTTTTTAAATGTGCAACCTTCAACATTGTAATCTCCTCCCAGACTTTATGATAGTGCAGAATCGCTTCTCTTTCTTTATTGTGAATATATTTCTCTTCTTACAGGAGGATTAGGCTGATATAAATCAGCCCCATTCCAGTAACATCTAGGAATGAAGCTTTCCATTACTCGGAAGAGACAACTAAACTGGACTTTCTTATTTACCGGACTTTGACAAACCTACCGAGCTTCCACCACATAACAGCCACGTAGATTCGAGCACCGATCGCCATATTTGGGGTCAGGAAGGAATTTTTTTCCCCTGATATGAGGATTATACAACAACTAGTCCTCAGGGTTATTTTTCGCCTTCCTCTGGATCAACATAGCAAGTAATTAAAGGCTGAAATTGAAGGACTTCTTTCAGCCATACTTGCTATGTTACCATCTGAACGACTCATCTACAATGTGGTGGTAAGAAGACGACTACCGAATATGGACAAAGAGAAGGCAGTGGCTGCTCCTTCTCCACCGGATATGGACAGAGAGAAGGCAGCGGCTGCTCCTTCTCCACCAGATATGGAAAAAAAGAAGGCAGTGGCTGCTCCTTCTCCACCGGATATGGACATAGAGAAGGCAGCGGCTGCTCCTTCTCCACCAGATATGGACAGAGAGAAGGCAGCGGCTGCTCCTTCTCCACCAGATATGGACAAAGAGAAGGCAGTGGCTGCTCCTTCTCCACCGGATATGGACATAGAGAAGGCAGCGGCTGCTCCTTCTCCACCAGATGTGGAAAAAAAGAAGGCAGCGGCTGCTCCTTCTTAAAATTGGCCAAGTAAAGAGAGGTGGAAGCGGCTGCTCCCTCTCACACTTGGCCATGTAGCGACACAAGGATGCGGCTGCTCCTTCTACTACCAGGCCATGGACAGACAGAAGGTAGCGGCTGCTCCTTCTACTACCTACCCATGGTCAGACAGAAGGCCATATGGTTGATTGCGGTGCTCTAGGAATCCAGGAAAACTCCAACTTCACAGATCACACATTCCTGCTCTTCTCCTCTCCGTCATGTGTGATCCAGACCTGGATGTCCAAAAGCAGCTCAAGTGCAACCAAAGGCCTGAAGAGCGGAATCATCATCTGCTCCTTTCTATAGAAAGTGACTATCTACAGACTTTCTTTTTTCATCTTTGCATATAATTAACAACTTATATGCACAAATAAATATATTGAACATCTATGTTGATTCTGGTTAGATTCTTCTCATATACAGAACTGCTTTTTGGTATTTTTATTAATATCATGATGACCTAATGTAATTGTGGATGGGTTGAATATCTCACAAAGATTTCAGCATAGAGTAAAATATTTCCGTTCTAAAAAAAGAGATGAGAGAATTTAATCTTCTCAAACTGTAAAAGAATCCTCACTCACTAAAATGTGTATTATTTTGTAATTCACTTCTGTGCAGATACAGCCGGCCTCTATTTTACTACACTGTAAAGAATCATCAAAAGGTTAAAAATAAAAATTTAAAAAATATACTTATCTTACTGCTCCCCCAGAAGCATTACTTCTGGAGAAGTAGAAGGGCAAGTCGCCTCAAGCCCCTCACTCCGAGGAGCCCACCCAAAGCTTAACAATATCGGTGAGGGCGTAAAGCTGATACAGAAAGACTTGATACAGAATGCCAGGGTGACACACTAAAGACCCCCATAGCAGGGATAAGGGGGATAGAGCGACATGATGAAGTCATCACTCTGTGACTCTGATGTCCCGTGCGTGCCTCTGCATGATGATATCACCATGTTGGTCTACCTGTGACTAGCTACTGTCTGCCGGCGGACTCACTAGGATTCAGTGTTAGGTAAGTATATTATGTTTATGGTTTTTTTATTAATACTTATAATTGGACTGACTGTGGTGGCATCATACAGTGTGGGGACTAGTGTGGAGTATCATACAATATGGGGGGCATTATACTGTGGACAGTAAGCTGTGGGGGGAACATATGGTATGAGAGCTTTATATTGTGTGAGGACTCATGTGGTGGTATCATACAGTGTGGGAACTAATGTGGGGGCCATCATACAATGCCATCATACAAGGCCATAATAACTGGGGGGTGTATAATATAATTTAGGGACTAATGTGGGGGGTCATCATAGAATGTTGGGTGCATCATACTGTTTATAAAAGGCTGTGGGTTCTATTATACAGTTGGGGACTACTGAGGGGGTATCATACAATGTGTGTGCTACTGTGGGGGCCATCATACAATGTTGGGTTCATCATACTGTTTATAGGAAGCTGTACGGGCCATCATATACTGTGGGGACTACTGAAGGATATCATGCAACGTGGGGGCTACTGTGCGGACCAATGTTGGGGGCATTATATTGTGTACAATAAGCTGTTGGGGGATAATATAGTATGGGTGGCTTTATACTATGTGAGGACTGCTGAAGGGGCCATCATACAATGTTGGGTTCATCATACTGTTTATAGAAAGCTGTTGGGACTATTGTGAAGACACGGGGTCTTCCATGGGCATAATACTACTAGGAAAACACAGGGTTAGGGTTAAACAGTGTAGCAATACTTTATTGAACCAAGTGAACAGGTGATTCCAACCTTTATATCTCCGGGTTTATCCATGGGTTCCAAGTGACCGGATGGTCCCAACATGGCTAACAAAAACATATATAGTATATAATGGGCCCCATTATTGCTCCATACAGTATATACTGGGCCCCATTTATTGCTCCATACACTATAATGGCCCCATATAGTATATAATAGGCCCCATATATTGCTCTATGCAGTATAAAGGCCCCATATAGTATATAATAGGTTCCTTATATTGCTCCATACAGTATATAATGGGCCCCATATATTGCTTCATACAGTATATATGTGGCACCACAGGGGTCTGGTTGCCACAGTAATAGAAATATTATGTCTGAGAGCAAGTGGGAGGTTTCTCTGGTCAGGAGCCCTGAGCATGCAACACTGCCCGCCCAGACCTGGGAGGGGAGGAATCTTCCCTTATAAACTGGGTCTGGGGCGGGATTAGGGGAGTCAGAGCCTGGAGAGGGAAAGTAAGAATCAGGAGCTCTGTAGGAACAGTAGCTGAATACCAGGGGCTGGAGCTGAGCAGAGTTCGCCCTGGTTGAAGACACTAATACCGGACACGGAGTCCGAGGCTGTGGGGACATCCAGGTCCAGCAGCAGAATCCAACCGGCAGGGGATTCCATGTCCTCTGGCCATAGAAGCCCGGAGGCACGGTCACAAGCAAGGGACCAGCAACGCCATTGTGAAGCGGAGGCTAACAGAAGGCCCCAAGTCACCGGCCATACGGGTGAGCACCACACGGTATACTCAGGGACGTGGGCTACTTGTACCTGCATAGAGCAAGGTAGCCAGGAAAGAGTGCAGATAGACGGGGAGGCCTACAACTCCACCTGGCCAGGGGGAGATCCTGCTTGCTCACAGACTGACCAGGCCCCTACTGCTAACCAGTACTCCCGGGAGGGTCTGCTTTATACCATCAGTAAAGACCCTGAACTGCACCACACGTCTCTGTGTTTCATCGCCGCACCAGCACCATCAGTACTGGGACGCTCACACCATCACTCCCATCATCTCTCACATTAGCTGGCCTGAGGCAATACTTCTCCCGTGGGGAGTTATCCCATACTCGGCTTCGCAAACAACATCAGCCTCAGCGGTCTGCAGCGCAGCGGCGGTCCCCACTGACCGCAATCCACGGGTGGCGTAGTCGGACATTGTTATTACCTAAGACTGCCACTGGTTTGACCACCCTGGGCATGGACTGGGTCACCGCCACACTGAGACTACAACCCCCAGCGGTCCGGCTCCGGGTATCCCCTGCACAACACTGGCCCAGGGGGCGCGTCAACTTTGGCGTAGTCGGCAGGATTTCGTGCCCGCAACCACCGGGTACTGCGTGCCTGAAAAAAGACTTTTGTACTTACCTGTGGTGAAGTTTCCCGCCGTCTGGAGTCGTTTCCCGCCATCGGACGCCATCTTGGGTCGTTTCCCGCCGTCTTCCCGCCATCCGCAGCTGCTTCCCGCCATCGGACGCCATCTTCAGGACGTCGCGCGGGAAGAAGAGGGGCGTGGACGCCGAAAGCGCGCGAGATCCGAAGCTCCGCCCCACGCACTGACGCTGCGCAAGTTTCTGGAAGGGAGGAAGAGCGACGCTGACGTCATCGGAGCGCGACGCCAGGTCCTCTACCCTGACGATTGACTGCGGAGCCGCGGCCTATGGAAGAAGAGCATCGCAAGGTAGGCCACAGTCCACTAGGGGGGAGGAGGATGTCGGATACCGAGGGGAGCTCCACTGCCACAGCCACCGCCAGCGCAACCGCTGCAGCGGTCATGCCATTCACCATGCCCTATATCCCGGGGGCAACCTGACTACCCCAGTACTCAGGGGAGTCACATACTCTAAGTGACTTTAGGGAAAGACTGGATAGCCTCTTCCAGGTATACCCCCTCACAGAAGAGCAAAAAGTGAGCATCCTGGTGGCCCAGTTAATCGGGGTAGCCCAAAGGGAGGTAAAGTCCTGGTCACCTGGGAAGAAGAGGACTGTCAGAGAAATACTAGCCCGGCTGAAAGACACATTTGATACCCGCACCTCAGCCGAAATAAAGCTCAGATTTTACGGGTGCAAACAGCGGACACATGAAAGTATAAGAGACTATGCTCTAAACCTTCAAGAGGCCCTGAGAGCCATTAAGCAGGCAGACCCTGACAGCGTGGGGAATGAAGACAAGCTGTTGGCCGAACAATTTATTGAGGGTCTACTGTGCAATGCCCACCGAACCCAGTTGCGGGCAATGGCCTTACAGGACCCTGACCTGGACTTTGCACAGTTCAAGGACAGAGCCATCCGGGTGCTCCGAGAACCGGCACCAGGTGGCGCTGTGACCCTTGTCTGCAGGGCCTGTGGGAGCTGATGCGCAGGCTTTGAACAATAACCTGGCTACAGACCTGCACCATCAGGTCCAAGAGCTGACTAAGAGTGTTGCCGCGCTAACCAGAACTGTGCAGTCTTTACAGGTCTCTTCTCCAGGAAAGATCCAGCTGGCATCCGGACCAGAGGACGTCCCGTGGCGCCGACTGAGGAGGACCCCACCGGCCAGAGGAAGACCCAGCGACAGATACAACGAGGACGGACGACCCATCTGCCGCCGCTGCAATCAACCCGGACATATGGCAAGGTACTGTCATTTAAACGGGCACAACCTGGGGTAGAGGGCCAACCCCCAGGCATAAGATCATCAGGCCCATCGAACTGGCATGATAAATACGTAGGGGGACGTCCGGTCTTGCCTGTGGTACTGGATGGCATTCCTATGAGTGCCCTACTAGACACTGGGTCACAGGTCACCACCATCCCGTACGTGCTCTTCAAGCGGTACTGGAATGACTCGGACATAACCCGCTACCCAGACGACGACCTGAGCATTATCGCCAGCAATGGTCAGCCCGTGCCAAAGATAGGATTTAAGGAGGTGACCATCAAGGTCGGTAAAGTTGAACTGCCTGCACAAGGACTGATCATTGTGGATATTGACCGTCACGCGAGTCACTCAAAAATAACCCTAGGTACTAATGTAATCGAAAACTGTCTTGCAGAGGTGATTCTTATTTTGCAACAGGTTGGTCTAAGAGGTAGAGACTACCAAGCAATGGTAGAACCCGTCTACTCAGACAGTAGGCCCACCATTTTGACAGCACGGGGGGTGGTCGATGTACGCCACGGGAGGGTACCAGTCCGCATCATAAATATCGGGGAGAGAGAAGTATACCTGCCCCGGTATGCCACGCTAGCCAAATTGTTCACCATCAACCAGATCTCGGTACAGGCCGTGGAACCCTTGCCTCCATCTCAACCAGAGGAAGGTAACGGCTGTAAGAAACCACTGGAGGACTGGTGTCAGCAACTGTTAGAACCTTGCTCTTAGGTTTTTTCCTTTGCTGGTCACATGACCTTGTTGGCCTATTTAATCCTGCTCCGCCCTTCTGGCTTTGCTGGACTTCATTGTATAACTACTTTCTAGCTAGCCTGTGCTCTGTATCTAACTCTGTTAGTTTGCTTGGTCTACGGACCTCAGTGTTCTATATATTTTGTTTGTTTGTCTTTCTGCTACTATTTCTGTTAGGAGGTGTCCCATTTTCCTCCCAGTCCTTAGTACTTGTAGGGATTCCTTCCCCACATCTATAGGTCTCCGTACAGACTAGCTTAGGACTTTAGCAGGTCTGATCGCAGGATCAGGTCCCCTGTTACATCGTAGGGATAAAGCTGAGTTCTATCGTAGGGACAGATCTCCTCTCTTTCCTTAGCTCTGGTAGCAGAACATAACAGTAAGTCCAGCCTGCAAATTCTCTAAGGAAAGATTTTTCTGTTCCATCATGGTGTCGGCTCAGGATTTGGCTCATCGCCTGCAGGGACTCTCTCTGGAGGTGGCCGAGCTCCGTCAGCACGTGAGTAACTGTCCTGGAGCACATTTCTTGGAGCCTAAGGTATGTTTGCCGGATTTATTTTTTGGTGAACACCGAGAATTTTTTTCATTTAAAAATGCTTGCTTATTGTATTTTCGTTTGAGACCCAAGTCCTCTGGGGATGAATCCCAGCGCATAGGGTTCATAATGTCACTTTTGCGCAAAGAGCCTCAGGAGTGGGCCTTTTCTTTGCAACCTAGTGATACATGCTTCAGATCAGTGGATAGTTTTTTTTCTGCTTTGGGGCTATTATATGATGATCCTGACCGTGTCGCATCAGCTGAGACTGAGTTGAGACGTTTGAAACAGGGATCAGGTAATGTGGAAAAATATTGTACTCATTTCCGTCGTTGGTCTACTCAAACAGGGTGGAACGATTCTGCTCTGAAAAGTCTATTTCTTGCTGGGCTCAATGAAAGGGTTAAAGACCTGCTAATTGCTTATCCTACACCTGAAGATTTGCAACAGGCTATGCAATTAGCTATACGGGTGGATAGGAGACTGCGTGCTAGGGTTAATGAGAGCAAATCCTCTGCTATGTCAGTTTCTGGTTATGAGAATGTGTGTACTAACAGTGGTGAACCGATGGAGATTGGATCGGTGGCACCTCGCTCTCAAGAAAAAGATCGCAGATTTTCTGAAGGCTTGTGTTTCTATTGCGGAAAATCTGGTCATTTGATTAAAGGCTGTGAGCTTCGTATGAAGAAAGAAAAAAAAATGGTCAGTCATGCCCGTATTGCCTGTTTAAATTCCAAGGGTGTATTTTTAGCTGCTTCCACGATTGCTCAGGAAAAATTAATGGAATTTCGGGTGTTTGTTGATTGTGGGTCTACTCTGAATGTAATTGATGGGGGATTCTTGGAAAGACTCAATTTAAAACCCGAACCTTTATCATCCCCCATTGCTGTGGTTTCTGTGGATGGTTCCCCTTTGAAGAATATTACTCTCAAGGTCTGTGAATTTCCTCTCACTATTAATGGTGTTCACCATGAGAAATTGGATTTGGTAGTTTTGAATAACTTGCCTTCTCCAGTAATATTGGGATTGCCCTGGTTAAAATTTCACAATCCTGTACTGGATTGGTCTACCAGTGAAATTAAATCCTGGAGCCATAAATGTTATGACAAGTGTTGTAACGGGCGTATTGCAGCTTTGGATAGGGGAGAATTGCCTGTTCCTATTCAGGATTTTTGGAGAGTTTTTTCTGAGAAGGAATCGCAGGTTTTGCCTCCCCATAGAGACTATGATTGTTCTATTGAATTTGTCCCTGGAGCAACTCTTCCTAAAAGTCATTTATTTAACCTTACTATTCCTGAGAGGAAAGCTTTGGAGGAATACATACAGACAAGTTTGGCCGCCGGTCACATTAGGCCCTCTAAGTCTCCTGTGGCGGTTGGATTTTTTTTTGTAAAAAAAAAGGACAGCGGTTTACGTCCTTGTCTGGATTTTCGTGAGATTAACAAAATTACTGTACGCAATCCTTACCCACTGCCATTGATTCCTGATCTGTTTAACCAGTTAATGGGGGCCAAGTGGTTCTCTAAAATTGACCTTAAGGGGGCATACAATCTGTTGCGCATGAAGGAGGGTGACGAATGGAAGACTGCTTTTAACACTCCTGTGGGTCATTTTGAGAATCTGGTTATGCCTTTTGGTCTTACTAATGCTCCTGCATTTTTTCAGAATCTTATTAATGACATCCTTAGACCTTTGATCGGCAAAAATGTGGTTGTGTATTTGGATGACATTTTGATTTATTCGCCGGATCTGGAGTCTCATTGGCGGAGCGTACGTGAGGTATTACAGTTGTTAATGGACAATTCGCTTTTTGCTAAGCTGGAGAAATGTGAGTTCGCTGTACAGAGAATTAGTTTTTTGGGTTACATTATCTCCAGCGAAGGTTTTGAGATGGACCCGGTTAAAGTTCAAGCTGTACAGGAATGGCCTAGGCCTATTGGTTTGAAATCGATACAGAGGTTTTTAGGTTTCGCCAATTATTACAGAAAATTCATAAAAAATTTTTCTAGTATTGTCAAACCTCTGACCGATCTCACCAGGAAAGGTGCTGATGCGGTTCAGTGGTCTTCTGAGGCCATTGAAGCTTTTGTGTATCTCAAGGAGAGGTTCACCTCTGCTCCCATCCTTATGCAGCCTGATGTGACTAAGCCGTTTTTGGTTGAGGTTGATGCTTCCTCTGTGGGGGTTGGCGCAGTATTGTCTCAGGATAACGGGGATGGATTACATCCCTGTGCCTTTTTTTCAAAAAAATTTTCGGAGACTGAACTGAATTACGATATTGGTAATCGGGAATTATTGGCTATTAAACTCGCATTTGAACACTGGCGCCACTTCTTGGAAGGTGCGGAATTTCCCGTTCAGGTTCTTACGGATCATAAAAATCTGATTTATCTTGATGCTGCCAAGCGCCTGAATGCCCGTCAGGCTAGGTGGGCACTGTTTTTCTCGCGGTTTAATTTCTCCGTTACTTACATCCCTGGTACTAAGAATGTTAAGGCGGATGCCTTGTCTCGCAGTTTTTCTCCCATAGTCGGTGCTGAGAAAGAGGAGAACATTTTACAAGAAGGTGTTGTGATAGCTGCTTTGGACTCCGTTTTGGAAGATGAGATTCTTAAAGCACAGGAGAATGCCCCATCTAACACTCCTCATGGGAGGTTGTTTGTGCCTGGGACCTTTAGGAGAGATTTGTTTGTTGAGTGTCACGAATCTCGGTTGGCAGGTCATCCCGGAATCTCTGAGACCAAGAGACTGGTGGGTCGCAGTTTTTGGTGGCCTGGATGGCAGAAGGAAGTCATTAAGTGGGTGCGTCAATGTACTATATGTGCTAGATCTAAGTCCTCACATACTCCTGCTGCGGGGTTGCTTTGTCCTTTGGAGGTTCCCAGTGCTCCTTGGACACATTTGGCTATGGACTTTATAACTGACCTTCCCCCCTCTGAGGGTTTTACTGTCATCTGGGTGGTCGTGGACCGTTTTAGCAAGATGTGTCACTTGGTTCCCTTCGTCAAACTGCCCTGCGCTAAAACTCTCGCTAAGGCCTTTGTCAAGGAAATTGTCAGACTTCATGGCGTTCCTACTAACATTGTTTCTGATAGGGGTCCTCAGTTCGTGGCTCGTTTTTGGCGTGCCTTTTGTGACAGGTTGGGAGTTCATTTGTCGTTCTCGTCCGGATATCATCCTGAATCTAATGGCCAGACAGAAAGGAAAAACCAGGATGTTGAGCAGTTCTTGCGTTGTTTTGTGGCAGACAATCAAGAGGGGTGGTCTGAGTTTCTGCGACTTGCTGAATTTGCTCTGAACAATCATACATCTTCTTCTGCTGGTTGTTCGCCTTTTTTTTGTTGTTCTGGGAGACATCCGTCGTTTGGGTCGTTCTCCAAGTTGGGATCTGCCGTGCCTGAGGAGGAGAATTTTTCCGGTGATTTGGAGAGAGTTTGGACGGATGTGCGTGGTAATCTTCAGGAGGCCAACAGAAAATCTAAAGACTACTTTGATAGGAAACGACAGGAGGTTTTGTTCGCTGTTGGTGACATGGTTTGGTTGTCCTCTAGGAATCTGCGGTTGAGGATTCCTTCTAAGAAATTGGGTCCCAAGTTTGTAGGGCCCTTTAAGGTGCTTCAGGTTGTCAACCAATCTGCTGTTAGGTTGGAGGTTCCTACCTCCTGGAGAATTAATCCGGTATTTCATGTCTCTCTGTTAAAAAAAGCTGTTGTGTCGGATGGTGACGCCTCTGCCTCTGTTCCTCCAGTGGTGGAGGACGGGGAATATGAAATTTCTCGCATCCTTAACTCTAGACGGTATAGAGGTAGTTTGCAGTATCTTGTGGCCTGGAAAGGTTTCGGACCCGAGGATAACTCTTGGGTGAGGTCAGATGATGTTTCCGCGTCCAGACTTATCAGAGCGTTTCACAGGAGATTTCCTGATAAGCCTGGTCCTAGGGGATCCGGAGGATCCTCTTAGAAGGGGGGGTACTGTTAGAACCTTGCTCTTAGTTTTTTTCCTTTGCTGGTCACATGACCTTGTTGGCCTATTTAATCCTGCTCCGCCCTTCTGGCTTTGCTGGACTTCATTGTATAACTACTTTCTAGCTAGCCTGTGCTCTGTATCTAACTCTGTTAGTTTGCTTGGTCTACGGACCTCAGTGTTCTATATATTTTGTTTGTTTGTCTTTCTGCTACTATTTCTGTTAGGAGGTGTCCCATTTTCCTCCCAGTCCTTAGTACTTGTAGGGATTCCTTCCCCACATCTATAGGTCTCCGTACAGACTAGCTTAGGACTTTAGCAGGTCTGATCGCAGGATCAGGTCCCCTGTTACATCGTAGGGATAAAGCTGAGTTCTATCGTAGGGACAGATCTCCTCTCTTTCCTTAGCTCTGGTAGCAGAACATAACAGCATTTGCATTTGGTTACTGACTCCACTCCCTCACACCAAAAACAGGGAATCTATCGGGTGGTTCAAGAGTATGAGAGAGTGTTTAGTAAACACCCGCTGGACTACGGGCGAGTAAAGGGGGTAGAACATCACATCCCCACAGGAGACCATCCTCCCATAAAGGAGAGATACCGACCCGTACCCCCTGCACACTATCAACACGCCAAGGGGATGCTAAAAGACGTGAAGGAGGCTGGGGTAATTAGGGACAGCTGTAGCCCCTGGGCAGCTCCACTAGTCTTAGTGAAAAAGAAAGACAACACCATGAGAATGTGTGTAGACTACAGGAAGGTCAACCGTATCACACACAAAGATGCGTACCCGTTACCAAGGATAGAAGAGTCCTTAGCTGCATTAAAATCTGCTAACTTCTTCTCTACTTTGGATCTCACTAGCGGGTACTGGCAGGTTCCTGTAGCAGAGGCGGACCGGGAGAAGACCGCATTCACCACCCCGATGGGACTCAGCAAATTTAACTGTATGCCGTTCGGGCTCTGCAACGCACCAGGAACCTTCCAACGGTTGATGGAATGCTGTCTGGGACACCGGAACTTCGAGACGGTCCTATTATACCTGGACGATGTCATCATCTATTCTAAGACCTATGAGGACCATCTGGAACACCTGGCAGAAGTGTTTGAAGCCCTGGCAAGCTGTAGCATCGGCGTCTCTGCCCCGTTCTAGGCAGAGACGCCGTCCCTCTCACCTCCCCGCTCCTGGCGCGGCGTCCTCCAGCGCTTCTCTCCCCGCTGCTTCCGGCACGCGCTCCTTCCCCGGCAGTGTGCTTAGGGCGCGCGCGCTCCCCCTCTCTTAAAGGGACCGCGCGCGCCGTCCTAAGGAGTCCCCGGCCAATTGCCGGAGGACCTCCCATATAAAAGGCACCTCCTCCAAAATGGAGGTGCCCGAGCAATGTTGTAGCACTGTTCACTACTCTGCTTCAGCCCTCAGGTCCCGTTGCCAGTTACCTGCCAGATACCTGCCAGTCTGCTGTCTAATTCCTGCCTGATATCCTGCTACCTGCCTGCTAGCCTGAGGTCCGACGGTCTGCCTTCCAACTTCTGTCAGTCTGTCTAAGGACCAGCCTGCCCGCTCACCTGGGAGCGCACATCTTCTACCTGCCTGCTTGCCTGAGGTCCGACGGTCTGCCTTCCAACTCCTGTCAGTCTGTCTAAGGACCAGCTTGCCCGCTCACCTGGGAGCGCTCATCTGCTGCCTGTCTGCTAGCCTACCAGGAGGCTCTGCCGTCACGTGCTGTGACCACCCGCCTGTCCAGAGACTCCTGCCCGCTCACCTGGGAGCGCTCATCTGCTACCTGTCTGTTGGTCTTCCTGGAGGCTCCGCCGTCACATGCTGTGACCACCCGATTATCCAGAGACTCTCGCCTGCTCACCTGGGAGCTCACGTCTATCATCTGCCGCCACAGGTCGTACCAATCCTTTACCCAGAGACTGCCCCGGTCACTTGCCGTGACCTCCTGCCCGTTCATCCAGAGACTGCCCCGGTCACTTGCCGTGACCTCCTGCCCGTTCATCCAGAGACTGCCCCGGTCACTTGCCGTGACCTCCTGTCCGTTCATTCAGAGACTGTCCCAGTCACCTGCTGTGACTGCCTGCCCGTCTACCCTGGTCGCCACCCGCTCCCTTACAAGGACCGCCCCCTTGTATAGTAGCTCAGAGGTTCCGCCTCCCAGACCCGTTACAGTTTGCTCGGGCCATGGAACCCGGTGGCACCCAAGCTCCCTCGCTCTCGGACCTGTGTCATGAACTGTCCCGTCAGAGGTCCCAACAGGAGTCCATCCTGGGTCACCTGCGGAATGTCAATTCTCGCCTGGACACTCTGACTGCTCTGCCTGCAACCACCGCCAGTGCCATGACTCGCAATCCGGCAGCTCCACTGCCCACTAATAACATGGTATCCTACCCCGGACCCCGGCTTTCTGCACCTCCTCGTTTCGGAGGCGACTCCGCCCAGGCTCGGGGCTTCATAAATCAGTGCACCCTGCACTTTGAACTCCTGTCTCACCAGTTTAACTCCGACCGGGCCAAAATTGCCTTCATCATGTCCCATCTCACCGGAGAGGCCCTGGCCTGGCTAAATCCTCTATGGGAGAGAGGAGACCCCCTGGTGTCCGACTTGCCTGCCTTTCTCACGGCTTTCCAGAAAGTCTTCGACGAACCCGGACGGAAGACCTCATCCGCATCATCTCTGCTACGCCTCCGTCAGGGAAGTCTCACCGTGGGCCAATATGCCATACGGTTCCGTACCCTTGCCTCGGAGCTGGCCTGGGATAATGACGCTCTGGTTTCCGTCTTCTGGGAGGGTCTGTCCGGCCGTATTAAAGATGAACTTGCCGGTCGGGACATTCTTACCACTCTCGATGACCTAATAACTCTTGCCACCCGGATTGACCTGCGGTTCCAGGAGCGTGCCAAAGAGGTCACCCGTGAGAGGTGGTTTCCACGTCTAGCTCCTACTTTTCAGAAACCCGTCACTCCCTCCGTCTCTCCTCAGCTACACTCTCCTGAGCCTATGCAGGTCGACCAGACCAAGATGGTCGGTTCTCGCCAAGAATCTCGCCGAGCCGAGGGAAGCTGTTTCTATTGTGGCAGTATGAAGCACTTCATCCGTTCCTGCCCGGAAAAGCCGGGAAACGCCAGTGTCTAGGACCACTCGGAGAGGTCGTCCTAGACAAAAGTAAGCCCTCTCCGTCTCTGACCTTACCGGTCTCTATTGCTTGGGGAGAAAACCGTCTCTTTGAACTCGCCCATCTGGATTCTGGAGCTGCTGGAAACCTCATCTCCCAGTCTCTGGTAGAGAGATACCATATTTCCACCAAGTCCCTGGCTGAACCATTGTCAGTCACCTCCGTGGATGGAAGACTTCTCTCGGAGACCATCCTGCTCGTCACCGAACCCATAACCCTGCAGGTGGGAATGCTGCACTCTGAGGAGATCTCATTCCATGTGCTGTCCGGACTTTCTCACTCCCTGTTGCTAGGTCTACCTTGGCTCCAGACACATGAACCCGTATTGAACTGGCGGTCCGGTGAAGTACTCCGATGGGGTCCTGACTGTCATAGGACCTGCCTGGTCCCGGTCCGTCCACTTCGCCCTCAGCCTACTCCAGCTAACTTACCTGGTCTCCCGGCTCCCTGCTGGCCCTATGCAGACGTCTTCGGTAAGAAGGAAGCTGAGACGTTGCCACCCCATAGGCCATACGATTGCCCGATCGACCTGGTACCTGGCACCACTCCTCCCCGTGGGCGTATCTACCCGTTGTCTGCAGCCGAGACCCGAGCCATGTCTGAGTACATTGAAGAGAATCTGGCTAGGGGATTTATCCGAAAATCTACCTCCCCGGCTGGAGCCGGATTCTTCTTTGTCAAAAAGAAAGACGGCTCGCTACGTCCCTGTATTGACTACAGAGGACTCAATCTCATCACGGTAAAAAACAAATATCCCCTGCCACTCATCTCCGAATTGTTTGACCGTCTCAAGGGCGCCAGGATCTTCTCCAAGCTGGATCTACGAGGAGCGTATAATCTGGTCCGTATCCGTCAAGGAGACGAGTGGAAGACGGCATTCAATACCCGGGACGGTCACTACGAGTACCTTGTGATGCCCTTCGGTCTCTGTAATGCTCCCGCGGTCTTTCAGGAACTAGTCAACGACATCTTCCGTGACCTCCTGTACTCCTGCGTAGTGGTATACCTGGACGATATCTTGGTCTTCTCTCCGGATCTCCCCACACACCGGAGGGATGTTCGTCAGGTCCTGCTTAGGCTTCGGCAGAACCACCTTTACGCCAAATACGAGAAGTGCCTCTTCGATCAGACCTCCCTTCCGTTCTTGGGCTATGTCATCTCCCAAACAGGTCTGCAAATGGATCCCGAGAAGCTCTCTTCCGTTCTAAAATGGCCTCGTCCTGAAGGTTTGAAGGCGATACAGCGATTCCTGGGCTTCGCTAATTATTATCGTCTTTTCATCCCACACTTCTCGTCTCGGACTGCTCCCATATCTGCACTTACCCGTAAGGGGGCTAACCCCAGGACATGGTCGCCTGAAGCCGAGGAGGCCTTCCTTTCCCTAAAGAAAGCCTTCGCCTCTGCTCCCGTCCTGCACCGTCCGGACTGTAATAAACAATTCTACTTGGAGGTTGATGCCTCCTCCTCCGGAGCCGGAGCGGTGCTCACCCAGAAGTCTTCTACCGGGAGAATGGTAACGTGCGGCTTCTTCTCCAAAATCTTCTCCTCGTCGGAGCGCAACTACTCCATTGGAGACCGGGAATTGCTAGCCATCAAATTGGCACTGGGAGAGTGGCGCTATCTGCTTGAAGGGGCTCTCTACCCGGTAATTATCTACACGGATCACAAAAACCTGGCATATCTCCAAAATGCCCAGAGACTCAATCCTCGCCAGGCCCGGTGGTCGTTGTTTTTTGCCCGCTTCGACTTCATTCTTCATTTCCGTCCGGCGGACAAGAACGTCAAAGCTGATGCCTTGTCCCGGTCCTTCCTGTCCTCCGATCAAGAGGAGGAACCTACGCACATCATCGACTCCTCCAAGGTGATGAATGTGGCCCCCTTGGATCTGACTCGTCTTCCACCCGGTAAGACGTTCGTAGCTGTGCCAGATCAGGAGAGGGTTCTTCGCTGGGGACATTCTTCTAAACTAGCTGGCCATGCTGGCCAAAAGAAGACCTTCCAACTTATTACCCGGCATTACTGGTGGCCTACCCTGCGTAAGGACGTGGTAGACTTCGTCGCGGCCTGTTCATCCTGTGCCCGTAACAAAGTTCCCCGACATCTACCTGCCGGCCATCTCCTGCCCCTTCCCGTACCTGCTGCTCCTTGGCAACACATCGCTATGGACTTTATCACCGACCTTCCAGTTTCTGCCGGTTGTACTGTCATTTGGGTTGTCGCTGACCGTTTTTCTAAGATGGCCCACTTCATTCCCCTGCCTGGTCTTCCGTCTGCACCCGAGCTGGCTAAAGACTTTATCCGCCACATCTTCCGTCTCCATGGTCTGCCCCTCCACATCGTGTCGGATCGTGGGGTTCAGTTCACCTCTCGCTTCTGGAGAGCCACATGTAAGCTGCTGGACATTTCCCTGGATTTCTCCTCCGCTTACCACCCTCAGTCCAATGGTCAAGTGGAGCGGATCAATCAGATCTTGTCCAGCTACCTCCGGCACTTCGTTGATGCTCACCACTCGGACTGGGTGGATCTCCTACCATGGGCCGAGTTCTCTTATAACAACCATGAGAGCGAGTCCTCTTCCAAATCCCCGTTCTTTATAGTCGGTGGCCAACATCCCCGGATTCCACTTCCTGTCTCCGTTTCTGTGGATAACCCTGCTGTGGAGTCTCTTGTCAGCGAATTTTCTACTATTTGGGAGAGCACCAGGTCCGCTCTTCTTCTCTCCTCTGAGCGGATGAAGAGATATGCTGATAAGAGACGTCTGGATCCGCCCCAATTCCGTCCGGGAGACAAGGTTTGGCTCTCATCCAAACATGTGCGGCTCAAAGTACCCTCCTACAAGTTGGGTCCTCGATTCATCGGCCCCTTCGAAGTCCTCAGGCAAATTAACCCTGTGGCCTACAAATTAAAACTCCCGGCCACACTACGGATCCCCAACTCCTTCCACGTATCTCTCCTCAAACCCGTTGTCTTTAACTTTTTTTCCAAAAATCCAGGTGCCCCTCCTGCTCCGGTTTCCGCTGATGACATCTTTGAGGTAGAGAGTATTCTGGCCTCCAAGAGGGTAAGAGGAAAAACCTTTTTTCTGGTAGATTGGAAGGGGTTTGGTCCTGAGGAGAGAACTTGGGAACCCAGGGAGAACATCAACGCCCCGCTTCTCCTTGAGAAATTTCTTTCTGACCAAAAAAAGAGGGGGCCTAAAGGGGGGGGTACTGTAGCATCGGCGTCTCTGCCCCGTTCTAGGCAGAGACGCCGTCCCTCTCACCTCCCCGCTCCTGGCGCGGCGTCCTCCAGCGCTTCTCTCCCCGCTGCTTCCGGCACGCGCTCCTTCCCCGGCAGTGTGCTTAGGGCGCGCGCGCTCCCCCTCTCTTAAAGGGACCGCGCGCGCCGTCCTAAGGAGTCCCCGGCCAATTGCCGGAGGACCTCCCATATAAAAGGCACCTCCTCCAAAATGGAGGTGCCCGAGCAATGTTGTAGCACTGTTCACTACTCTGCTTCAGCCCTCAGGTCCCGTTGCCAGTTACCTGCCAGATACCTGCCAGTCTGCTGTCTAATTCCTGCCTGATATCCTGCTACCTGCCTGCTAGCCTGAGGTCCGACGGTCTGCTTTCCAACTTCTGTCAGTCTGTCTAAGGACCAGCCTGCCCGCTCACCTGGGAGCGCACATCTTCTACCTGCCTGCTTGCCTGAGGTCCGACGGTCTGCCTTCCAACTCCTGTCAGTCTGTCTAAGGACCAGCTTGCCCGCTCACCTGGGAGCGCTCATCTGCTGCCTGTCTGCTAGCCTACCAGGAGGCTCTGCCGTCACGTGCTGTGACCACCCGCCTGTCCAGAGACTCCTGCCCGCTCACCTGGGAGCGCTCATCTGCTACCTGTCTGTTGGTCTTCCTGGAGGCTCCGCCGTCACATGCTGTGACCACCCGATTATCCAGAGACTCTCGCCTGCTCACCTGGGAGCTCACGTCTATCATCTGCCGCCACAGGTCGTACCAATCCTTTACCCAGAGACTGCCCCGGTCACTTGCCGTGACCTCCTGCCCGTTCATCCAGAGACTGCCCCGGTCACTTGCCGTGACCTCCTGCCCGTTCATCCAGAGACTGCCCCGGTCACTTGCCGTGACCTCCTGTCCGTTCATTCAGAGACTGTCCCAGTCACCTGCTGTGACTGCCTGCCCGTCTACCCTGGTCGCCACCTGCTCCCTTACAAGGACCGCCCCCTTGTATAGTAGCTCAGAGGTTCCGCCTCCCAGACCCGTTACACAAGCTATGGCCTAAAGGTAAAACCCTCGAAGTGTCATCTACTGAAGCCAAAGGTACAGTACCTGGGACACGTGGTGAGTGCTGACGGAGTGGCTCCCGACCCTGACAAGATCACCGTGATTAAGGACTGGCCAAGACCATCCAGCATAAAGGAAGTGCGGCAGTTCCTCGGGTTGGTAGGCTACTACCGAAGATTCATTCCCGATTTTACCAAGAAGGCAGCTCCTATGCAGGACCTCCTGATAGGCCAGTGCAGGAAGGCCAAAAACCAGAAGCCGCCCTTCAAGTGGGAAAAGCTAGAAGAGGAGTCCTTCCGCCAGCTGAAGATGGCCCTCACGGGGGATGAAATCCTGGCGTACCCTGATTACAGCCAGCCCTTTATCCTCCACATGGACGCAAGCAACATCGGGCTAGGAGCCGTACTGTCCCAGATCCAGCAGGGGAGAGAACGGGTAATTGCTTTCGCCAGCCGAAAACTGTGACCCACAAAAAGAAACCCTGAGAATTACAGCTCGTTCAAGCTAGAGTTCCTGGCAGTGGTGTGGGCAGTAACCGAACGTTTTAAGCATTACCTTGCCTCTTCCAGGTTCACCGTGTACATGGACAACAACCCGTTGACCCACCTGGACACTGCAAGACTGGGTGCCCTGGAGCAGAGATGGATGGCCCGCCTGTCCAATTTTGAGTTCACGATCAAGTACCGGGCAGGACGCTCCAATACCAACGCGGACGCCCTGTCCAGGATGCCGAACCTACCGGACGGAGGGGAAGATCCAGAAGAACTGGAAGAGATCGAACTCCCTGCGTTTCACCGTCATGGGATTACCCAGTATTCCCACCGTGTGAGGGGCCAGCGATCCGCTACGTTCAACCCCTTACCCCACTACAACTGGGCGGAGACGCAAGACAGTGACCCCGCAGTCCGTCTGGTGAAGGAAATGCTGACCCGGCTGACGCCCGCCTGGACCCAGACGCTCCGGAAGAGACCAAGCAACTGTGGACGGAAAAGAGCAGACTGTTTCTCTACAAGGAGAAGTTGTGCCGCAGAATGGTCAATTCCCGGACACATGAGCTGATCTGGCAGGTGGTGGTACCGAGACGGGACGCAGCTATGGTGCTGGAGTCCTACCACAATGGGGCAGGGCACTTCGGATGGAAGAAGCTGGAGTTCCTGCTGCATGAACGGTTCTACTGGATAGGCATGAGAGGAGCCATTGAGAAGTGGTGTAGAGACTGTGGCCTGTGCAATCTAAGAAGAAGGGACCGTGCCAGCCAGAGGACTCCCCTGCAGCCCATCATCACCAGGCAGCCGCTGGAACTGGTCGCCCTGGACCATGCTAAACTGGCTCCAAGCAGAAGCGGGTATGTCTACGCCCTAACCATCGTGGATCACTACTCCCGGTTCCTGATGGTGGTCCCTGTCAAAGACTTAACGGCTCAGACAGCAGCAAGAGCCTTCCAGCTGCACTTCTGCCGCCCCCACGGGTACCCGGACCAAGTGCTGACGGACCAAGGACCAGCCTTTGAAGCGGAGGTCTTTCAGGAGTTCTGCAACCTGTATGGCTGCAAAAAGATAAGAACAACGCCCTATCACCCCCAAACCAATGGACTCTGCGAGAAGATGAACCAGGTGGTGATAGATCTGCTAAAATCATTGCCCCTGGAAGAACGCAGTCTGTGGCCTGAGAAACTGCCCGATCTGGTGGACATGCAACACTGCCCACCCAGACCTGGGAGGGGAGGAATCTGCCCTTATAAACTGGGTCTGGGGCGGGATTAGGGGAGTCAGAGCCTGGAGAGGGAAAGTAAGAACCAGGAGCTCTGTAGGAACAGTAGCTGAATACCAGGGGCTGGAGCTGAGCAGAGTTCCCCCTGGTTGAAGACACTAATACCGGACACGGAGTCCGAGTCTGTGGGGACATCCAGGTCCAGCAGCAGAATCCAACCGGCAGGGGATTCCATGTCCTCTGGCCATAGAAGCCCAGAGGCACGGTCACAAGCAAGGGACCAGCAACGCCATTGTGAAGCGGAGGCTAACAGAAGGCCCCAAGTCACCGGCCATACGGGTGAGCACCACACGGTATACTCAGGGACGTGGGCTACTTCTACCCGCATAGAGCAAGGTAGCCAGGAAAGAGTGCAGATAGACGGGGAGGCCTACAACTCCACCTGGCCAGGGGAGATCCTGCTTGCTCACAGACTGACCAGGCCCCTACTGCTAACCAGTATTCCCGGGAGGGTCTGCTTTATACCATCAGTAAAGACCCTGAACTGCACCACACGTCTCTGTGTTTCATCGCCGCACCAGCACCATCAGTACTGGGACGCTTACACCATCACTCCCATCATCTCTCACATTAGCTGCCCTGAGGCAATACTTCTCCCGTGGGGAGTTATCCCATACTCGGCTGCGCAAACAACATCAGCCTCAGCGGTCTGCAGCGCAGCGGCGGTCCCCACTGACCGCAATCCACGGGTGGCGTAGTCGGACATTGTTATTACCTAAGACTGCCACTGGTTTGACCGCCCTGGGCACGGACCGGGTCACCGCCACACTGAGACTACAACCCCCAGCGATCCAGCTCCGGGTATCCCCTGCACAACACTGGCCCAGGGGGCGCGTCATATACTGGGTCCTCTAAATTGCTCCAAACAATATAAAGGCCCCATGTAGTATATAATAGGCCAAATGTATTGCTCCATACAGTATCTACTGGGCCCCATAAATTGTTCCATACAGTATAATATCTCCATATAGTATATAATGGGCCCCATATATTGCTCCATATAGTATAATGGCCCCATATATTGTATAATTGGCCCCATATATTGATTCACAGTATAATCGCCCTATATAGTATATAATGGGCCCCATATATTACTTCATAAAGTATAATGGCCCCATATAGTATATAATAAGCCCCACATATTGCTCCATACAGTATAATGGCCTCATACAGTATATGACAAGCCCCATATATTGCTCCATACAGTATATACTGGACCCCATATAATGCTCCATACAGTATAATGGCAACATATATTATATAATGGGCACAATATATTGCTCCATACAGTATATACTGGGCCCATATATTGCCCCATACAGTATAATGGCCCCATATATTATATAATGGGCCCAATATATTGCTCCATACAGTATATACTGGGCCCTAGATACTGCTCCATACAGTATAATGGCCACATATAGTATATAATAGGCCCCATATATTGCTCCATAAAGTGTAATGGCCACATATAGTATATATGGGCCCCATACATTGCTCCATACAGTATATACTGGGCCCCATATATTGCTGCAAAGTATAATGGCCCCATATAATATATAAAGGGCCACATTTTTTGCTCCATACTATATATACTGGGCCCCATATATGGCTCCATACAGTATATACTGGGCCCCATAAATTGATCCATATAATGGTCACATATAGTGTATGATGTGCCCAATATATTGCTCCATACAGTATATATAATATAATATATAATGCTGCACAGTATAATTGCCCCATATAGTATATAATGGGCTCCATAAATTGCTCAATACTGTATAATGGCCCCATATATTATATAATGGGCCCAATATATTGCTCCATACAGTATATACTGGGCCCCATAAATTGTTCCATACAGTATAATATCTCCATATAGTATATAATGGGCCCCATATATTGCTCCATATAGTGTATAGTATATAGTATAATGGCCACATATAGTATATAATGGGCCTATATATTGCTCCATACAGTATATACTGAGCCCCATATATTGCTGCAAAGTATAATGGCCCCATATAATATATAATGTGCCACATTTGTTGCTCCATACTGTATATACTGGGCCCCATAGAGTATATACTGGGCCCCATGAATTGATCCATACAGTATAAGGGTCACATATAGTATATGATGTGCCCCATATATTTCTCCATACAGTATATACTGGGTCCCATATACTGCTGCAGGGTATAATTGCCCCATATAGTATATAATGGGCTCCATAAATTGCTCCATACAGTAAAATGGCCCCATATAATATATAATGAGCCTCATATATTGCTCCATACTATATAATGGCCCCATATAGTGTTCAAAACAGTATAATGACCACATATAGTAGTGCTCCATACAGTATAATGGGCCCCATATATTGCTCCATACAGTATATACTGGGCCCCATAAATTGTTCCATACACTATAATTGCCACGTAAAGTATTATATAATGGGCCCCATATATTGCTCCATAAAATATAATGGCTCCATACAGTATATACTGGGCGCCATTTATTGCTCCATACAGTATAATGGCCCCATATATTGCTCCATATAGTATATAATGGACCCCATAAATTGATCCGTACAGTACAATGGCCCCATATAGTATATAATGGGCCCTATGTATTGCTCCATACAGTATAATGGCCCCATATAGTATATAATGGGCCCCATATATTGCTCCATACAGTATATAATGGGCCACATATTGCTCCATACAGTATAATGACCACATATAGTATATAATGGGCCACATATTGCTCCATACAGTATAATGACCACATATAGTGCTCCATACAGTATAAAGGGCCCCATATATTGCTCCATACAGTATATACTGGGCGCCATTTATTGCTCCATACAGTATAATGGCCCCATATAGTAAATAAGGGGCCCCATATATTACTCCATACAGTATAATGGCTACATACAGTATATACTGGGCCCCATATATTGCTCCATACAGTATATACAGGGCCCCATATATTGCTGCACAGTATAATGGCCCCATATAATAAATAAAGGGCCACATTTTTTGCTTCATACTGTATATACTGGGCCTCATATATTTCTCCATACAGTATATACTGGGCACCATAAATTGATCCATACAGTATAATGGCCCCTTATCTATAATATTACCGGGGATGCGTGTCTCTATCTGAAGCCTTTATAGACAACACATGCATGACGCGCAGTCTGGCTCCAGGCAGAATCACGCATCCAGCCGTTACAGGTAAGAGGAGTGTATGGCGCGTTATACGTAGACACTGAACGTATACCGCGATCTCTGGCGCCATACTTAGATACTTACCTGACCGGGAGGAGCGATGCCGCGGCGCCTCTCTATGCAGGAGACCGGGGCAGGAGTAAGGCGTCGGATCGGAAACCAGGATGGGGATGAGGGGTGCCGTGCATACCGGGATTGGGGATGAGGGGTGCCATGCATTCCGGGATTGGCGGTGAGGGGTGCCATGCATACCAGGATTTGGGGATGAGGGGTGCCATGCATACCGGGATTGGGGGTGAGGGGTGCCAAGCATACCGGGATGAGGGATACCATACAAACCAGGATAGGGATGAGGGATGGGGTACCATGCATACCGGGATAGGGATGAGGAGTACCACACATGCCAGGATAGGGATGAGGAGTACCATACATACCAGTGTTGGGATGAGGGGGCCACGCATACCAGGATTGGGGGTGAGGGGCACTCGGATCCGGGCAATAGGGAAACGGTGGGAGTAGTAGTGGCAACCCGGTTCCGTGGCTCAGGGTGGTCAGGACAGTGGTAGTCCGTTATGTGCTGTTGATTATGTCCGACTACGCCACCCGTGGATTGCGGTTATTAGGAACCGCCGTTGCATGCAGACCGCTGGGGCTGATGATGTGTGCAGCTGGGGTAGCGTGACTCCCCACGGGAAGAGTGCGGCCCCAGGGCAGTATAATGGATGGTGGGAGTGATGGTAGTGAGAGTCCCAGTGCTGATAGTGCTGGAGGAGCAAGGAGCACACAGACAACAGGTTGCAGTCCAGGGTCTTTACTAAAACAAGTAAACTGACCCACAAACAGTCCCGGCTAGGAGGGGACCTGGATGTCTGAGAGCAACGGGGAAATTGGCCCTGGTCAGGGTGAGGGTGTAGGCCTACCGTGCTTTCTGTGCTCCTTCTGGCTATCTCCTCTTTATAGGGTAACAGCCCACGCTTCCGAGCTCTCCGTGTATTCTCGCCTGTATGGCCTGCGACGTGGGTTCCTTTCTGCTCCCAGCCTTGTACGGCTTTACTGGTCCCTTCGGTTGTGGCAGGGCCTCCAGGCTTCTTAGGCCAAGGAATATACAGTCCCCTGGGGACTGGTTATCTGCTGGAGAATGTGGAATCCTCCCAGCCTCAGACACCAAAGTCTGGTAAATTAAGTCCGTTATCTGCCAAGACAGGCTCTCTTCGCCTCTTGTCTCTGGCTTGTGGCTCTCCTACTGCCACACTTCCTCTTAGGGTGCAATACAACTGTCCCTCTCTGCTCTGGGACCTGAATCCTGAGACAGGTCGTCCAGTTCTCCCTAACCCTGCCCCCAGTACCAGCTTTTATAGGGGCAGCCAGCTCCCCCTACTGGCCTGAGACAGGAGGCATTGCATGCTAATATTCCCCTGACCAGAGAACCTCCCCCTTGCTCTCAGACACAGCTTTATTACACTTTGTGGCATCCAGGCCAGGGTGACACACCATGCATACCAGGATTGGGGATGAGGGGTGCCATGCATGCCAGGATTGGGATGAGGGGTGCCATGTATACCAAGATTGGGGATGAGGGGTGCCATGCATGCCAGGATTGGGATGAGGAGCGCCATGCATACCAGGATTGGGATGAGGGGTGCCATGCATGCCAGGATTGAGATGAGGGGTGCCATGCATACAGGACAGGGATGAGGGGAGCCATGCATGCCAGGATTGAGATGAGACAAGAGGGGATTGTAGGGAGAGAAAATAGGAAGCGCAGGCTTCTAAGTGTAGTAGTTAGATTCCAAGGGTATATACTCAGTATAAATCCACTCACCTATTTGGTATCTTGAGGTAAAGCATGTAAATCCAATCAGTGGATCACTCCATTCCTCTTTCCATTCAGTTTGCTGCAGAAATCTGGGAGCTGATGAGAGCACTGGACAGAGCTTTCATAGGCAATACCACTTTGTAAATGTTTTTTCCCAGCAATATGCGCTCCTGAAGGATGATGATGGAACTTGATATTCGGATTCAAAGAATTTTTATTTCAAACTAAAATACAACCGGTTTCGACTTCTTAGAGTCTTCCTCAGGTATAATATCATGCTTATAAACAGATCTATCTACACACATTTTATAGCAGATATCCTTGCTTGTCATTTTGGGTGGAGACTGAAAGATCTGTTTTTCAGACACACCCAGATACTCAGATATGCAGGATTTTGCACTCTGAGGAATCTAACAAAACCCATATACTAAATGACTTTCATACAGTTTAAAAAAAAAAAAAAAAAAAAAATTTTACACACAAATTTTTTTTTTTTTCTCCTTTCCTTCCTTCCTTCACACAGAAAGTATTTTCTTTTCTAAAAACACTATAAATATAATTATAATTTTACCATATATAAAATGTCTTCTAAAATGTTATTGAACATACTAAAAGTTTGATTTCATACAGAAATGTAAAATCCTGCAAAAATGTACATTATGACAAAATTTAAAACCTTTTCTTTCTTCATATTAAAACCATTATCAAATACAATTTAGTAGAAAAAAAAAAAATATATATATATATATATATATATATATATATATATACAAACACATACACATATATATATATATACACATACATATATACATACATACACATATATACACATACATGCACACATGCATATATACACACGAAAAAATATATATATATATATGCATGCACATGCATACCTGTCGACATTTGCATGTCAAATACCCTCTATAATATCATTTAATCCATCTGGGTATAATGTACCCAGACGGAAGATCCAATATGATTCTTTCCGGTTTAAATTTTGTACCCTATTAGTACAATTCTCAGGTATTTGCTCCAACGGGGTCACGGAAATATTAAATATTTTATTATGCTTCAAACATAAGTGCCGAGATAAACTCTGTTTTAAAAACCCATTTTTGGTATTGTGCCTGTGGCCATTCATACGGGATCGTAGGGACTGGATGGTCCGACCCACGTATTGCAGGCCACAGGTACAGGTAATGACATATATTACAAAATCACTATCACATGTTAATTTTTGTGTGATTGCTATAGTTTCACCCGTACTGTACGATGTAATGTACTGAGTCATATGATTGATGATTTTGCAGGTACAACATTTTCGGGAGCCACATCGATGGACCCCCGATTTGAAAGCATCCGTTTTATTTGTCCTAGTTTTTTCTTTTTTCTTAATACATTTTGTTAGATTCCTCAGAGTGCAAAATCCTGCATATCTGAGTATCTGGGTGTGTCTGAAAAACAGATCTTTCAGTCTCCACCCAAAATGACAAGCAAGGATATCTGCTATAAAATGTGTGTAGATAGATCTGTTTATATGCATGATGTTATACCTGAGGAAGACTCTAAGAAGTCGAAACCGGTTGTATTTTAGTTTGAAATAAAAATTCTTTGAATCCGAATATCAAGTTCCATCATCATCCTTCAGGAGCGCATATTGCTGGGAAAAAACATTTACAAAAGGATTGAGATGAGGGGTGCCATGCATGACAGGATTGGGATGAGGGGTGCCATGCATACTAGGATGGGGATGAGGGGTGCCATGCATACCAGGATTGGGATGGGGGTTGCCATGCATACCAGGATTGGGGATGAGGGGTGCCATGCATACCAGGATTGGGGGATGAGGAGTGCCATGCATACCAGGATAGGATGGTGGGGACAGGATGGAGGCAGCACAAATACCAGGAGGGGGGGCAGCACATACCAGCATGGGAGACCATATACCAATAAAAATGCTCGCCACCTGGGCGTAGAACGGGTTCAATAGCTCGTAGTATATAATGGGCCACCCTCATATTTTGCGACATACAGTATAATGGCTTCATATAGTATATACGGGGCCCCATATTTTGCTCCATACAGTATAATGGCCCCATACAGTATATACTGGGCCCCATATATTGCTCCATGCAGTATAATGGCCCCATATGATGCTGCATACATAAAACAAAATATCAATTACTCACCTCTCCCGTTCCCCGCAGGTCCGGTATACCCAGCGCGTCTTCTAACTCTGGAGTGCTCAGGTCAGAGGGCGCGCTGTGGTGACGTCATTGCGCCCTCTGCCCTGACACATCAGAGTTAGAAGACACTGGAGCTGTTCGGAACGAGGAGAGATGGGGGAGGGGATGAGGGTGGGGAGGACCCCGGTGGCTGCACGGGCCCCATAGCGCGCCATCGTTTCCCCCTCCCTGGGCCACAGTACTTGCCTGCGTGCATGGGGTGGTGTCGCCAGCCATTGTTGTCATGGTAGGTCAGTTCTGCATGCGAGCACTCCTGCATCCTCCGCTTTTAAAAAGCCAGTGCCCTTTTCCTCCTCCTCTCTGGGGCCCATCGGGCATTTCACCGGTGCCCTGCCAGGCCAGTTCGACCCTGTGTGAATGTAATGTTGTACAGAGCACAGACATATGCCGGCCCTTCCTCCAAAGTGGAACTAAACAATGTGTGCTGCATCTGTGCTGCGCAGACTATGCTGACTTCAGCTGACGTCCAGGTCATAGCCCCACTGGATCCGGGACGGTTGTGAGATATGCCGATGATTTATGCAGGACCCACAGCTTGTTTTTCTCAGTCGCTGCTCTCCTCCTTCTCTGACTGATCACAATATTATCTATTCCAGGTCCTTCAGCTTTGTGGTAGGAGGTAACAGGTTCCCCCAGCACTCCATGTGGCTCACACCTCACACCGCTCAGTACTCTGTCAGTAATCTGCTATATATCATTGCTGCACCAGAGCCATCTAGAGGTCACAGTAATACATTGCAACACAACAAAGTAAACATTAAAAGAGAGAAAAATAAACACTCTATAGAATAAAATATTCAGTCATTTAAAGGCAGACTGAAAAATTAAATAGTTGGCAAAATACACAGAGGTGACACCACTGAGAAGATGTGTTTTATTGATTAAGTGGTGTGCGCCCCTTAATGAATTTGATGCATCCAACTATAAAATACTCCATCATTAAAATTGGGGTATACAATGTCAATCTTAAATGGAAGGTGCCGTGATTTTTATTTTTGTATTAATAATTATTGAGTATATAATCAATTATTTTTAATACAAAATTAAATGCACTGGTTTAATATTTTTGAATTTATTAACTCTATCTACAGCCACAGTGGGCGGCCATATAAGTTTGCTGATGTGTAATTGTCTGAGCACGAAGCTTACACACTTCAAATATGGCAGCCTCTGTGTACTGTGTCCTCCTGCATTTCCTGCATTGTGTCACAACAGGTGTTAGTGCAACACAGAGGGAAAGGGAGCCCAGACACTATGGAAAGGGGGAAGTGGAGACCTCCTAGTCTGGTCTAGCGTCACCCTGTCTCAACTACCATCCCTATATTGCCTCTTCAGCAATCACCGCACACGTGCCTCGCCCTACTTTCCCTGGCGCATGGCTACGGCTAGGGATGGAAGGAGATGAGCACTAGTCAACCTCCACTAAACACTATAGACAACAAAGGAAGACAAAACACGGGGAAATTGCTTAGCTTTAGATGAGTCCAAATATGCACACGGCCTCAAGCTCCAGAGAGGACAAAGTACTGCTCCGTCTAAGCCTCACAAGTAGAAATGAATATGCCAGCGACTCCCTCTCAGACACACCAGGTATATATACACCCAGGCCAGAGAGCTAATTAGCAAGAGAGAGTTAACCGCTCGGTCCTAAAGACAGCCTCTTATCTAAGAAGCTGTCTGCAATGCCAAACGTAGAGATCTCCTGCAACCCACTGCAGGGCGACTGTCACCTCTGACACACCCGTGACACATTGTGGCTGCCTGCTGCTGTGACCTAGGCACGCCTCCTGGGCTGTCCAGGTCACAACTGTGGGAGATCGGCACCATGTTTTTTGAAGCCCATAGCTGTACTGCGAGCTACACTTTCCCCCTGTCACCATTCACACAGCTCAGTGCGAGCAGTGACAGGAGGCGCAGGGATGCGGTGAATGCTGAGCGGAGGTCCAGGATGAGATGAGTATCGCAGTGTTCAGTAGACTTATATAGCAGGATAGGAAATATTTCCGCGCTCTCCAAAGAGACAAATGTTGGTAATAGAATTGTAGGTTTATTGTCAACGCGTTTCAGAGTCCACAGACTCCTTCCTCAGGACAACCATACATAACCAGTTACAGGCATACATGGTTTAAATGCAGAAAAAAAAATGGCACCAAGTGCAGAGGGAGGGGTAAGTACAGTCACATGTCTAAATACATGCACATGACAGCTGATCTGATCAGCTATCATGTGCCTCTAACAACTGCGGAAGGATCCGAGATCCACCCGTGGTTGTTAACCACTTAAATGCTGCTGTCAATCACTGACAGTGGCATTTAAAATAAGCGTCAGCCGAAAGCGCATCATATGTCCCGCCCATGGATTGTCATGACAGTCAGGGGCTCTGCAGAAGACCCCTGTGCTTGTCATTGGGAATCTTCTATGAACGCCGGCGTGTGGCCGGCATTCATGGGAGATCGTGATTTTTGCTACAAATAGCAGTGCTGAAGCCTTGCTATGTGTAGCACAAGCGATTAGATGATCGAAGCTTCAAGTCCCCTATGAAGAATATTGAAGCAAGTAAAAAAAAAGTTTAAAAAAATATTTTAACAATAAAAAAACAAACGTTCAAATCATCCCCCTTTTGCCCCATAGAAAATAAAACAATAACAAAAAAATAAAATAAACATATTTGGTATCGCCCCGTTCAGAATCTCCCGATCTATCAAAATATAAAGTAAATTAATCCCATCTGTAAACGGAGTAACGAGAAAAACATCGAAAAGCCAGAATTACGTTTTTTGATCGCCTCAACATTGTAATAAAGTGCAAAAAAGGGCGATCAAAACATCAGATCTACCCCATAAATGGTATCAATAAAAACATCAGCTTGTTGCGCAAAAAATAAGCCCTCACCCGGCCCCAGATCCTAAAAAATGGAGACGCTACGGGTCTCGGAAAATGGCGACATAAGCTAATTTTTTTTTCTTACAAATTTCAGATTTTGTTTCACCACTTAGATTAAAAAGAACCTCTCCATGTTTGGTATCTGCGAGCTCGTAATGACCTGGAGAATCATAATGGAGGGCAGTTTTACCATTTAGAGAACATGATCAAAAAAAAATTGTGGAAATGAACTTTTTTTTCAATTTCACAGCATTTTGAATTCTTTTCCCGGTTTCCAGTACACTATATGGTAAAATCAATGGTGTCATTCAAAAACACAACTCATCCCCTAAAAAGCAAGCCCTCGTACGGCCATATTGACGGAAGAATAAATAAGTTATGGCTCTGGGAAAAAGGGGAGCAGAAAACCAAAGAGCGAAAATGGAAAATCGCAAGGTCGTGAAGGGGTTAAAAACAAATGTTAATATTAAAAAAAAAAAAATAACAGTTTACATGTTTTCAATTGCCGAAAATAAAATTTTGATGGCACAATCCCTTTAATGAATGTCCTGATATGATATCTAATGAGATTTCAGTCCCTCTGTATGTAAATTAAAGCTCAGATTATCTCCACAGCTTCATATTATAAGCAGAATTACAACACGCACACATGAAATACACTGAAGAGAAATAAGAGCGTTCTGTCCCTTTAAATTCAGTGTGTTACATAACACTGCTCAGCCAATAGGATCGCTGGATTTGAATTTGAAAATAAAGCAAACTGTCATTCATCCTCAGTCTGTTACAGGACAGTGAGCGGTGAAGATGGATGTCGGTGAGTGCTCCCATCCCATCATCTGATGTCACTGATCTCACCTAAATTCAATATAGGAGAGAACGGCTGCTGTCACCTGCCACTAGGGGGAGCTATCAGTACAATATATATCTACTGGTGCACTGTGCTCCCCCTAGTGGCTGCAAGAAAGCAGAATTGTATCATTAGGTCACACAGGACACTCTGCTGCCAGTATTATTTATTGAGGGGTTTATGCCACTGTTGTCAATGGGATGAGTGTGCTGGCACTGATAATGGGGGTTAGGCTTTATCCGCTGTTAATGAAGTCACTTTGGCAGTTGTTTTTAGGGGGTTTCCTGTACTTATGGGAATGAAGAACATAGAAATACATGAATGTCATATATCTTTATTTACACCCAGTAAAGGCTATGCTCCATGTGGTCATATGAGTGTATGTGTGTAATGGGGGTCCGATACCGGGGGGACGTTCACTATGAATAAATGTGGAAAGCTGTTTGTGTCTTTATCAGATCTGTGACTAAGTCTTTTTTGGATTCACAGCTTTTCCTATGACTACTGCAGAAGAGAATAGATACAGGATGGCCGCGAGCCGCAGATCTTGGGGGGTCAGCAGCTTTATTATAACCGGACCCCTTATCCTATTCTTCATCCCTGGTGAATGATAAGTGGACACTCATCAGATTCTGTTTTCTTTAGGACGTCTACCTCCAACAGGAATGTGTCTTCGGACCTGGACTCTTCTCATGTGAGATTATTTTTTTAAATATTTTTTTTTCCCATTAATCTGAAAATATTGTGCCATTAACCCCTTAAGGACCTCGGGATTTTCCGTTTTTGCATTTTCGTTTTTTGCTCCCCTTATTCCCAGAGTCATAGTGTTTGTATTTTTTGGTCAATATGGCCATGTGAGGGCTTATTTTTTGCGGGACGAGTTGTACTTTTAAATGTCATCACTGGTTTTACCATATCGTGTATGGGAAAACGGGGAAAAAATTCCAAGTGCGATGAAATTGCAAAAAAAGTGAAATACCATAGATGGTTGTTTTTTGTTTTTTTTACCACGTTCACTGAATGCTAAACCTGACCTGCCATTATTATTCCCCAGGTCATTATGAGTTCGTAGACACCAAACATGTATAGGTTCTTTCTTATTTAAGTGGTGAAAAAAAAATCCAAAGTTTGCTTAAAAAAAATAAATAAATGGCGCCAATTTCCGAGACCAGTAGCGTCTCCATTTTTTCGGGATCTGGGTCTGTGTGAGGGCTTATTTTTTGCGCGCCGAGCTGACGTTTTTATTGTTACCATTTTGGGGTAGATCCGATGTTTTGATCGCCCGTTATTGCATTTTATTGCAATGTTGCAGCGACAAAAAAACGTAATTCTGGCGTTTAGAATTTTTTTCTCGTTACGCCGTTTACCGATCAGATTAATTCTTTTTTTATATTGATAGATCTGGCAATTCTGAACGCGGCGATACTAAATATGTGTATGTGGGTTGTTTTTATTATTATTTTATTTTGAATGGGGCGAAAGGGGGATGATTTAAATTTTTATATTGTTTTTATTTTTTTCATATTTTTAAAACATTTTTTATGCACTTTTTGCTTGCTTCTATAGTCTCCATAGGAGACTAGAAGCAGCAACTGTCTGATCGCCTCTGCTAAATAAAACAGATCACCTCTATGTAGCAGAAATGCTCCAGTACTATGAGCGCCGACCACTAGGTGGCGCTCATAGCGATCTTTACATGACAACCACTGGGGTCTGCTGCAGACCCAGGGTTGTCATGCCCACCCATCAGTGACCTGCGATCATGTGACGGGGTCACCGATAGGAGTGGCAAGTGACGCGCCTCTGACGCGGCGCTGTTAAATACCGCTGTCAGAGATTGACAGCGGCATTTAACTGGTTAACAGCCACGGGTGGATCGCGATTTCACCTGCAGCTGTTGCGGGCACATATCAGCTGTAATAATCAGCTGACATGTGCTCGGTTCAATGGGGGCTCACCGCCGGAGCCCTTACTGAACCGGGGGTGATGGCCTGGGGCGTACTAATACGCCCCAGGCTTTAAAGGGGTTAATCCAGCATTTGATAATGCAGACCATCTATTAGTTCAGTACAGAATTGAAACACAATGTAGATTGAGCAGAAAGTCAGTTAGAAGACAGTTTCCAATAGTAGATTGTTGGCTTTCTATGCCGGGAATAATTCCGAATTCAGCAGGTCACATTGATGTTAACAGGCTTGGACTTGGCCAACAGGAAAATGGGAGAATCCTCCGGTGGGCCACCACCCTCTGATATGAACAGTACTTGGCACAATATACTTGAATCTCTATGTACAGACAAAGTCAGCATCTTATTCACTTAACAATCTATCCAGTTCATTGTTATATAGATTTATGACTGAGGATAATGTTACGTTAATTGAAAAGTGGGGTCCTGGAGTTGGCTACTGGTGGGCCGAAACTGGATGCTGGATTAAATAAATTTACCTGTAATTTAAAGATTTGATACCTCTGGGCTTTGTGTGATTGATCCCATTATGTGCTTGTTTTTTCTTTCCAGCTTGTGCAAGAACAAAAGAAGAAAGGGATCTACAACTCCTGATATACTGCACCAGATTCCTGCCGTCTCCGATCTTCAACATGGAGGTCACTGATCATACCGCAGAATACGTTGTCCATGTTTTCTCCATAGATGTAAAGGAACTAGGGTTGAGCGAGTATGTTCTGTCCGAGTATGCTCGGGCCGAGCTCCGAGTATTTATAGCTGCTCGGTGATATGGTTGAATCGCTCCCGTGTGCATGATTTGCAACTGTTTGACAGTTTTATTACATGGGAGGAATGTGTAAGAAACAGACATTCCTCACATGTAATAAAACTGTCAAACAGTCGCAAATCATGCACACGGGAGCGATTCAACCATATCACCGAGCAGCTATAAATAATCGGAGCTCGGCCCGAGCGTACTCGGCGAAAGGGTTAATAGAACATACTCGCTCATCACTAAAAGGAACGTCTCAATAGTCAACTGAATGAATATCTTCTTTTATTAGCGCCTCATGCCGACCAACCGGGAAGCTCAGAAGAAATATCTACCATTTACTTTGGATGAGGAAAAACCTGAGCCAACATCAGTGATGCCAGAAGAGCCGAAAGAAGAAGAGATGAAGGAGGCAATGAAGTATTGGGAGGTAGAAGAAATGGAAGTAGATGAGGCAGAAGACACCAAGGCGAAAGAAGAAGATAAGGCAGAAGATAGCAAGGGGAAAAAACAAGATAAGGCAGAAGATACCAAGGGGAAAAAACAAGATAAGGCAGAAGATACCAAGGGGAAAAAACAAGATAAGGCAGAAGATACCAAGGGGAAAAAACAAGATAAGGCAGAAGATACCAAGGGGAAAAAAGAAGATAAGGCAGAAGATACCAAGGGGAAAAAAGAAGATAAGGCAGAAGATACCAAGGGGAAAAAACAACAAGATAAGGCAGAAGATACCAAGGGGAAAAACCAACAAGATAAGGCAGGAGATACCAAGGGGAAAAAAGAAGAAGATGCTAAAAAGTCAAAAGCAAAAGAAGAAAAGAACAACACCTGGGCCAGAAGAGTTGAGAACCAGCCAGCAGGAAGACACAAGATCCGCCAGCAGTCCATCCTTAAATACGTGAATACCAACCTCAGAGGAAGGAGGAACATCATCTGGACCATCCTCCTCAAATCAGCGAGACGTTGATGGACTCTAAGGCACCAACATTCCAGCTGAAGGAACATCAACAACTTCAAATCTAAAAATAATAAAAATAATAGACATAAAATAGTTATTATTAGATTAAGAAAGCTTAAAAATGTAGTAAAATCATAATAAAGACTTTAATAATATTAGGAGCAGTAATAATAGCAGTAATAGAATATTAATTTGTGTAATAATGGTAGAGACATAAAAATAACATCAGCAGGTTTGATCCAGGGTTGTAGGACTGATCGCCTTTTCCCGGGGTCAAGAAGGAATTTCCCCCCTGAGACAACAATTGGCTGAATGTGTCCAGGGGTTTTTGCCTTCTTCTGGATCAACAGCTTTAGAAATAAGGACCTACGAATTAGTAAGATTATAGTAGAATTAGCAATAGTGGAGTAGTAATATAATATAGTATATAGCGTAATATTAGTGACCATAAAACAGGAATAATTTCACTAGTAAAGTAATAATAAATGTATACTATTATATTAAAAATAAAATATTAATAATATTTGTTAAATGATTAATTATTAATTAAATTAAATATTAATTATTAAAATTTGAATAAGTATTAGGAGATTTGATCCAGGGTTCTAGGACTGATCGCCTTTTCCCGGGGTCAAGAAGGAATTTTTCCACCATGACACAAATTGGCCGAACGTGTTCGGGGGTTTTTGCCTTCTTCTGGATCAACATCTTTAGGAATTAGGATCTAATTTTTAGATTTAGTAAAATATCAATACAAATGTTAGCAATAATGGTAAGAATAAAATAGCAATAATACAAAAACATCAAGCATAAAATAGTAGAATATTAGTAATAATATCAGTAAAATAGCAGGAAACTAAAAATAACACAAATAATAGTAATACAAAAATAGTATCTAAGGTAATGATTATAATAATTAGTAAATAATTAATATATATTAGGGTTTTGATCCAGGGTTCTAGGACTGATCGCCTTTTTTCGGGATCAAGAAGGAATTTTTCCCCAGTGACATAAATTGGCCGAATGTGTCCAGGTTTTTTTGCCTTCTTCTGGATCAATAACATTAGGAGTAGGATCTAATTAATAGTATCTAGAGAAATAATATAAATATTAGTAACAATAATTATAATATTATTAATAGTAAGTAAAAAAATAGAAATAAATGTTAAAAAAAGTAGCGGTAGTAATAAAATAGCAAAATAAGTTATAATAGTATAGCATTATTAGAAATAGTATAATAATAGCATAGGACATTATTAGGCATCATCAGGTTTGATCCAGGGTTCTAGGACTGATCTCTTTTTCCCGGGGTCGAGAAGGAATTTTTCCCCTTGACACAAATTGGCTGAATGTGTCCAGGGGTTTTTGCCTTCTTCTGGATCAACAGCTTTAATTCTAGGAATCTCATAATACTAGAGTAATAATAGCAATAATAAGTATAATAATGTTGTAATAATAATCAATAGATTGTGAGGATAAGAATAAGATAAATACAATAAATAGGTTAGTTTGTTAGTGTAGGGCCCCATCTGATGAGGTCGCCTTGTCGTTGGCAGATGGGCTTGCACAATTTGATCAAAATGTGCACTAAGAACCTCAAATTTATAAGTTTAAAGAATAAGGAAGTAATAAAATACACAAGATTATAAATATAACTTTGTCTTGCCACATTATTTTCCTGTAATGAAGAAAATCAGAAAATCCAGAACATTTTAGACATTTGTATCTCTGTGTCGTAATCATAGCAGGTTAAAAACGCAATGCGACAGCATAAGAATTTGTTAGATTCTATTTTGCAATGAGGCGCACAATGTAAACGTCAACTGACACATGCAACCATGTAACCCTAGCATAAAATGTATTAAAGTAAAATGTATTAATTTATTTCATAAACCAATAGTACACGTGAAAATTAGAAACTTTGTAATATATTTTATTAAAGAGATCTGTTTTTTTCTCCTCCTGGGCTTATCATTCATTCTCAATGTCCTTAATTCTTGGGTAAAATCTTTAGTGAATACAGATTTTCCCATTACTGAGATAGAAGATGACAGTTGGTGCTCAAAAAGTTCTATGGAGGGAGGAGGGTGGAGTTAGAGGCGGAGACAAACATTCTACTGCAAGTTCTCCTGAAAGGACAATTTCACTCTAGTGTGTAAATCATGATAGTTAACGTATCTTTCAGACTATAAGACGCACCTAGGTTTTAGAGGAGGAAAATAGGAAAATAAAAATTTAAGCACAAAATGTGATCATGATGTACTGTTATGGAGGTAGGGGTCTTCTGCTGACACTGTTATAGGGGAAATATACCCCAATTCTATACTAATATCCCCCATCCTGGTATATATATGTCCCTCAATCCAAATATACAAGTGCTTCTCACAAAATTAGAATATCATCAAAAAGTTAATTTATTTCAGTTCTTCAATACACTAGACTTTGTGTTTTCATTGACTGTAAGCCATAATCATCAACATTAACAGAACTAAACACTTGAAATAGATCACTCTGTAATGACTATATAATATACGAGTTTCACTTTTTGTATTGAAGAACTGAAATAAATAAACTTTTTGATGATATTCTAATTTAGTGAGAAGCACTTGTATATGGCCAAGAATCCAGGTATATATGGCCCCCATCCTAATCCTGGTATGTATGGCCCCCTCATCCCCATCTTGGTATGCATAGCTGCATCCTCCCTATCCTGGTATGCATGGTCCACTCATCGTCATCCTGATATGCACGGCCCCATCCTCCCCATTCTGGTATGCATGGTCCCCTCATCCCCATACTGATATACTTGGCCCCTTCATCCTCATCCTTGTATGTGACGCGCCCCCTAGGCCGTGGGGTGCTCGGCCGGGCCGGTCGATGCTGGGGGGTGTTATGGTGGCAATGACCCAGTCTGTGACCCAGGGCGGTCAATAAAAGGGGAAAAGTAAAAGGGAATAAAGTTTTTATAGAGATAATGTTCGTGACGCCACCTGTGGTATGCGGCTATATGGGGCCGCCACTGTTGTGCAGATCCTTGGGAGCTGGTGGTGACGCAGCAGAGTTGGTTCAGCTCTCCACAGGCAGAGCTTAGCTCCAGGGCAGGATATAGTGATGCTATGAGGTAGATGTTGTTGGTGCTGTGTAGTGCAGGGCTGGTGATGACGCAGCAATAATTCTAGGACACAGTGGGGTGCAGTCTTCAAGGTTTTACTCACCGTTATCACACTGCTCCTGGTTACAACTGCCAGATTATAACCTCCCACGTCGTCCTGCGTTCACCAAGAAAGGGGTTCAGCAGCTCTCAAGTATTTCAGGAGTACTTAAACGGGACCCCGTTCTATGCTCCTTCCTCGGTCGTCTTCCTGCGCTTGCTCTCACCCTCCTGCCCTGCGCCTCACAATCAGTGTCCCAAGCCGGTAGCCTCGGATCTTGTCGGGCGACGTGCAGTCCCCTGGACCCTATGCGGCCACCTTTTCGGCGATATAATTGTGGTAGTTGGCAGATGCACCTTGAAAGTACAGTAGCCTCCGGATATATAGCTGAGCCTGATTATTCTCCACTAGTTTAGGGGCTGGTCCCCTCTGCAGCCTGATCCCTCCACGTCCGTGTAGATTCAGGCATACAGGTGGCTTCAGCACTAGCCATGCCCCTGGGATCCCCTCTGTCTCTGGATCCTTCCCTCTACTCCCGTCCTCTCTCACTTTCTCTCCTGGGCCTCTCAGACTAGGCCTGACTCCTCTCTCTCCACTCAACTCCCGCTCCAAGCACTGGAGCCAGGAGCCTGGACCCTCCTACACTGCTCTCCTGAGCAGGACTGGCTGCTTCTAGATGGTTCCCCTCTTTTTTATACTCCTTCTGAAGGTGCTCCCCTGAAATACTTCCTCCACCCACACCCACTACATGGTTCCCCCTCTCTCGGTTCCCCCCCTTCCAACCAGGGACAGGGCTCTGCATTGTACGCATGTATCTTGCCCCGCCTGCTAGTCTGGAATGGTGTAGTGTTGGATGCAAGTGGGTGGGTCCTGGGTAGTACCCCATCCTTACCTGAGAGTGGGATACCACACCTCTGGGTGAGATGCAGTACCTCTGTGGTGACTGAACCCGCAGGGGCGCCACATATGCATAGCCGCATCCTCCCTATCCTGGTATGCATGGCCCGTTCATCCCCATCCTGGTATGCATGGTCCCCTCATCTCCATCCTGGTAGGCATGGCTCCTTCATCCTCATCCTGGTATGCATGGCTCCATCCTCCCTATCCTGATATGCATGCCCTTTCATCCCCATCCTGGTATGTATGGCCCCTTCATCCCCATCCTGGTATGTATGGCCTCCTCATTCCCATCCTGGTATGCATGGCCTCCTCATCCCTATCCTAATATGCATGGTCCCCTCATCCCCTTCCTGGTAAGCATGGCCCCCTCATCCCCATCCTAATATGCATGGCCCATTCATCCCCATCCTGGTATGTATGGCCCCTTCATCCCCATCCTGGTATGCATGGTCCACTCATCCCCATCCTGGTATGCATGGTCCCCTCATCCCCATCCTGGTATGCATGGCTCCTTCATCCCCATCCTGATATGTATGGCCTCCTCATACCCATCCTGGTATGTATGGCCCCTTCATCCTCATCCTAGTATGCATGGCTCCTTCATCCTGAGAGGATGATGGGAGTGATGCTTCACGCAAGATTACGATGTAAGACACAGATGAAGTAATTCTTTCCTTATCTGGACATTTGGACTGACGCCCGGAAACTAGATTGTAACCTGTTTTTAGCTGTCTCAGTAACCTTCTACTGCTATGAATTAACACTTTTTATGAAACTTTCTTATTAACATTCCACTGTAATGAATCATTATTTCGCTGCTTGTAGAACAAAGGCATTTTACTGCGCATGTATGACAACAAACTAAGATTATTAGTATAAATAAAAGGGACAGCTCCAATAGAGGCAGACGCGCTCAGGGGCTTCCCAGTACTTGATTATACACTACGTGTCTGTGTATTTCTTGTTACGGGGATACCCCGACTCCAACAAGGACCCTCCATGGCTGAATGATCCTAACATTTCCTGGCGCCCGAAACAGGGACCCGAGGTCTGCGTATTCCTTCAAGTTCATCGACCGGCACGAGTAACCGCTGAGATTGGGACATCGGAACAGCAGATGACAAACCTGGCCAGGTAAGAGACACTGTTAGTTCTCTTACATCTGCTCTGCGATAGTCCGTAAATTTCATGCATATCTTGTGTTGGGATTGAGGAACTAGTAGAGAAGGATACCTATAGCTCGGGTCATTCATGTGTATACTGTAGGATCTGCCGAAGGAGAGGTCAGAGAAGGTTATGAAACGGATGGTATGAAAGAGATGTGGATGTCGGGAATAGCCTCATAAGCCGCACTAAGGTAGATGACATAAGTATTACGGAGATTGCCTAACTGAGTCATAAGGTTGTGTCCTTTCGGGGAAACCTTCGCTCACGCTTAACTCCCGAACCTTTGTCCTCCTTTTTGACGGATAAGAGATTGACAGAATGAGCCCATGGAAGTAATGATAATACTCCAGGGACACGATATATAATGGAGACTGTATGGTTCATTTTATGTATTGTTGGTCTTGCCCTTGTTGCCATATATATGTGTGTTAGAATTACTCTACACTTCAGACAAAACGGTCCAGAGAAACCGTTTCAGATACTGGCTCCTTAGGACAGAATAGGTAACGAGGAAAGGTAGAATATAGAATATATTTTATCTAACCCAAAAAGCCTCCTAAGGTAGGAATAGTCAGGAAAAATGGGCAACAAGATACTGGCTCCTTAGGACAGAATAGGTAACGAGGAAAGGTAAAATATAGAATATATTTTATCTAACCCAAAAAGCCTCCTAAGGTAAGAATAGTCAGGAAAAATGGGCAACAAACAGACTAAGACCACAAATGATGAACAAGATGTCTATACAATCGTGAAAGAAAGGTGTGGTGTAGAAGCAACTAAGAATTTAGGGAAAGTTTGCAAAACTTTTCAGGTAGCAAGGCATGACAGGTTTAACAGGAAACTATGGGAGGACATTCGGGTTAGAAAAGCAGGAGTGGTAAGAGACAAAGGATGGTAGAGTCCAAATTTTGGTGCCTGATGACCAAGAGTCTCTAGAAAACATTGTAAAAGTCCAAGCCTTAGAGGATGAGAAAGATCCTGCCCCTACCCAAATTATTTTAGATCTTTCTGAGGTACCAGAAAAATTATGGGCACAACATGACACCGATGTAGGACTAATGCCAATAGCTCCTGTAAAAGTCACTCCTGTTCCAGGTGTGACACTACCCCAATTGAGACAGTATCCTATTAGTGCCCAACAAGAACACGCCATAGGAGAACAGATAAAAGATTATCTAAAAACTGGAGTACTGATAGAAGTAAAGTCACCAGCCAATACACCGTTGTACCCCGTAAAAAAGAAATCTACTGAGGGGTCAGCTGCTAGGTACCGGATGGTACATGATCTAAGAGAGATAAATAAAATTTTGGAACCTATTACTCCTGTTGTGCCAAATCCACACACGTTGCTATCACAGATCCCAGCAACAGCACGAGTATTTTCTGTCATAGACTTATCAAATGCATTTTTTTCAGTACCATTACACCCAGACTGTTACAAACTGTTTGCATTTACATTTAAGAATAGACAATTAGCATGGACAAGATTACCACAGGGTATGATACATTCACCTACCTTGTACTCAGAAGCTATGAGATCAGTTCTTCAAAATTTCAAACCTACGGATGAGGTTGTAATTCTCCAATATGTTGATGACCTATTGTTATGTGCCCCTGCTCAAGAGTCCGCAAACAGCAACACAATAAGGTTGTTAATATTTCTAGCAGACATGGGCTGTAAAGTTAACAAGAAAAAAGTACAACTTTGTATGACTACGGTAGTATTTCTAGGACACTGCATTTCACAAGGTATTCGGCACCTCACCGCCGACAGACTAAAAATCATTAGAGATCTTGTTCCTCCCAAGAACTACAAAACATTAAGAGCATTTTTGGGAATAGTATCACACTGCAGACAATGGGTTATACATGCTAGTCAGCTTATGCAACCTCTATATGATTGTTTAAAAATCGAGCCTTTCCAGTTAACTGAATTAGCGCTCATAGCCTTTCAAGACCTCAAGAAAGGTCTCATGTCAGCCCCGGCCTTGGGAATCCCAGACTACGCCAAACCATTCCAATTAATGGCTGCGGAAATGTCTAATCATGCTACAGGAGTACTAACACAGAAACATGAAAATAAACAAAGACCTGTCGCATACTATTCTGCTCAATTAGATAATGTTACCAAAGCTGCACCATCATGTGTCAGAGTAGTAGCAGCTGTCTCTCTTTTGGTAGAAAAAGCCTCAGAAATAGTACTAGACCATGCCCTAATAGTACAAACTACACATGATGTACATGGCATACTGAATCAGGTATTGCCAAAACACATTTCAATGGCTAGACATCTTAGATTACAATGCTCCTTACTAATGCCACCAAACCTCACTTTTCGCCGCATATTGTCTCTAAATTTAGCCACTCTGTTACCACTAGAGACAAAGGGGGGAGTGGAAGGAGGTCAGGAAGACGAAGATGAAAATTTTTTACAATACCACGAACAAGACAATATAATACATGATTGCTTACAGTGTATAGAACAAGAAACACAAGGGCTACCTAATGTACAGGACACCCCTCTTGACAATCCAGACCTACATATGTATATAGATGGTAGTAGGTATGCAGATGAAACTGGTAACTTTCACACAGGTTATGCCATTGTATCAGATTATGATGTTATTGAAGCTGAGCCAATGCAGGCCAGCTGTTCAGCCCAGGAAGCTGAACTATTAGCTCTAATACGAGCATTACAGTTAGCAAAAGAAAAAACCGCTAATATTTTTACCGATTCTAGATACGCATATGGTATTGTACATGATTTTGGATGTATATGGAGAGCTAGAGGTTATATGACAGCTTCAGGTCAACCAGTAAAACATGGACAAATGATTAGACAAATCCTAGAATCAGCTGCCTTAACCAAACAAGTAGCAGTAATAAAAGTACCTGCACATGTAAGACTCGACACCGAGATAGCTAGGGGTAATGACCGAGCCGACAAGGCTGCTAAGCGAGCTGCAGTAAAACCTCTGACAACTGACCACACTATTAGTGCAGTATCAGAATTTGACTTAATTACACGGCTCAAAGAAGCCCACCAGCAGGTGAGTAGAGAAGAAAAAGAAGAGTGGCAGAAACAGGGGGCAGAAGAAAAAGAAGGACTATGGAGAAAAGGAGATGAGCTTTGTCTCCCCCGAGCATGGTACCCTGTTGTGGTCAGTGAAGCCCACGGACCTACACATGTGTCTGCAAACGGTATGATACAGAGGGTCAGACAGAAGTGGTTAGCCCCAGGGTTCGGCCAGGTAGCTCGAGCAAAATGTGGTTCTTGTGAAATCTGTTTAGCCCACAATCCAGGACAGACTGTTAAGACCCCCCAGAAGCACCATGTAAGACCACTATATCCGTTCCAGAGACTTCAGATCGATTACATCCAGATGCCTAAGCATGGACACTATAAGTATGTACTGGTATGTGTGGACATGTTTTCGGGGTGGCCAGAGGCTTATCCAGTTCATACAGCCACGGCTAAAGTCACTGCAGTAAAAATAGCACATGAACTGGTACCCCGTTATGGTATCCCAGAAGTGATCGAGTCAGATAGAGGTACACATTTTACTGGAGAGATCTTTCAGAATGTAATGAAAATGTTGTGTATAAAAAGTGAACTACACACCCCTTACCACCCACAGAGTTCTGGTAAGGTTGAGAGAATGAATGGAACACTTAAGTTAAAAATACAGAAAGCCATGGCAGAAACACAGAAACCATGGACTGCGTGTCTCCCAATAGCATTGTATTCAGTCAGAAACACCCCCCAGGGAAAGAGCAAACTCACCCCCCATGAAATATTGTTTGGTAGAGTTGCCAATACAGGATTGTATTTCCCACAGACTTTAATGTTAGAAACTGAAAGCTTAACTGCTTATGTGCAAAATTTATGTAAGCATGTGTCTAAAATACACTCTTTAGTGTTCTCTTCCATTCCAGATCCAGATTCCATTGAGGGAACGCACAAGCTGCAACCAGGAGACGAAGTCTACGTAAAAAGACATAACAGAAGAACGCTAGAACCCAGATTTGAGGGTCCATATCAGGTGTTATTGACAACTCCAACTGCAGTAAAATTGGAAGGAAAATCAGCATGGGTACATGCAAGCCATTGCAAAAAGAAATAGTGGTGATTGTACTTGTGTTAGCTATAACGATAGATCAGGGAGACCTGTGGGATAAACTAAGTTCCCCAAAACCTGCAGATAATAAATTTATAAAACATCATGAGATATTGGTAAACGGGCTGCTCGATGGAGGACAGAAAATAGCAGACTGTTGGATTTGTACGCATTCTCCGATATCAGCCACGAGCATACCCTTCCTGGCCGTACCCATGACCCCTGAGGAAGTGTTTACATGGACTAATTGCTCAGACAAATTAGCAAATAACCAAACCGTTAATTCTAGATTATGGAACACCACTGTTGCCATCCCAGTTGTGGGGTGGGTGGGATTTCCCTGGTGGCAAGGTAATATGACCGGAAAAATAAACAACTTACAATATTTAGCGTTTAAAGGAGGTGTATGGGTTCCTAGAAATAAGACGGGACTAACAGACTTAGGGTTAATTCCTACAGAAAATATACAACTCAGTTTTAGTAGCACAGTATCTTCTTCTCAACCTTTTAAACCTGATATAGTAGAAAAATACATACACAATAATGGTTGGAAATATTCACAATTATTCCCCGATGGAAACAATGATACATGTTCAAAGATACCAGGTAATATATTATGTAATGAGTCAAGTGCATATGACCCAGGTACACCGACTTGTGAAAATCCAGATGCAGGATACTGTAGTCCATTAGGTCAAAAACCCCCTTGGTGTATACTTCAGAATGTATCTAAATTTTTAGATTTGGTACATAGGTTGGTGCTCCAACACTCTGCAATATGGGATCTGCCTGAAGGAACCTTCTGGATTTGTGGAAATGGAGCATACAAATGGCTCCCAGTAGGAATAAAAGGTACATGTACTCTAGGACGCTTAACACCGGCCACATTTATAGTTTAGAATCAGCAGGTAGACATGCAAGCAGTACCTAAACACACACTATACAAAAGAGCAGCCGACAACTCGCCTAGACCTTCAGGTAGGCCACATGTGGTCCAAATGGGAATTCCTAATAAAATATTCAGCACTTTTTTTGTGTATCCAATGTTGATGCAGATGTGGGATGAATATGACAGACACAATGACCAAAATAAAGATAGCTGGTGGTCAGACACCTTCTCCTTTCTCAACCCAAAGAACTGGTTTAAGGGTATTGGAGGTTGGGTGGCTGGAATTCTGCAAGGTATATTACAGATTGTGCTAATTATAGTAGTCATATATGTAGTGTTTAAAATAGGATTAAAAATTATTTTAATATGCATAAATAAGCTTTGTAACACGGACTCAAGAATATGAAAGAAAAGAAATCCCGGACCAGGTCTTCTACCAAAAGTCCATAAGGAAGAATCAAAGGGGGGACTGAGAGGATGATGGGAGTGATGCTTCACGCAAGATTACGATGTAAGACACAGATGAAGTAATTCTTTCCTTATCTGGACATTTGGACTGACGCCCGGAAACTAGATTGTAACCTGTTTTTAGCTGTCTCAGTAACCTTCTACTGCTATGAATTAACACTTTTTATGAAACTTTCTTATTAACATTCCACTGTAATGAATCATTATTTCGCTGCTTGTAGAACAAAGGCATTTTACTGCGCATGTATGACAACAAACTAAGATTATTAGTATAAATAAAAGGGACAGCTCCAATAGAGGCAGACGCGCTCAGGGGCTTCCCAGTACTTGATTATACACTACGTGTCTGTGTATTTCTTGTTACGGGGATACCCCGACTCCAACAAGGACCCTCCATGGCTGAATGATCCTAACAATCCCCATCCTGATATGCATGGCTCCTTCATCCCCATCCTGGTATGCATGGTCCCCTCAACCCATCCTGATATGCATGGCCCGTTCATCCCCATCCTGATATGCATGGCTCCTTCATCCCCATTCTGGTATGCATGGACGCATCCTCCCCATCCTGGTATGCATGGCCCCCTCATCACCAATCCTGGTATGCATGACCCCCTCATCACCAATCCTGGTATGCATGGCCTCCTCATCACCATTCCTGGTATGCAGCAGCTGATATCAGCCTGCAAGCAGCGCATGACGTCACTGCCATGTGCCCTCACACAGTGAGATGATTATGGGTGTGGAGAGGAGTGATTATTCATTTTCTTTAATACCTCACAGTGTCAGCTGCAGCCTTCAGCGGCTCGGCGATCACGTGTGCCCGCTGTTAAAGAGAATGAATATTCATTCCCCTCAACCTGGGTTGGACTGGGGTGTCTGGGGCCCACAGGAGGAATTGATCCTCGGGGCCCACCCTACAGCTATATGCAAATACCTGTTAGCAGTTATCCCTGTTATAGTGGAGCGTCGACTGTAAAACACAGGCGGCTCCTGCACATCTACTGTGCGCCACCATAACTGGGATGTACAATTACAGTAGTTTACATTATAGGGGTTCTTTGATGAAAACAAGTTATCACCGAATCACAGGCTAGGTAGGTGATATTGACGCGCCCCCTGGGCCGTGGGGTACTCAGTGCCGGGCCGGTCGTTGCTAGGGGAAATGTCACAGTGGCGGTAACCCGGTCCGTGACCCAGAGCGGTCAATAAAAGGGGTTTATTTACAGGGGATTTATAGTTTTTATATTTAATGTTCGTGATGCCACCTGTGGTATGCGGCTATGTACAGCCGCCGCTGCGGAGCTGGGCCTCTGGAGCTGGTGTTTAATGCAGCAGAGTTGGTTTAGCTCTCCACAGTTCGAGCTTAGCTCCAGGGTGTTGCTGGGATGTTATAGATGTTGCTGTAGCAGTTGTGGTACAATGTAGTGCAGGGATGATGGCGCGGCAGTAATTCACGGAGACAGTGGGGTGCAGTCTTCAGCGTTTACTCACAGTTGTTGCAATCCAAGTTGCAGGTACCAGTGTAACTTCCCACGTCATCCTGTGCTTACTCAGGGAGGGGTTCAGCAATCCCTCAGGTAATTCAAGAGCGCTTGTTACGGGTCCAGGAGGTGGAACCTCTGTGCCGCGGTGCAAGGAGGGACCCAGAGGGGACGTAACTAAGTATCAACCCGGAGTGACCCTGGTCGGACCGCGGCAAACGACACCGTAACCAGGGAGGGACCGAGCAGAGGGACCAGGTGCTACTCTGGGGACGACCTTGTAAGAGAGCAGGTGGCTCCCACAGGTCAGACAGCAGGGGATGGACACAACAGGTAGGCAGCAGTCTCTGGGTTAGCTGACGGGTGGTCACGGTACGTGACGGAAGAAGTCTCTTGGCAAGCGGGTAGGTGGTCATGGAAAGTGACAGAGGGAGCCTCCGGGTAGGCTAGTAGGTGGTCACGGCAAGTGACGGCAAGCAGGCTGTAGTCTCTAGGCTGACAGGCAGGTGGTCACAGAAAGTGACAGCGGGAGCCTCCAGGTAGGCTAGCAGGTGGTCACGGCAAGTGACGGCAAGCAGGCTGTAGTCTCTAGGCTGACAGGCAGGTGGTCACGGCATGTGACGGCAGAGCCTCCAGGTAGGCTAGCAGGTAACAGGCGGGTAGCAGACGTGCGCTCCCAGGTGAGCGGGTTTAGCAGGCACGACAGGAAGCAGGCAGGTAACTGGCAGGTGCTTCCTGGAACGAAGGTGGACTTGCCCATAGACAGACTGGCGGAAGAGTGGGGGCACACTGTCGGGCAGGAGGAAAGAGAAGCTGACAGACAGGACTGGTAGTCAGGCTGGCAATGGAACCTGAGGGCTGAAGCAGAGGTAAGTATTCTGTGCAACAACTTTGCTCAGGAACAGAAAGGAAAGGAAGAAAGGAACAGAACACCAAGAGAGGCCCAGAGACACGAAGGCAGAAGGAACCCCAAAGGCCCAGGAGATTGCGGGTGACGGGTTGGCAGAACAGGGTACCGGATCCCAAGTTGGTGGAGGTGACTAATCCTCAGCCAAGGACCGGCAGTCGCGATCATATCTTGGTGCGACCCCTCACTACACCTACTAGAAAGGCACACCACATAGGGTCAGGGAGGTGAGCACGAAGCCCTCCCAAGAGAAGGCCCGCGGGAGCTGGACAGACGTAGTGTCACTGGTGGGGCACGGCCAGAGGAAGGAGTAGAAGTGAGTCCTGTGACACACTCTGGAATTGCCTGTGGGTCGACCGAGCCCCCTGCCTGGTGGACGCAGCACGGCTTGGGCAGTCATTGCCCACGGAATGACTTGGGACATAAAGAACTGTGAGTAAAGAACTTGAACTGCAATCCCACGTCTCTGTGCTTCATCGCCGCACCAGCACTACTAGTGCTGGGACGCTCATGCACCATCACTCCCATCATCCACATTCTCTGCCCTGGGGCTGCACTCTTCCCGTGGGGAGTCACACTACCTCAGCTGCATACCCCATCAGCCCCAGCGGTCTGCCTTGCAGCGGCGGTCCACACTGACCGCAATCCACGGGTGGCGTAGTCGGACAAGTAACTTAAAGCTTACAAATAGACTGCCACTGGTTTGACCACCCTGAGCCACGGGACCGGGTCGCTGCCATGGAGACTACAACCCCCCCAGAGACCTGGTTCCGGGTACCCCACACACGTGCGCAAACGTGGCCCAGGGGGCGAGTCACTTTCACCATAGGCCTTATTGACCTCTCTCCAAATGTAACGTTTATGGTTGTGGCCAAAAAGTTTGATTTTGGTTTCATCACTCCAAATTACCTTGTTTCAGAAGTTTTGAGGCTTGTCTCTGTGCTGTTTGGCACATTGTAGGTGAGATACTTTGTGGTATTTGCGCAGTAATGGCTTTCTTCTGGCGACTCGACCATACAGCCCATTTGTCTTCAAGTGTCTCCTTATTGTGCATCTTGAAACAGCCACACCGCTAGTTTTCAGAGAGTCCTGAATTTCAGCTGATGTTATTTGTGGGTTTTTCTTTGCATCTCGAACAATTTTCATGGCAGTTGTGGCCGAAATTTTTGTTGGTCTACCTGACCGTGGTTTTGTTTTTACAGAGCCCATGATTTTCCATTTGTTAATCACAGTTTGAACGCTGCTGACTGGCATTATCATTTCCTTGGGTATGTTTTTGTATCCCTTTCCTGTTGTAGCATCGGCGTCTCTGCCCCGTACTAGGCAGAGACGCCGTCCCTCTCACCTCCCCGCTCCTGGCGCGGCGTCCTCCAGCGCTTCTCTCCCCGCTGCTTCCGGCACGCGCTCCTTCCCCGGCAGTGTGCATAGGGCGCGCGCGCTCCCCCTCTCTTAAAGGGACCGCGCGCGCCGTCCTAAGAAGTCCCCGGCCAATTGCCGGAGGACCTCCCATATTTAAGGCACCTCCTCCAAAATGGAGGTGCCCGAGCAATGTTGTTGCAAAGCCTTCACTCTGCTTCAGCCCTCAGGTCCCGTTACCAGTTACCAGCCAGTCACCTGCCAGATTCCTGCTTGTTACCTGCCAGTCACCTGCCGGATTCCTGCCTGTTACCTACCAGTTACCTGCCTGATTCCTGCTTGATACCTGCCTGATATCCGTTTACCTGCTTGCAAGCCTGCGGTCCGACGGTCTGCTTTCCTACACCTGTCAGTCTGTCTATGGACCAGCCTGCTCGCTCACCTGGGAACGCTCATCTGCTACCTGCCTGCTAGCCTACCTGGAGGCTCCGCCGTCACTTGCCATGACCACCTGCCTGTCCAGAGACTCTCGCCTGCTCACCTGGGAGCGCTCATCTGCTACCTGTCTGCTAGCCTACCTGGAGGCTCTGCCGTCACTTGCCGTGACCACCTGCCTGTCCAGAGACTCTTGCCTGCTCACCTGGGAGCGCTCACCTGCTACCTGTCTGCTAGCCTACCTGGAGGCTCTGCCGTCACTTGCCGTGACCACCTGCCCGTCCAGAGACTCTCGCCCTCTTACCTGGGAGCGCTCACCAGCCACCTGCCTGCTGTCCTTCTACCCAGAGACTGTCCCTGTCACTTGCCGTGAGTACCCGTCCTCTACCCAGAGACTGTCCCTGTCACTTGCCGTGAGTACCCGTCCTCTACCCAGAGACTGTCCCTGTCACTTGTCGTGACTACCTGCCTGTCTTCCCTGGGAGCCACCCGCTTCCTTACATGGACTGCCCCCTTGTATAGTTGCACAGAGGTTCCACCTCCCAGACCCGTTACAGTTTGCTCGGGCCATAAACCCGGTGGCCCCCAGATCTCCGATCTGCACCAGGAAGTCTTACGTCAGAAAACTCAGCAGGAGGTGGTACTGTCCTATCTACGGTCCGTTAACTCTCGTCTAGGCGCATTGTGTGACTTGTCTATGTCTACCTCTGGTCCAGCCGTGCCCATTCCTGCGGTACCGCAATCCAGTCCCTTCATGGTACCCGACTATGGACCTCGGCTTCTGGCACCTCCACGCTTTGCCAGCGAACCTACTTTAGCTCGGGGTTTCATAAACCAGTGCACCCTGCACTTTGAGCTATTGGCATACCAGTTCATCTCCGACCGAGCCAAGGTGGCCTTCATCATGTCCCATCTTACTGGGGAGGCACTGGCATGGCTAAATCCCCTGTGGGAGAGAGGGGATCCCCTGGTGTCCGACCTGCCGTCTTTCCTCGCTGCTTTCCGGAAAGTCTTCGATGAACCTGGACGGAAAACCTCTTCTGCCTCCTCACTGCTACGTCTCCGCCAAGGGAGTCTCACCGTGGGCCAATATGCCATACGGTTCCGCACCCTCGCTTCTGAGCTTGCCTGGGAAAATGAGGCTCTGGTGTCCGTCTTCTGGGAGGGTCTTTCCGGTCGGATTAAGGACGAGTTAGCTGGTCGGGACATTCCTACCACTCTGGATGACCTGGTGTCACTAGCTACCCGGATTGGCATCCGGTTCCAAGAACGTGCCAAGGAGACTACGTGGGAGAAAGACTTTTCTTGCTCTGCTCCTACTTCCCTGAGACCTGCCTCTCAATCAGTCACTCCGCGGGCGCCCTCGCCTGAACCTATGCATATCGACCAGACCAAGATGGTCAAATCTCGCCAAGAATCTCGCCGAGCCGAGGGAAGCTGTTTCTATTGTGGCAGTATGGAGCACTTCATCCGTTCCTGCCCGGAGAAGCCGGGAAACGCCAGTGTATAGGACCGCTCGGAGAGGTCGTCCTAGACAAAAGTAAGCCCTCTCCGTCTCTGACTTTACCGGTCTCTATTGCTTGTTGAGAAAACCGTCACTTTGAACTTGCCCACCTGGATTCTGGAGCTGCTGGAAACCTCATCTCCCAGTCTCTGGTAGAGAGATACCGTATTCCCACCAAGTCCCTGGCTGAACCATTATCAGTTGCCTCCGTGGATGGAAGACTTCTCTCGGAGACCATCCTGCTCGTCACTGAACCCATTACCCTGCAGGTGGGAATGCTGCACTCTGAGGAAATCTCATTCCATGTGTTGTCCGGACTTTCTCACTCCCTGTTGCTAGGTCTACCTTGGCTCCAGACACACGAACCCGTATTGAACTGGCGATCCGGTGAAGTACTCCGATGGGGTCCAGACTGCCATAGGACCTGCCTGGTTCCGGTCCGCCCAGTTCGCCCTCCGCCTACTCCAACTAATTTACCAGGTCTCCCGGCTCCTTACTGGCCCTATGCGGACGTCTTCGGTAAGAAGGAAGCAGAGACGTTGCCACCCCATAGGCCATATGACTGCCCGATCGACCTGGTACCTGGCACCACTCCTCCCCGTGGGCGTATCTACCCGTTGTCTGCAGCCGAGACCCGGGCCATGTCTGAGTACATTGAAGAGAATCTGGCTAGGGGATTTATCCGGAAATCTACCTCCCCGGCTGGAGCCGGATTCTTCTTTGTCAAAAAGAAAGACGGCTCGCTACGCCCCTGTATTGACTATAGAGGACTCAATCAGATCACGGTTAAAAATAAATACCCCCTTCCGCTCATCTCTGAGTTATTTGATCGTCTTAAAGGCGCCAGGATCTTCTCCAAGCTGGATCTACGTGGAGCTTATAACCTGGTCCGTATCCGTCAGGGAGACGAGTGGAAAACAGCATTTAATACCCGGGACGGACACTATGAGTACCGTGTGATGCCCTTCGGTCTCTGCAATGCTCCCGCCGTCTTCCAAGAACTGGTCAACGACATCTTCCGTGACCTTCTTTACTCCTGCGTGGTGGTATACCTGGACGACATCTTGGTCTTCTCTCCGGATCTTCCCACACACCGGAGGGATGTTCGTCAGGTCCTGCTTAGGCTCAGGCAGAACCACCTCTATGCTAAATACGAGAAGTGCCTTTTTGAGCAGACCTCTCTTCCTTTCTTGGGCTATGTTATCTCCCAGACAGGCTTGCGAATGGATCCCGAGAAGCTCTCTGCTGTCCTAAAGTGGCCCCGTCTGGAGGGCTTGAAGGCGATACAGCGATTCCTGGGCTTCGCTAATTACTATCGTCTCTTCATTCCTCACTTCTCGTCACGGACTGCGCCCATATCTGCGCTCACCCGTAAGGGAGCAAATCCCAAGGTATGGTCATCCGAAGCTGAGGAGGCCTTCCTTTCCCTGAAACAAGCCTTCTCCTCTGCCCCTGTGCTGCACCGTCCGGACTGCAACAAACAGTTCTACCTGGAGGTTGATGCCTCCTCCTCTGGAGCTGGAGCAGTGCTCACCCAGAAGTCTTCCTCCGGGAGAATGGTAACCTGCGGCTTTTTCTCTAAAATCTTCTCCTCCTCTGAGCGCAATTACTCCATTGGAGACCGAAAACTGCTTGCCGTTAAATTGGCGCTGGAGGAGTGGCGTTACCTGCTTGAACGGGCTCTATACCCGGTGATCATCTATATGGATCACAAGAACCTGGCATATCTCCAAAATGCCCAGAGACTTAATCCACGTCAAGCCCGGTGGTCTTTGTTCTTTGCCCGCTTCGATTTCATCCTTCATTTCCGCCCCGCGGACAAAAATGTCAAAGCTGATGCCTTGTCCCGATCCTTCCTGTCCTCCGACCAAGAGGAGGAGCCTATGCACATTATCGACCCCTCCAAGGTGATGAATGTGGCCCCCTTGGATTTGACTCGTCTTCCACCCGGCAAGACGTTCGTGGCGCCTCCAGACCGTGAGAGGGTTCTTCGCTGGGGTCATTCTTCTAAACTAGCTGGCCATGCCGGCCAAAAGAAGACCTTCCTACTCATTTCCCGGCATTACTGGTGGTCTACCCTGCGTAAGGATGTGGTAGACTTCGTCTCTGCCTGTTCATCTTGTGGCCGCAACAAAATTCCCAGACACTTACCAGCTGGTCATCTCCTGCCGCTTCCCATACCTGTTGCTCCGTGGCAACACATCGCTATGGACTTCATTACCGATCTTCCTGTCTCTGCCGGGTGTACTGTCATTTGGGTGGTCGCGGACCGCTTCTCTAAAATGGCCCACTTCATTCCCCTGCCTGGTCTTCCATCTGCACCTGAGCTGGCTAAGGACTTTATTCGCCATATCTTCCGTCTCCATGGCCTACCCCTCCACATCGTGTCGGATCGAGGGGTTCAGTTTACCTCACGCTTCTGGAGAGCCACATGTAAACTGCTGGACGTCCGCTTACCACCCTCAGTCCAATGGTCAAGTGGAGCGGATCAATCAGATCCTTACCAGCTATCTCCGGCACTTTGTTAATGCCCACCATTCTGATTGGGTGGACCTCCTTCCTTGGGCCGAGTTCTCTTATAATAACCACGAGAGCGAATCCTTTTCCAAGTCCCCGTTCTTTATTGTCTATGGCCAGCACCTCCGGATTCCGCTCCCTGTCTCCGTTTCTGTGGACAACCCTGCTGCGGAGTCTCTTGTCAGCGAATTTTCTACTATTTGGGAGAGTACCAGGTCCGCTCTTCTTCTGTCCTCTGAGCGGATGAAGAGATATGCTGATAAGAGACGTCTGGATCCGCCTCAATTCCGTCCGGGAGACAAGGTTTGGCTCTCGTCCAAACATGTGCGGCTCAAAGTACCCTCCTTCAAGTTGGGCCCTCGATTCATCGGTCCCTTCGAAGTCCTCAGGCAAATTAACCCTGTGGCCTACAAATTAAAACTCCCGGCCACCCTACGGATTCCCAACTCCTTCCACGTATCTCTCCTCAAACCCGTTGTCTTTAACTCTTTTTCCAATAATCCAGGTGCCCCTCCTGCTCCGGTTTCCGCTGATGACGTCTTTGAGGTAGAGAGTATTCTGGCCTCCAAGAGGGTAAGAGGAAAGACCTTTTTTCTGGTAGATTGGAGGGGGTTTGGTCCTGAGGAGAGAACTTGGGAACCCAGGGAGAACATCAACGCCCCGCTTCTCCTTGAAAAATTTCTTTCTGGCCAAAAAAAGTGGGGGCCTAAAGGGGGGGGTACTGTAGCATCGGCGTCTCTGCCCCGTACTAGGCAGAGACGCCGTCCCTCTCACCTCCCCGCTCCTGGCGCGGCGTCCTCCAGCGCTTCTCTCCCCGCTGCTTCCGGCACGCGCTCCTTCCCCGGCAGTGTGCTTAGGGCGCGCGCGCGCTCCCCCTCTCTTAAAGGGACCGCGCGCGCCGTCCTAAGAAGTCCCCGGCCAATTGCCGGAGGACCTCCCATATTTAAGGCACCTCCTCCAAAATGGAGGTGCCCGAGCAATGTTGTTGCAAAGCCTTCACTCTGCTTCAGCCCTCAGGTCCCGTTACCAGTTACCAGCCAGTCACCTGCCAGATTCCTGCTTGTTACCTGCCAGTCACCTGCCGGATTCCTGCCTGTTACCTACCAGTTACCTGCCTGATTCCTGCTTGATACCTGCCTGATATCCGTTTACCTGCTTGCAAGCCTGCGGTCCGACGGTCTGCTTTCCTACACCTGTCAGTCTGTCTATGGACCAGCCTGCTCACTCACCTGGGAGCGCTCATCTGCTACCTGCCTGCTAGCCTACCTGGAGGCTCCGCCGTCACTTGCCGTGACCACCTGCCTGTCCAGAGACTCTCGCCTGCTCACCTGGGAGCGCTCATCTGCTACCTGTCTGCTAGCCTACCTGGAGGCTCTGCCGTCACTTGCCGTGACCACCTGCCTGTCCAGAGACTCTTGCCTGCTCACCTGGGAGCGCTCACCTGCTACCTGTCGGCTAGCCTACCTGGAGGCTCTGCCGTCACTTGCCGTGACCACCTGCCTGTCCAGAGACTCTTGCCTGCTCACCTGGGAGCGCTCACCTGCTACCTGTCTGCTAGCCTACCTGGAGGCTCTGCCGTCACTTGCCGTGACCACCTGCCCGTCCAGAGACTCTCGCCCGCTCACCTGGGAGCGCTCACCAGCCACCTGCCTGCTGTCCTTCTACCCAGAGACTGTCCCTGTCACTTGCCGTGAGTACCCGTCCTCTACCCAGAGACTGTCCCTGTCACTTGCCGTGAGTACCCGTTCTCTACCCAGAGACTGTCCCTGTCACTTGTCGTGACTACCTGCCCGTCTTCCCTGGGAGCCACCCGCTTCCTTACATGGACTGCCCCCTTGTATAGTTGCACAGAGGTTCCACCTCCCAGACCCGTTACACCTGTGTTATACAGTTCAACTACCTTTTCCCGTAGATCCGTTTACAATTCTTTTGCCTTCCCCATGACTCACAATCCAGAAATCAGAGGCTGGATGAAAGATGCAAGAGTCTGTCTGGATCCCAGAAACTCACTCAGCTTTTATGCACACATACTGATTACAAGCAAACAGGTCACAGGTGAGGATGTTACCTTTAGTAGCCATTCAAACCCATTTGTGTCAAATTCTGTGCATGCTATCAGGCCAAAATCACCAGGGTATGTGAACTTTTGGTCAGGGTCATTTGGATGTTTTTGGTTGTCATTAAGATTTAAAAAGAGAAAACACAGTAGTTTGACAATAAATGGCTTCACCCAACCAATAACCATGAGTGGAGAAAACGTTTTTTGTTATCATTCATATTCTCTGAAACAAGACCAAGAAAGGAAAAATTCTGCCGGGGTATGTAAACTTTTGAGCACAACTGTAAAGACAAGACCACCAATTGTATGGTAAAGCACGCTAATATCAGCGTATAATATAAGATAGTACACTTAATGTTATAGAAAGAGCTTGCGTCACATTTTTGGTGCAAACTCAATGATAAATGTACCCTGGTGTTTACTAACCGCTAAACCAATGTTTTATTGCACCAGCGGAGTGGAAGGGATTTTATGACATCTCATCCATACGCTGAGAAAATCCACGGCGTGAATTGACCGGCGCTGCGGATTTGACATCACGTGTCAATTTATGCTGTGGATATTCACCTTCGATTTCATCCTTTGCAATACAAAGGAACAGGTCAATGGTAAAGGTGCATCACTGCGTAGTAGTAAAAGCAGCAATATCTGCACAATATCTGGGTGGATATTACCACTGTTCATTTGCTGTGGGAATTCCATTGTAGAAATTAAGCAGCAAATACATTATGTGAATAGAGCCACTAATAGTGGTGGGGGTCCTAAATCAGTTATGTATGACACTGGAGTGAGAGCAAAATAGCTTTCCCTCACATCCCTTGTACACTTTTTACGGAAATCTTTCTGCCACCTATAAGGCCATAACTTTTTATGATGGGCCTCATTTTGTTAGTAGTGGAAGGAGAAAACTGAGTGATACAGGGAGAGGGGGCTCAGTGAGGGGTGATATAGGTGTAGGGGGTGCAGTCAGTCAGCGGTGAAAGAGGGGGAGGGGGCACAGTCAATCAGGGGTGATACAGCGAGGGGGGGCTCAGTCAGTCAGGGGTGATACAGAGGGTGAGGGCTCAGTAAGTCAGGGGTGATACAGGGAGAGGGGGCTCAGTCAGTCAGGGGTGATACAGGAGGGGGCATAGTCAGTCAGGGGTGATACAGGGAGAGAGGAGGCTCAGTCAGTCAGGGGTGATATAAGGAGATGGGGCTCAGTAATTCAGGAGTGATACAAGAGGAGGGGGCACAGTCAGTCAGCAGCGATACAGGGGGAGGGGGCACAGTCAGTCAAAGATGATACACAGGGAATGGGTGCAGTCATTCAGGGGTGATACAGGGAGAAAATGCTCAGTCAGTCAGGGGTAATGCAGGAAGACGGGGCTCAGTCAGTCAGGGCTTACTCACTGCTAGGCTGGAGGGAACCCTCCTTCAATCATTGCAGCTGTAGTAGGGAGTCCTATAACTCCCTCTGCTGCTTACATTGTGGGGAAGAGGAGCGCGTGTTATGGATGACAGCACAGCTCATTATCTGAGCTTTGCTGTACAGCCGGGGAGAAGAGGACACAATGAAAGCTCACATTGATTGGCTGCCCTGCTTGTTCAACGCAGGGAAGAGCGGTGACATAAAAAGTAATCAGGGCGCAACAACACTTTGTTACTTACAAATAGTGAGCCGCAGTCTACAGCAGGCGAGAGTGTCTTCAATGCCGTCAGTGACGCGTGCAATGCTCTCCTGGGTTGTCTAACTCTGGAAGGAGCTGCAAGGAGTAGTGACGTAGAGGCTGGGAGAATGTCCTGCTTGCAGCTCCTCCCAGAGTTAGACAACCCAGGACAGCAGTGAGTGTATCAGACTGCGGCTCACTATTTGTAAGTAACAGAGCGGTTAGTATGCCTCTGGTGAGCCATTCTGACCCGGCATGTCCTCCTCCCCCACATATTACATATATAGCCAAGTTCCCCTCTCCCACATATAGCATATAGCATATATAGTCAAGTCCCCCTCCCCCACATATAGCATATATAGTCAAGTCTCCTTCCTCTATTTATAGCCTATATCCGGGGCTGGCTCCAGGTTTTTGTGGTCTTTGGGCGAAAGAGTCTCAGTGGGCCCCTTTAACACATACCACCATTGATGCACAGATACAGAGGAGAAATATAGGTATACAACACAGGGCCCAGCCTGTCCCCTCATCCTTCACATATGCAAACATGCACACACACACAGGAGGCAGACATGCACGCACAGGAAGCAGACATGCACACGCACAGTAGGCAGACATGCACACACACACACAGTACGCAGACATGCGCACACACTCATGGTAAGCAGACATGCACACGCACAGTAGGCAGACATGCACACACACACACAGTACGCAGACATGCGCACACACTCATGGTAAGCAGACATGCGCACGTACACACACAGTACGCAGACATGCGCACGCACACACGCGGTACGCAGATATGCACACACACACGATATGCAGACATGCGCACGCGCACACACGGTACGCAGACATGCGTATGCACAGGGTATGCAGACATGCGCACGCACAGGGTACGCAGACATGCGCACGCACAGGATACGCAGACATGCACGCGCACAGGATACGCAGACATGCACGCGCACATGGTACGCAGACATGGTACACAGATATAATACGTATGGTACAATACGCAGACACGACTGCCCTCCGGACATCTGTCATCAGTCTTCCCCAAGATTGTGGAGCCTACTGAAACAGACTAAGGAATCTTTTTAAATGCTTAGGAAGCCTTTGCAGGTGGTTTTTGTTAATTATTCTCATTTACTGAGATAATGACTTTTGTGTTTTCATTGGCTGTAAGCCATAATCATCAACATTAACAGAAATAAACACTTGAAATAGATCACTCTGTTTGTAATGACTCTATATAATATAGGAGTTTCACTTTTTGTATTGATGAACAGAAATAAATTTACTTTTTGATGATATTCTAATTTTGTGAGATGCACTTGTATATATACTGTCATATTACACACATATCAATTTCATATGAAATAATATTTAAAAATGAAAACTGCTGCCACTCACAGTCTTCTGAGATCCAGGAAAGAGTCTGATGGCATTAGCTGCAGAAGATGGAGGAAGTCCGGGCAGCTGCTGCATGCTGGGCAATGACACCGCACCAATGACAGCCTAGCCTCATCAAACTCCTTCTGCAAGAGAGGGGTGATGGCGCTCAGACTGCTGGGGGAGTCATCTCCCCCGCCGTACCCGTGCTGTGGGGGAGGGGCGAGGCTATGGAAGCTGGTCAGATTGCTCCTCTGCAGGAGAGGTGTCACTTACCACACTCATTAGCTATGCGCTGCCCAGCTAATCTGCTCCCATAGCAGCAGGCTCCCTCCCTCCCCTGCGGTGCTCCTGCTATGTGTCCAGTCAGAATGACACCGATTCCGGAGAGCTGTTACTGTCAGTGACACCTCTCCTGCACAGATGTTAGTCTGACTCCAACACCTAGCGCCAGCACAGCAGGGGAAGGAGGGAGCCTGCTGCTATGAATGCCATTAGCCGGGCAGTGCATCCCTTTGCTAGGGTATGTGGGGGAGGAGCCTTCTAACGCAGTCAGAGCTGGCCCTGCATCAGGGCCCACCGGAGGATTCACCGATTTCCTGGTGGGCTAGTCCGAGCCTGCTTGAATGTCAGACTATTTGCAATCATTTCTCTCCCATATAGGCTGAGTATTGAAACTGTCTGGTATTAATACTCAACTTCTTTTACTTAAAGTGAAGCTATCAGAAAATAAACTATTGTTTAAATCGGGTTTTTGTGTTAAACTTATTGTTTGGGGGCAATTTTTTTCCATATCACAGTGTGTACTATAAATAAAAACCACAAATCTTGCAATTTTCAAACCGACCACTTGGGCTTTTTTTTTACTTTAACTTCCTGTTGTTTCAGGAAACAACACATGTACATTAACCACAATGAAAAGATCCTATCTTTTATATTAAAGCATCTAATGAGCATATGCAAAGGTCATTGTGAAGGAAGAGGGAGCAGGGAAAGCTGTAACATTAGCTATTTTGATTGCTGGATCCTGTGTTATCAGCTGTGTTTCAGAGATGTTACCTCTCATTGCAATCCTGCCTCTGCTGATAAGGAGCCTGCTGAAAACTCTTCCTGAAAAGACAGAAAGTATGAGTCTAAAAAAAGCCCAAGTGGCCATTGTGATTTTTTTTCTTTTGTATTAAAGATCATCATATGAAAAAAAAAATGCCAACAATTTAAACAAAAATAATGTAACACAAACCTCTGAAACATACAATCAGTCATTTTCTGCTGATAGCTTTGCTTTAAATTAACACTAATCCTAAAAATAAATGTTCAAATAAAATAAGAAAATAATTGTCCTCTCCGCTTGTTAGTCTGCAGCATTTCCGGCCTGATCATGAAACTGTCTTGTAGAAATCCTGCAGAGAACACAAGCATCAATCTCTAGTCAATCAGTTCCATCTTTGGCTGCTGAAGCCCTGACCCTTGGACAAGGAGATGGTATGATATTTTGTCCTACTACAAACAGGGCAGAGGGGGGAGGCTCCTGCTGCAGACACTTGTCTTACATCAACACACAGAAAAGTAAGTAGAAGAATGGGGAACATGGGTGAGATATTGAGACACACAGAGATTTCTTTATATATATATTACTGTATAATTTGTGACAGGTGTTGAAAAAATGCTGCAAAGTAAGAATGCTTTAAAAAATAGAAGAGGGAATAATTTATTTTTTTAGCAAACAAATGCAAAGTTAATGAGCAAAAGAGAAATCTAAATCACATCAACATTTCGTTTGACTGCCTCTTGCCTTCAATAAGAGCTTCAAAGCATCAATTCTTCTAACTATAATTGTATATAGTTTTTTACAGAACTCGGCAGGAGGTTGTTCCAAACATCCTGGAGAAGTAACCACAGATCTTCTGAAGATGTCGTTTGTGCAAATGCTTCTCTCTCTTCATGTAATCCTAAACAGACTGGGTGATGTAAGATCAGGGTTCTGTGGGGTCCGGATCATCACTTCCAGGACTTCTTGTTCTTCTTCATGGATAAGTAGTTACCTATATTTCTCATCATTGAGAACTCCAAGAAATGGGCAAAGTTGGAGATCATAGACGCAGTGATCGGCCATGGAAACTTAGTACAGCAGATGAAAGACACATCATGCTTACTTCCACTTGAAATCAGAAGATGTCCATCAGTGCCATCAGCTCAGAACTGGCAGCAACCAGTGGGACTCAGCTACCCCCATGTACAGTCATGGCCAAAAGTATTGAGAATGAGACAAATAGTAATTTTTCCAAAGTTTACTGCTTCATTTTTTGTAATGGCAATTTGCATATACTCCTGAATGTCAAAGAGTGATCAGCTTAACAGCAATTACTGTACTTGCAAATTCAATATTTGCCCAGAAAATGAATTTTAACCCCCAAAACACATTTCGACATCATTGCAGTCCTGCCTTAAAAGGAGCAGCTAACATCGTTTTAGTGATTGATCCATTAACACAGGTGTGGGTGTTGATGAGGACAGGGCTGGCGATCAATCAGTCATGATTAAGTAAGAATGACATCACTGGACACTTTAAAAGGAGGCTGGTTCTTGGTATCATTGTTTCTCTTCAGTTAACCATGGTTATCTCTAAAGAAACACGTGCAGCCATCATTGCACTGCACAAAAATGGCCTAACAGGGAAGAGTATCGCAGCTACAAAGATTGCACCTCAGTCAACAATCTATCGCATCATCAAGAACTTCAAGGAGAGAGCTTCCATTGTTGTCAAAAAGGCTCCAGGGCGCCCAAGAAAGACCAGCAAGCGCCAAGACCGTATCTTTAAACTGTTTCAGCTGCGGGATTGGACTACCAGCAGTGCCAAGCTTGCTCAGGAATGGCAGCAGGCTGGTGTGAGTGCTTCTGCACGCACTGTGAGGCGGAGACTCTTTGAGCAAGGGCTGGTTTCAAGGAGGGCAGCAAAGAAGCCACTTCTCTCCAGAAAAAACATCAGGGACCGACTGATATTCTGCAAAAGGTACAGGGAGTGGACTGCTGAGGACTGGGGCAAAGTCATTTTCTCTGATGAATCCCCTTTTCGATTGTTTGGGACATCTGGAAAACAGCTTATTCGGAGAAGAAGAGGTGAGCGCTACCACCAGTCTTGTCTCATGCCAACTGTAAAGCATCCTGAAACCATTCATGTGTGGGGTTGCTTCTCAGCCAAGGGAATGGGCTCACTCACAGTCTTGCCTAAAAACACAGCCATGAATAAAGAATGGTACCAGAATGTCCTCCAAGAGCAACTTCTCCCAACCGTCCAAGAGCAGTTTGGCGCCCAACAATGCCTTTTCCAGCATGATGGAGCACCTTGCCATAAAGCAAAGGTGATAACTAAATGGCTCATGGAACAAAACATAGAGATTTTGGGTCCATGGCCTGGAAACTCCCCAGATCTTAATCCCATTGCGAACTTGTGGTCAATCATCAAGAGACGGGTGGACAAACAAAAACCAACAAATTCTGGCAAAATGCAAGCATTGATTATGCAAGAATGGACTGCTATCAGTCAGGATTTGGTCCAAAAGTTGATTGATAGCATGCCAGGGAGAATTACAGAGGTCTTGAAGAAGAAAGGGCAACACTGCAAATATTGACTTGCTGCATTAACTCATTCTAACTGTCAATATAACCTATTGGTACTCATAATATGATTGCAATTATATTTCTGTATGTGATATAAACATCAGACAAACACAGATAAAAACCAGAGGCCAGCAGATCATGTGAAAATATAATTTTGGTGTCATTCTCAAAACTTTTGGCCATGACTGTACTGTTCGGAGAAGTCTGGCCAGAACTGATCCTTATGGACGAATTGAAAGGAAAAACGAACGCATTCGACACAGAAACAAGGTCAAGAGACTTAACAATGCATGAAAGCATAGTGACGGGGTGCAGAAAAATGGCAGCAGGTGCTCAGCACCGATGAGTCAAAATGTGAAATACTTGTCTACAACACAAGACAGTTAATCAGCCTGGGGCAGTGCGGCCATTGTCCCTGACTGTTACCACAGGAGCTCGGTTGTAGCTGTGCCAAGCTCCCGGTGGTAAACATGCGGGGAAGTGATGATATTTCTAGTGGAAACCGCAGCAGGAAATGTTCCTTGTCTGGGAAGTTTTTGTAGGATTTTTTTTTTCATTTTTGGAAGAGATTTTTTTCTGGAGCGTTTTCTTGTAACCCTTTTCATTGGATGGTGTCTAGTTTTGAATGTTTTTCATCTGGAAATAACTAACATACGGTACACTTTTTCTTTTTTTGCCCACATTGTGTTTTGTTTCGAATCCTGAAATTGAAAAATATGCTTAAAAGACTGGATAGGAAGAGTCTTTTAAGCGTTTTTTGAGCAATTTTTCAGACTCCTCAAAAAACTTGATGTCAACATGCCCTTCGAGACCAGATTTTCTAACAAAGCAAGAATGCAAACGCTAGATAGAGGAAACATGGCCAATAATCCTTATCTCATGGTTCTTGCATGTATAGAGAGCAGTATACTTGGTGACCTATTATTATGCAGGCTACTGAATTACAGAAAAATTCAAGTTCGAGTGTCCTTCACTACTAGCCTGGTCGTATCAGGTCTGTCTCAGCCTTGTCTCTAGGGGATCAATCAGCAGTATATGCTACAGGTAAACAGCATAACAATATGGCTGCAATACATCTGTCTTTTATATCCTCACCCACCTACCTATAAGACAGCAGGCCACGCCACTGCTATGGGGCCCGTGAACCGGCACTGACACCGGGCCCCCCCTCCGCCCATCTGCGCCCACACTGCCCACACACAATGATGGGGCGGAGCGTCTGCTGATGCTTACTCCTTCATCATCATTGCTTGTGCTGACGACCAGAGGGGGGCTCTAGCAGTCAACGCGAGCAATGAGGATGGAGGAGGGAGTGTCAGCAGACGCTTCCACCCCCATCAGTCTTCCTCGACGTCTGACGTGTCAGAGCAGCGACATCGATGACGTCATTACAGGGCACCCACTGTTCTGATATGTGCAGCACTTCACACCAAAGGCTAAGCAGATCAGCACATCTGGTGGAACAAGGAATAAGGAGAGGTGAGTACTGTGTTTATTTTTTTAAATCAGTGACAAAAGAGTATGGAGGATCATGGGGGGTGCATTATACTGTATGGAGGACCATGGGGGGTGCGTTATATTGTATGTAGGACCATGGGGGGTGCATTATATTGTATAGAGGATCAAGGGGGGTGCATTATATTGTATGGAGGATCATGGGGGGTGCATTATATTGTATGGAGGACCATGGGGGTGCATTATATTGTATGGAGGACCATGGGGGGTGCATTATATTGTATGAAGGACCATGGGGGGTGCATTATATTGTATGGAGGACCATGAGGGGTGCATTACACTGTATGGAGGACCATGGAGGGTGCATTATACTGTATGGAGGACCATGAGGGGTGCATTATATTGTATGGAAGATCATGAGGAGTGCATTATATTGTATGGAAGACCATGGGGGGTGAATTATATTGTATGGAAGACCATGGGGGTGCATTATATTGTATGAAGGACCATAGGGATTGCATTATATTGTATGGAGGACCATGGGAGGTGCATTATATTGTATGGAGGACCATGAGGGGTGCATTACACTGTATGGAGGACCATGGAGGGTGCATTATACTGTATGGAGGACCATGAGGGGTGCATTATATTGTATGGAAGATCATGAGGAGTGCATTATACTGTATGGAAGACCATGGGGTGTGAATTATATTGTATGGAAGACCATGGGGGTGCATTATATTGTATGGAGGACCATAGGGATTGCATTATATTGTATGGAGGACCATGGGAGGTGCATTACATTGTATGGAGGACCATGAGGGGTGCATTACACTGTATGGAGGACCATGGAGGGTGCATTATATTGTATGGAGGAACATGGAGGGTGCATTATAATGTATGTAGGACCATGAGGGGTGCATTATATTGTATGAAGGACCATGGGGGTGCATTATATTATACGGAAGACCATGGAGGTGCATTATATTGTATTTAGGACCATAGGGGTTGCATTATATTGTATGGAGGACCATGGGAGGTACATTATATTGTATGGAGGACCATGGAGGGTGCATTATACTGCATGGAGGACCATGGGGGATGCATTATATTGTATGGATGACCATGGGGGGAGCATTATATTGTATGTAGGACCATAGGGATTGCATTATATTGTATGGAGGACCATGGGAGGTGCATTATATTGTATGGAGGACCATGAGGGGTGCATTACACTATATGGAGGACCATGGAGGGTGCATTATACTGTATGGAGGACCATGAGGGGTGCATTATATTATATGGAAGATCATGAGGAGTGCATTATATTGTATGGAAGACAATGGGGGTGAATTATATTGTATGGAAGACCATGGGGGTGCATTATATTGTATGGAGGACCATAGGGATTGCATTATATCGTATGGAGGACCATGGGAGGTGCATTATACTGTATGGAGGACCATGAGGGGTGCATTACACTGTATGGAGGACAATGAGGGGTGCATTATATTGTATGAAAGACCATGGGGGGTGAATTATATTGTATAGAAGACCATGGGGGTGCATTATATTGTATGGAGGACCATAGGGATTGTATTATATTGTATAGAGGACCATGGGAGGTGCATTATATTGTATGGAGGACCATGAGGGGTGCATTACACTGCATGGAGGACCATAGAGGGTGCATTATATTGTATGGAGGAACATGGAGGGTGCATTATACTGTATGTGGGACCATGAGGGGTGCATTATATTGTATGAAGGACCATGGGGGGTGCATTATATTATACGGAAGACCATGGGGGTGCATTATATTGTATTTAGGACCATAGGGGTTGCATTATATTGTATGGAGGACCATGGGAGGTACATTAAATTGTATGGAGGACCATGGAGGGTGCATTATACTGCACGGAGGACCATGGGGGATGCATTATATTGTATGGATGACCATGGGGGTGCATTATATTGTATGGAGGACCATGGGGGGATGCACTATATTGTATGGAGGACCATAGGGGTTGCATTATATTGTATGGCGGACCATGGGAGGTGCATTATATTGTATGGAGGAACATGGGTGTGCATTATACTATATGGAGGACCATGGCGAGTGCATTATATTCTATGGAGCACCATGGGAAGTGCATTATACTATATGAAGGATTATGAGGGGCGCATTATACTATATGGAAGGCTATGTGGGGTCATTATACTGTATGCAAGCAATTATACAGTGTGAACGTTTGAATGGAGTCCATCATACTATGTGGAGGGCTGTGTGGGGACCATTATACTGTTTGGAGGGCTAGAGTGGGCCATTATACAATGTGGGGAGGTGTGCGGGCCATTATACATTGTGGGGCTATTATACTGTATGGAGGGCTGTGTAAGGAATCAAACCGTGTTGGGGTCACCATACTTTGCTTTGGGAGTTGAAGTTGGGTACAGCAGCATCATTATACTATTAATGTAGAGGAATTCACCATTGGGGTATCATACAGTGTTTGGGGGCACTTTTGTTGGTATGATACTTTATGGGAACAATGAAAGAGGAATCTAGGACTTCAGCATGAGGAAAATTACTATGTAAAGACTGGAAAGTTGTGAGATCTGCTGTTCTGTGACCCCCGACAAATATTAATTTTTTTTTTTTTGGGGGGGGGGGGAATTAAAAATTTTGCCATGGGGCCTGATGATTTCTGTGTACGTGTTACACGCACGCCGCTAGGTTCAGATAGGGGCGAGACAGGTTACATGAATTCTTTGGAATCCTGGGGGAACCGTTACTCAGGCGACCATAGACCGTGTGCTGTAGCTTCTCTCAGGCACACAGGGGTATTGACCTTCAGGAATAGGTTGTTTCACTTGCTGACCAGACACACTTGACAAGAGTCCTCATAAACGGTAGAACAGTAGCATTTAATAAGAAGCCACATAGCCAGTGCAAGCTAAGTCTGATGAGCAACAGGCTCTAGTGACAAACCGTACAGTTTCCTTAGCAGCACAGCAGTTCACAGTCTTCCCAGTAGTACAGGACAGCACAGTTCTTATGAAAAGGCACATTAATGAACACAGCATTCTTTACAGTACAGTGAGATGGAGGAGGCGGGAGGGATTGCTGAGGGAGATGATCCCTGTGACACCATTTCTTCCAGTCCTTATCTTTCTGCTTGACAATACTCTGCACTGCTAGTTTAGGAACTCTACCTGACCTGTGCTTAGCTTCACTCCTGACTTGAGTCCTTTTCACTTGCAGGGGCGCTTCTGTCAGAAGCAGAACACACACACCACATTTCTCTTCGGCTCCAGCCAGACAGTAAACAACTTCCCCACAATCCCCCTGAGGCTCTGCTAAAACACTCCCCTTCTCCTGTGACTGTGTTAACCCTTCTAGTTGCTGGATGCTTCTGGAGCACAACACTTCCTGTCTCATGTGCTTGTGTTACTTCTAATAGTTTCTGAATTCTTTTAAATCAACAGCGCTACTTCTGCATGTCACACTCCGCAACAGCACTACTTCTGCATGTCACACACAGTATTACAGTCTCTTCAGTAGCATAATTCAGCATAGATTAGATCTCTTAGCAGCACACTTCTATGCATACACAACCACAAGCTTTTCCTTCACAAGGACACAATAGTACACAACATTCTTTATCCTGCATGGAGATGGAGGGGGGGTTTGATGAGGGAGATGATCCCTGGGACACAATTCCTTCCAGCCCTTACCTTCCTGCCCGATAATACTCTGCACTGTTAGTCCAGGGAGTTTATCTGACCTGTGTTTATGTGTTTAGTTTCTCTCTTTCTATCAGATCTAGATAACACACCACCACCTTTCTCTTTGGCTTCAGTCAGACTACAATAACAAATTCCCCACAATCACCCTGGGCCTATGCTAAAACACTATCTGTCTCCTGTGGCTGTGTTATTTGTAGCAGTTGCTGGATGCTTTGGAAGCAACAGCACTACTTCTGCATGTCACACTCTTCCCTCCTTTTTGAATGTCGTTCTCCTCGACATTCGTCTTAATTAGTCAATCTGAACAATTCTGAGACAGTGGTGAAAGCTTAGTTACTATATATATAAATTTGTCATTATCAAATTGGTATAACATTTATAAACATTGATAATAACCTATTCTAACAACCTTTTTCTTGTAGGACTCCTGTAAGAAATAAACAATTAAAACAATCAGCATCTCTTCCGCTGGAGCTTTTCGTATGTCTTCAACCAGCTCTCTCTCTCACTAGGCCAAAACAAGTCTTTCCACCAGGCAACATTGCCCATACTGTCTCTCGGAGGTGAATACCACTCAAGTGGGATTACCTGGTCCGCAGGCAGAGATACCTGTTTCCAGTCGACAGTCCTTGGCACTTGACTCGGTTCTCCAAGTGTCTCATACGTCAGCATCACGGACCTCCTTACTTCTCGAGTCGACATCCTTCTGGAGGGTTGTTCCTCAGATACCACGGGTTCTTCGGTAACAGAAGTTTCTTCCACAACACTCATTTCCCGTGCTTCCTCAGATGCTCTTGGATCTGCCTCTGTAACTTTCCTTACTTCTCCTGAATCGCCTGTTTCCACATGGTCTGGTAATTCCACTCCTCTTGAGTGTCGATCAGTCTCTTCAGTGATCAGTATTCGATCATCAGATCTGAATTGGACTTCATCTGTACTCTTTGGTACAAACTTTGGAGCCTCAGGACTTAGTTCACTCTCTTGAGGGTGGTACGTCCCTCTCCTTGCCGGTCTGAGAAATACAACGGTGTGCTCTTGCTCATCGGAACTTCAAGGTCACTATCCACCTCCGGAGCTTCAGCCAGTGGTGGTCCCTTAGTTGATCTCGGTCGATGTCGGTCTGCTTCTGGAAAGTTTTGTTGTGGTGGGAGATAATCCCAGGGTAGTAATAAATTCCGATGGACTATTCTGGTTTTCTTGTCCCCTCTTTCCAATCAGATTTCATACACTGGAATGTCATCAGCTTTCCTCTTTATGACCACATACACATTGTTCTCCCAGTACGAACAAAGTTTTCCTGGACCACCTTTCTCACGTACGTTCTTGACTAGCACCCGGCTTCCCGGTGCCATTTCTGCTCCATAACATTTTTGATCTTAGTACTCCTTACTCTTGCTCTGTCCTTGCGTAACCACTTTGGACGCTATGTTGTATGCCTCTGCCATCCATTCCTTCCATTTCCGAACGTACTCCAGATATGTTCTGTAAGTCTCTGACACCGGAGTATCGAACATGATGTCGATTGGCAGTCTTGGCGATTGTCCATACAATAGGAAGAAGGGTGAGTAACCCGTTGCATCGCTCTTTGTACAGTTATAGGCATGTACCACTTTTGACAGAGAACTTTTCAGTCTTTCTTCTCGTCAGCTGTAAAAGTGTGCAACATCGACAATAATGTCCGGTTAAAACATTCCACTTGTCCATTACCCTCTGGGTGATAGGACGTTGTGTGGGATCTCTAAATTCTACAGTACATTCCTAGCTTGGCAAAGAGCTGGTTCTCAAATTCTCTTCCTTGGTCATGGTGTAACCTCGTAGGGAACCCAAACCTCAAAACAAAATCATTGAAGATCTTCCCTGTCGCTGTTCGACTAGCTTTATTGGCGGTGGCATATGATTGGGCAAATTGAGTAAAATGGTCCATCACCACCAATATGTATTCGTAACCACCCTTTCACGTCTGAAGATGTAGAAAGTCTATTGAGACCATCTCACACGGATAGGTAGTTTGAATGTTGCCCATAGGTACCAGGGTTTATGTGTTGGGATGTTTATCTTTCAGACACCCACACTCCCTGGTCACGTACCTCTCAATATCTCTCTGCATGTACGGCCAGAAGAAACGTTCACGAATCAAGTTGGTTGTCCTTTCCACTCCCAGGTGTCCCATGTTTTCATGGAGTTCTTTGAAGACCAACCTACGGAATACTCTGGGTAGTACCAACTGCCGGTTTTGCCCTCCTTTACGATACAGGATACCGTCTCCACTGAGGTAGAGCTTCGTCCATTCTTTAACTAAAACAGATACTCCCGTCTACTTGGAAACCGATTTTGGTCCACATAAAGTAGTATTCTACCAATTATCTGATCTTCCTGTTGTGCTCTACAGATTTTTCCTTTAGGTAGTTGTTGAATGGACAGGGGGTGATCTTGTTCTCTCGCTTTTATAGTGTTTTCCACCGTCAACAGACACCACAATGGTGTGTCTTCCTCTCGATAAGCTTGCACTGCTTGGGTAGTGCTCTCAATTGCTTCCAGACTGACTTCCTCCGAGCATTCTTGCATGAACTCCTCAGGCTCTGGTGGCATTCTTGACAATCCATCAGCATCCGCATTGTATTTTCCTGGCCTGTACTTAATGCTGAAAATGAAGTCAGATAGTTTAGCGACCCATCTCTGACCCGTTGCATTCAGTTTGGCTGTAGTAATAGTAAGGACATAGGTCAAAGAGTTGTTGTCAGTGTTTACCTCAAACTCTTTGCTGTAGTAGAGATAATCTCTAAATCGTTCACAGATAGCCCATTTCAATGCCTGGAACTAAAATTTTCCGGAATGTAGATGGTTATTATTCTCGGCGTCTGTCAACGTTCTAGAACTGTAACTGATAACTCTCAATTTTCCATTGATGCTGATACAGGGAAGCTCCCAGTCCAACTTGAGAAGCGTCACAGTGAAGAACAAATGGTAAGTTGAAATCAGGATATCCCAAGATGGATGGTTTTATCAGGTAGTCTACTAGTTCTTCCAATACCTCCAGGTGGTCTGCTGTACACAGAATGGGTTGTTGGGATGAAACGTCATTGTTTCTTTTAAGCCCTGTCCTACTCGCGTTCTTCTTTTTCTCCATGGGTGTTGTTTACTCTGTCGTATCCCCCAAGGAGAGGTATAGCGAGGTGGCAATCCTGGAGAAGTTCTGAAATAAGTATGATAGTAGGCGAGGTCATCTCGCGGCTGCTCGCAGTAGAAGGACCCCGACCGGCGGCGCTGCTGACCTCCATGCGGCTACCGTCGAGAGATCAGTGGCCCGTGACCAATCAGCGATATTGACGCCAAATTTAAACACTGCTTTGATAATTGGTCGCGGTCGCCGGTCGCAACCAATCAGCGATATTGCAGCCAAATTTAAACACCGCTTGGCTGATTGATCGCGGTTGGCGGTTGCGACCAATCAGCAATATTGGCGCCAAATTTAAACACTGCTTTGCTGATTGGTCGCGGTTGTCGGCCGCGACCAATCAGCAATATTGCAGCCAAATTTAAACACCGCTTGGCTGCTTGGTCGCGGTCGCCGGCCGAGACCAAACAGCGATTTTGGCGCCAAATTTAAACACGCTCTCCGGTCCTCCCTAACGCGGTTTGGTGATTGGTCGAGGCCGCCGCCAAATTTAAACACCGCTTGGTTGATTGATCGCTGTCGGCGGTTGCGACCAATCAGCAATATTGGCGCCAAATTTAAACACCGCTTGGCTGATTGGTCGCGGTCGCCGGCTGCGACCAAACAGCGATTTTGGCGCCAAATTTAAACACCGCTTTGCTGATTGAGCCCGGTCGGCCGCATACATATTCTAGAATACCCGATAAGTTAGAATTGGGCCACCATCTAGTACAGTATATAATGGACCCCATACATTGCTCCATACAGTATATAATGGGCCCCATATATTGCTACATACAGTATACACTGGGCCCCATATATTGCTACATACAGTATATTCTGGGCCCCATTTATTGCTCCATACAGTACAATGGCCCCATATAGTATGTAATGGGCCCCATGTATTGCTCCATACAGTATAATGGCCCCATATAGTATATAATTGGCCCCTTATATGGCTCCATACAGTATATAGTGGGTCCCATATATTGTTCCATAAAGTATAATGGCCCCATATAGTATATAATGGGCCTCATATATTGCTTCATACAGTATAATGGCCCCATATAGTATATAATAGGCCCCTTATATTGCTCCATACAGTATATAATGGGCCCCATATATTGCTCCATACAGTATAATGGCCCCATATAGTATGTAATGGGCCCCATGTATTGCTCCATACAGTATAATGGCCACAAATAGCCTATAATTGGCCCCATGTATTGCTCCATACAGTATAATGGCCCCATATAGTATATACTGGGCCCCATAAATTGTTCCATACAGTATATACTGGGCCCCATAAATTGTTCCATACAGTATAATTGCCCCATATAGCATATAATGGGCTCCATGTATTGCTCTGAACAGTATATACTGGGCCCCATAAATTGTTCCATACAGTATAATTTCTCTATATAATATATAATGGGCCCCATACATTGCTCCATACAGTTTAATGGCTCCATACACTATATACTGGGCCCCATATATTGTTCCATACAGTATAATGGCCCCGTATATTCATAAGCAGATTATAATGAGGGCAATCTGGACCTCCGCCCGGGGCCCCGGGGCTCCAGGGGGCCCGGGGCGTCCATGGCCAGATTGCCTTCATTATAATATGTGCGGCGCCACGGCACATACCGGCAGTCAGAGGCGGGGGGCCCCCGGACTGCTCCCCCAGCAGCTGTGCATGGCCGCTACTTCTTCTTCGGCCTTGTCTGCTAGTGTGACGTCACGCAGTGCGCGCTGCACTGCAGCAACGGAGAGGAGCTGGAGGAGTGGAGCCGAGCCGGGGTATGGTGAGTATGTGTGAGCGTGTGTGTGTGTGTGCAAGGCAGATATCATTGTGTGATGTCAGTTTATATGTATTTTTGTGTTGCAAATGTGTTTATGCGTGTACGTATATGTCTGTATATGTTTCAGTGTGTATAGATGGCTATGTGCGGCTTCCTGCTGTGTATAGATGGCTATGTGTGGCCTCCCGCTGTGTATAAATGGCTATGTGCGGCCTCCCGCTGTGTATAGATGGCTATGTGCGGCCTCCCGCTGTGTATAGATGGCTACATGCGGCCCCCTGCTGTGTATAGATGGCTATGTGCGGCCTCCTGCTGTGTATAGATGGCTACATGCGGCCTCCCGCTGTGCATAGATGGCTACGTGCGGCCTCCCACTGTGTATAGATGGCTATGTGCGGCCTCCAGCTGTGTACAAATGGGTATGTGCGGCCTCCTGCTGTGTATTGATGGCACCGTGCGGCCTCCTGCTGTGTATTGATGGCACCGTGTGGCCCCCTGCTGTGTATAGATGGCTATGTGCGGTCTCCCGCTGTGTATAGATGGCGCCATGCGGCCTCCCGCTGTGTATAGATGGCTACGTGCGGCCTCCTGCTGTGTAGAGATGGCTACGTACGGCCTCCCGCTCTGTATAGATGGCTACATGTGGCATCCCGCTGTGTATAGATGGCTACGTGCGGCCTCCTGCTGTGTATAGATGGCTATGTGCGGCCTCTAGCTGTGTACAGATGGCTATGTGCGGCCTCCTGCTGTGTATTGATGGCACCGAGTGGCCTCCTGCTGTGTATAGATGGCTACGTGCGGCCTCCCGCTGTGTATAGATGGCTATGTGCGGCCTTCCGCTGTGTACAGATGGCTATGTGCGGCCTCCTGCTGTGTATTGATGGCACCGTGCGGCCTCCTGCTGTGTATAGATGGCTACGTGCGGCCTTCCGCTGTGTATAGATGGCTACGTGCGGCCTCCCGCTGTGTATAGATGGCTACGTGCGGCCCCCCGCTGTGTATAGATGGCTATGTGCGGACCCCCGCTGTGTATAGATGGCTACGTGCGGCCTTCCGCTGTGTATAGATGGCTACGTGCGGCCTCCCGCTGTGTATAGATGGCTACGTGCGGCCCCCCGCTGTGTATAGATGGCTATGTGCGGACCCCCGCTGTGTATAGATATCTATGTGCGGCCTCCCGCTGTGTATAGATGGCTACGTGCGGCCTCCTGCTGTGTATAGATGGCGCCCTGCTGCCCCCTGCTATGTATAGATGGTTTTGTGCAGCCTCCTGCTGTGTATAGATGGCTACGTGCGGCCTCCTGCTGTGTATAGATGGCTATGTGCGGACCCCCGCTGTGTATAGATGGCTATGTGCGGCCTCCCGCTGTGTATAGATGGCTACGTGCGGCCTCCTGATGTGTATAGATGGCGCCCTGCTGCCCCCTGCTGTGTATAGATGGTTATGTGCAGCCTCCTGCTGTGTATAGATGGCTACGTGCGGCCTCCTGCTGTGTATAGATGGCTACATGTGCTCAATATTAAGCCATACAATTAATGTAAGGCTATGTGCCCACGATACAGAAATGCTCCGGATTTTTTTTGAGTGTTTCTGCTCTCTCTGGCAGAAAAAACGCATGCGGATTGTACATGCGGATTGTACATGCGTTTTTCCTGCCAGGGACATGCGGATGTGAAGCGTTCTTCACATGCATTTCCGCATGCGGGTTGTCAAGCTCTTTCCAAGCGATTTTAGCATCACTTGGAAAAGTGCTTGACAACTTGGTCACACTATATAAATCAGTGGTAAATGGCAAAAAATAAAAAATAAAAATATACTTACCTTCTGATGGCCTGCCGACATCAGCGGTCGCGTGACCCGTCACATGGCTAAATGACGTCACCACAGGTCCTTTAGTCTACCGCGAGCTGCCAGCAAGCCAGGACGCATCGGATAAAGACACCGGGGGCCATCAGAAGGTAAGTATAATATTTATTTTTTATTTTATTCTTTTTTTTACAGGTTCTATGGTACCCGGGTCCGGAGGAGAGTCCATCCGCACATTGAAACAGTTGGATTCCGCATGTACAGATGCAGTGATGCGGATTTCATGCGTTCCAATCCAAGTCAATGGCGGCGAAAACGCCGCGCTTCCGCAAAATAATTGGTAGTGCTGTGGATTTTTCCGCAATGATAATCCGCAGCGGAAATTTCCGCAGCATATGCACAGTTCATGCGGATTATCATTGGGGAACATGGCAGACCTTCTACCAAGCGTTTTTTAAGCGTTTCTGCAGCGGAATTTCCGCTGCGGAAACGCTTAAAAAACGCATAGTGGGCACACAGCCTAAAAAAAATTATTATAATTAATATATTAATATTGTGCCAAATTAATTTCACGTGAACTATCACATGATCTATCACAGGGGATCATGTGACATGTGATACATCAGGTATGTGTGTGGGGGGCCCGCGCCTTCTAAACTGCCCGGGGCCCTGGCTACTCTTAATCCACCCATGCGTATATTATATACTGGACCCCATATATTGCTACATACAGTATATACTGGGCCCCGTATATTGCTCCATACAGTACTGTATATCCTGGGTCCCATATATTGATCCACAGAATAATGGCCCTATGTAGTGTATAATGGGCCCCATATATTGCTTCATACAGTATATTGACCCCATATAGTATATAATAGGCCACATATATTGCTCCATACAGTATATTGACCCCATATAGTATATAATTAGCCACATATATTGCTCCATACAGTATAATGGCCTCATATAGTGTATAATAGGCCACATATATTGCTCCATACAGTATAGAATGGGCCCCATATATTGGTCCATACAGTGTAATGGCCACATATAGTATATAATGGGCCCCATATATTGCTCCATATAGTATATACTAGGCCCCGTATATTGCTGCACAGTATATGGCCCCATATAATATATAAAGGGCCACATTTTTTGCTCCATACTGTATATACTGGGCCTCAAATATTGATCCATACAGTATATACTGGGCCCCATATATTGCTGCACAGTATAATGGCCCCATATAGTATATATTGGGCCCCATATATTGGTCCATACAATATATATTGGGCCCCATATATTGCTCCATATAGTATAATGGCTTGAAATAGTATATAATAGGCCCAATATATTGATCCATACAATATAATGGCCCCATATAGTATATAATAGGCCCCATATATTGCTCCATACAGTATATAATGGGCCCCATATATTACTCCATACAGTATATACTGGGCCCCATATATTGCTCCATACAGTAAAATGTCCCCATATAGTATATAATGGGCCCCATATATTGCTTTCTACAGAATATACTGGGCCCCATATATTGCTCCATACAGTATACTGGCCACATATAGTATATAATAGGCCCAATAAATTGCTCCATACAGTATAATGGCCACATATAGTATATAACGGGCCCCATATATTGCTACATACAGTATATACTGGGCCCCATATATTGCTGCACAGTATAATGGCCCCATATAGTATATAATGGGCTCCATAAATTGCTAAATACAGTATAATGGCCCCATATAATATATAATGGGCCCCATATATTGCTCCATACAGCATAGTGGACCCATATAGTGCTCCATATAGTATAATGACCACATATAGTATATAATAGGCCCCATATAGTGCTCCATACAGTATAATGGGCCCCATATATTGCTCCATAAAGTATATACTGGGCCAGATAAATTATTCCATACAGTATAATTGCCCCGTATAGTATATAATGGGCCCCATATATTGCTCCATACAGTATAATGGCTCCATAAAATATATACTGGGCCCCATATATTGCTCCATACAGTATAATGGCCCCATATAATATATAATGGGCCCCATATATTGCTCCATACAGTATATACGGGGCCCCATATATTGATCCACAGTATAATGGCCCCATATAGAATATAATGGCCCACATATATTGCTCCATACAGTATAATGGCCCCATATAGTATATAATAGGCCCCATATATTGCTCCAAACAGTATATACTGGGCCCCATATATTGCTCCATACAGTATATACTGGGCCCCATATATTGCTCCATATAGTATATACTGGGCCCCATATATTGCTCCATACATTCTAATGGCCTCATATAGTATATAATGGTCCCCATATATTGCTCCATACAGTATAATGGCCCCATATGATATATAATGGGCCCCATATATTGCTCCATACAGTATATACTGAGCCCCAGATATTGCTCCACAGTATAATGGCCCCTTATAATATATAAAGGGCCAATATTTTTGCTTCATACTGTATATACTGGGCCCCATATATTGCTCTACACAGTATATACTGAGCCCCATATATTGCTGAACAGTATGGACACCCGGCCGCCCCCTGGCGGCTGAGGACCGAGTGTGGACACCCGGCCGCCGGGCGGCTGGGGACTGATTATAGATTCCAGGCCGCCAACGCAGCCATGACATGGTGGCCAGATTCCGCCTTCACAAGCCTAAAAGGCCCAATTTCAAGTGGTAGCAAGCAGTATGGTATTGCAGCCTGGGGGTGGGTGGGTGGTTGGCTGCATATTTGCGCTTGCATTGCAAGGAATGGGGGAGGTACAAATTGAACACTGCCCTGGTCACGGGGATAGTTGCAAGTCTGCATCTTCTGATGCGGCAAGGATGACTTCTGATGGGCACACTTTTAGGCAGTGACCTGGGTGTCAGAGATGCTTCCAGGGGTCTTCCCCATGCTGTTCCCATGTCTTTTCAGCACTGTATGCATGTGTCACACAGCACATGGCCAGATAAGGTTGTAAAATGTTAAAATGACATTTCCCGGTGAATGCATTTGTCACGGTTGAAAGCAATGCAAAAGTGCAAAAACGCATCAAAAACGCTACGTGTGAACATAGCCCAAGGTGTGGAGGAGTATTTTATTTTTTTTTGGGGGGGGGGGTATTTATTTTACCTTATACACAAGTCTTCTTTACCCTGGAAAGGAAGTTCCTTAACATATTTCACAGGAAAGCACTTTCAGTTTCGTTTTTGAACGTTTTGTGAGCCCGTAAAAGTGGCTTAATACTAGTGTTGAGCCACCTCCGTAGTGTTCGAGTTCGGTTCGGTTCGTCGAACACCCGTGTGTTCGCCGAACTGTTCATCGAACTGTTCGTCGAACACCTTCGAACACCGTTAAAACCAATGGCAGGCAAACAAAAACACATAGAAACACATAGAAAACACCTTCAAAGGTGTCCAAAAGCTGACAAACTGCTCAGAAGACACAACTAACACATGGAAAAGTGACAAGTACATATAGTCATGCGAAAAGAAAAGAGGTGGAGGAGTAAAAGGAGGGGGAGACACAGATATAGGCATGTCATGCCCTTCTAAAATCCAAAAAGTGAGAAGCCGAGACGGCCAGTCCGCTCCTGCCCGTGCCACCTCCGTGTCGCCGGGTTTGTGCCAGAGCCGCGGTGAACCCTGACGGCCAGCCCCCCTCTCCCAATACTGGTGCCTGTCCGCTGGTGGGTCGAGAGAGCCCCCCTGTGGTGGAGGCAGCTCTAAGCTTTTTAATTTAAATTGTCCCTCTAATTTGAATGAATACACTTTAAATCCATTTACAAGGATCTATTGGAGGGCAAGTCTCATGCCAGCAGCCGCGTAATTCCAGCTCCAGTAGCGTCCACTAAAGCTGCTGCAGTTAAAAAGCTTTTATAAGGATCGAGCTCGGCTGTCCACCGCAAGGCATCCTAGTGCCAGTCCCAGCCCCTATGCCTTGGGGTGCCTCCTGATGCTCTTCACTAAGTATCCCGTGGTCCCGAAGCATTTCCTTTGAAAAAATTAAGTGTCCAAACTACAGGTGGTGTAGCTTGCTTAACAGCCGGGATAATCCGCTGACTAGCAGACACTGCTACTAGGCACAAAGTATTTCCTGGGCTAGATGCAGTTAAAAATTTGTAAGTAGATACTCTCGTTGGATGCTGAGAAAGCATTCCATAGAGTCTCCTGGCACGCCATATATGATTCTCTTAAAAAGCTTGGGGTAGGGGTCTAGGGGACCCTTTTATAGACAAAATCACGGCCCTGTATCACAATACGTCACCTAGGCTGAAGATAAATGGAACTGTAGCACCGAGGGCTCGGTTGCTACAGACGTATTGCACCTCACCCAGAGGTGTGATATCTCACTCTCAGATAAGGATGGAGTGTGGATCAGGACCCGACACCTGCATGCATTACACCACATTGCCGTGGGGCAGGGCGACCAATATGCCCCTGAGATGGGCACGACAGTCCCTGTCCCTGGCTGGAGTGGGGGGAGGGAACACTGAGGAAGGGGAACCCTGCAGTGCAGGAGCAGGGAGGAAGCAGTTCCTGGGTGCATTGAGAAGGGAGTATAAAAGGTGGGCACCATCTTAGTTCAGTGCAGAGAAGTCTGAGCAGAAGTGGCAGGGAGCAGGGGCTCTGCATGAGCTCTGCTCCGGAGGCGGGCCTAGTAACAGAGGCCCAGGCCTGCAAGAGGGAGAAGGAAGGAAGAGGAGCGGAGAAGGCTCCAGGAACGAGGAATGAAGGGATCCCAGGGGTGCGGACGGGCGAGTCGCCACCGCACGCCCGAATCCACCTGCGTGGAGGGGTCAGGCCAAAGGGGGAGACCGGTCCCCGAACTAGTGGAGGCAGGAAACGACCCTCAGCTAGAAACCGGAGGCTCTGACATTTTATGTGGCGCAGCCCCTTGCTCCACCCGCTAGGAAGGCACCACATAGGGTCAGGGAAACTGGCGCCAAGTTTACCAAGAGGAGGCCCGAGGCAGCCGGACAGAAGTGTTGGTAAGAAAGGCCAGACAAAGGACACACAAAGGGGGTCCTGTGAAGCGCTCCAAAGTTATCTGGGAGTTGTCTGAGCCCCTCACCTGGTGAGCACAGTACGACGTGGGCAGCCGTTACCCGCAGACGTGGTCTGGATAATAAGAACTGTGAGTAAAGGCCCTGGACTGCATCACTGACTCCGTGTCGTTACTGCTGCTGCCCTGCACCATCACCCCCATCCTCCGCATACACTGCCCTGAGGCTATACTCCTCCCGTGGGGAGTTATGCTACGCTCTGCTGCACCCACAACACCAGCCTTAGCGGTCTGCCCTGTAGCGGCGGTTCACTCTGACCGCAATCCACGGGTGGCGTAGTCAGACATTTAAACATCAAAACCACATAAATAGTTCCGCCACTGGTTTGACCGCCCTGAGCCACGGAACCGGATCGCCGCCACGAAGACTACAACCACCAGCATCCACCAAAAAGGGTCCGGCTCCGGGTGTCCCAAGGCCCAGGGGGTGCGTCAGAACATTTTCATCACCTTTCACAATCACCAATGGGACAAGGCAGGGATGTCCTCTGTCCCCTCTCTTATACATCCTAGTGACGGAGCACCTGCTCTCATCAATTCGCCATAACCCCAATATTAGGTGGATTGAGGTGGGAGGCACCGAGTACAAGTGCTCTCTATTTGCTGATGATGTCCTAGTATATATCACTCAATCACATATATCCATCCATGTTGTTATGGCTGAAATAGATCACTTTGTTACATGGTAAAATTTTAAAATCAATGCAGCGAAGTCTGAGGCCCTCGATGTCTCCCTCCCTAAATCCATATAGGATTCCATCCAGTCCAACTTTCCCTTTGCCTGGCCCTCACAGGGTATCAAATACTTAGGAATTCCTATTCATAGAGACCTCTCCCATCTATGTTATCTTAATTTTGGGCCCTTTATTGAACAATTCCATACAGACCACGGTTGGCAAGTTAGAACTGTAAGATTCACTACGTGAACCACTGGTGTTTTGTGGAAAAGCACATGTACACCGCGTTCCAAATTATTATGCAAAAAGTGTTTAGGAGTGATAAGGGAAGAATTTGTTTGTTTGTCAGTTAAACTCATTGATGGTGATGTGTGTCAGGGCTCTTTATATCACTGTAAGCAATTGCAGACACCTGTGCTAATTAGTTTGGCAGGTGTGTCCAAAGAAAGGCAAGACTACTTAAGAAGGCTCTCTCACATTATTAAGCAGCCTACATTTTCTGCCAAAATGGGAAAGAAAAAGGATGTGTCGGCTGCTGAGAAGCAACAAATTGTGGAGTGTTTAGGTCAAGGCATGACTACAATCAACATTGTGCGATGATCAGGATGAAGTGTCTTGGCAATCAAGAAGTATGTAGCTGATTCACAGTACACACGTGTGCGTGCTGATAAGGGCAAATTGAGGACTCTTTCCTACAGGCAATTACGTCAGGTTGAAACAGCAGCGGCAAAAAAGCCTTGTCATAGCAGCAGACAAGTTTTTGAAGCTGCTTGTGCCTCCAACGTCCCCCGAACAACAAGATGCAGGGTCCTTCAGAGGTTTGCAGCTGTGCATATGCCATCCTGTCGACCTCCTCTATCCACTTCACACAAGCAGAAACGGCTCCAGTGGGCCAAACATTACATGAAGACTGATTTCAAAACTGTTTTGTTCACGGATGAGTGCCGTGCAGCGCTCGATGGTCCAGATGAATGGAGTGGAGGATGGCTGGTTGATGGACACCCCACGCAAACACGGCTACAGCGCCAACAAGGAGGAGGTGGAGTAATGTTTTGGGCTGGAATCATGGGGAGAGAGATTGTCGGCCCCTTTAGGATCCCTGAAGGCGCTAAAGATGAACTCCATAATGTATGTGGATTTTCTCAAACAGCACTTCCTGCCATGGTTCAAGAAGAAGAACCGTGTATTTCACAGCAAGATCATTTTTCTGCATGATAATGCACCATCTCATGCTGCACATAAAACATCTGCATCTCTGGCTGATATGGGCATAAAAGGGGACAAACTTATGGTGTGACCCCCATGCTCCCCTGACCTCTACCCCATTCAGAACCTTTGGAGCATCATTAAAAGGAGTGTCTATGATGGCGGGAGGCAGTTCACATCTAAGCAACAGCTCTGGGAGGGTATTCTGTCCTCATGCAAAACAATTGAAGCAGAAACCATCCAAAACCTGACAAATTCAATGGACGAGAGAGTTCAGAAGCTCCTTTCGAACAAGGGGTCCTATGTGAAAATGTAACATCACCTAGAATAAAGTTTTGAGTTGAAAACTGTTTGATTTCAGTTTCTAACAACCTGCTAATGCTTATAATTTAAAAAATGACCATTTTTTTGGTCTTTATTAAAATGAAAAGGTTGATCGAAAAGTTTGGGGGATCTAAGAGTGTGGCAACCCAGTAGTCATGATTACTTCGAATTCTGACAATATGAGGGTCATGCTGCAGGTAGTGCAGCAAGAAGGCACTTATGTGCCTTGCGCATCTCGGAGCCCCAAAATTATTTTCCGGGCTAGATGCAGCTAAAAATTATTTTTAATTTTAAATCTGGTGAAGCTTTAGTATAGATGGCCTAATAGGATCAGTGCTGCACACTGCTACAAAGCCCAAATTATTTTCCAGTCAAGATACAGATAAACATGATTAGTAATTTGAAAGCTTAAAACGGTTGGTAGGGTGATTTTAACCAATCATCAAGCTTTTACTCTCCCCAGGATGACACAGGGGTAGAAAAGTCGTTTCGGATCCATGATTTGTTCATCTTTATGAACGTGAGTCTGTCTACATTATCAGTGGAGAGCCGCGTGCGCTTATCTGTCAGCACACCACCAGCAGCGCTGAACACACGTTCAGACAGAACGCTGGCTGCGGGGCATGACAAGATCTCCAAGGCGTAAGTGGCTAGCTCCGGCCATTTATCCAGATTGGAAGCCCAAAAAGAGCAAGGGTCCAGTGACACAGTCGTGGCTTCAATGTTTACTTGGAGATACTCCTGTACCATCGTCTCTAGGCGTTGACTATGTGTCAGACTTCTTGTCTCCTGTGGCCTTGCAAAGGATGGGCTAAAAAAGTGGTGAAATGATTCCGCAAAATTGATGTTACCAGCAGATACTGTGGTTCTGTTACGGTTTGAGTGCTGAACACTTGACGGTCCCACGGTTGGCAAGTTGGAACTGTGAGATTCACTACGTGCACCACTGGTATTTTGTGGAAAAGCACATGTAAGATTCTGCAACAGTCTCTGCTGATACTCCTGCATGCGTGCATCCCTTTCTATGGCAGGAATAATTTCTGCAAATTTACTTTTGTACCGGGGATCTAACAGTGTGGCAACCCAGTAGTCAGGATTATTTCTAATTCTCACAATTCGAGGGTCATGTTGCAGGTAGTGCAGCAAGAAGGCACTCATGTGTGTTGCGCATCCAGGAGCACCAAGTCCCTGTTGTGTTGGTGGCGAGGTAACAATCATGCTTCCTTCCTCTGTCCTCTCCCCCCAACCTCGCACAACAGAAATGTGATCAAGGTCTCCCTCATCTGATGAGTCTTCCATCAGTTCGTCCTCCACTTCTTCCTGGGCTCCTGCACCTTCCTCACTAGTTTGGCTGCTACCATGCGCCCTGGTAAAACCATCTCCCCCACCCTCACATGCCTGCCGCCTTGGTGCTGCCGACCGTCTGGACCTTGCAGATGTTAGCCCTTCCGCATACAACTCCTCCTCCTCTACTTCCTCCACCTGACTCCGAATTCTGTTTAACATGTGCTCCAGCATGTAAATCACCGGAATAGTCATGCTGATAATGGCATCGTCAGCACTAAACATCTTCGTCGCCATTTCAAAACTGTGCAGAAGGGTGCATAGGTCCCTGATCTGAGACCACTCCTCCAGCGTGATTTGCCCCACCTCTGAATCTCGTTGGCCCAGGCTATACGTCAGAACGTATTGCACCAGGGCTTGTCGGTGCTGCCACAGTCGCTGCAACATGTGCAGAGTTGAATTCCACCGGGTAGGCACATCGCATTTTAGCCGGTGAAGTGGCAGGCCCAACGACTTCTGTAGAGATGTAAGTCGCTGAGCTGCGGGATGCGAACGGCGGAAGTGAGCACACAGCGACCGTGCCCTCTGCAGAAGGCCATCTAGTCTGGGATAGTGGGCTAAAAATTGCTGGACAACCAGGTTCAACACGTGAGCCATACAAGGCACGTGTGTGACATTGCCCGGGCGAAGGGCCGCACTCAGGTTTGCAGCATTGTCGCACACGGCCTTCCCTGGTTTCAGGTCCAGTGGAGACAACCATTCATGAAATTGGTTCTCCAGAGCTGACCACAACTCCTCAGCTGTGTGACTCACATTTCCCAGACATTTCAATGTAATAACCGCCTGATGACGTTGAGCCCTACTGCCAGCATAGTAAGGAGGTGTGCAGGATCCCTTCTGCGCAGTTAGAAAGCTTGTGGCATGACCAGACAGGCTTTGGGTGCAGGTGGAAGACCGAGAGGAGGTTGAGGAGGCAGAAGCAGTGGAGGAACTTTGACATAAAGAGGATTGACGCACAACTCGTGGGGACGGCAAGACTTGGACAGCAGCGCCTTGTCCTGCTGTCACCATAGTTACCCAGTGCCCAGTCAGCGACATGTAACGCCCCTGTCCATGCCTACTCGTCCAAGTGTCTGTGGTGAAATGCACCCTGTCACACACAGAGTTTCTCAAAGAAGCGGTGATGTTATGTGCGACATGCTGGTGGAGCGCAGGCACACCTTTCTTTGAGAAGTAGTGCCGACTGGGCATCTGGTACTGGGGCACTGCGACGGACATAAGGTCTCGAAAATCCTCTGTGTCCACCAGGCGGAAAGGCAGCATTTCTGTAGCCAAGAGCTTGCAGATGGTGAAATTCAACCTCTTAGCTTTCTCATGGCTAGGAGGAAATGGTCTTTTACTTGTCCACATCTGAGGGACCGAGGGCTGGCTATTGTGCTTAGACGGGGTTGATAAGGGTGTCCCCGGCAAACTGCCGGTCTGTGAGGAAGATGCAGGCGGACATGTTAGGTTGCCTTGATCCAAAGGTGGTGCTATCGATGTCGGACAGCGCTCAACACCAGCTGGTGTTACCACCTCCAAAGAAAATGATGACCTGCCAATCACGCTGCCTGTTGCGGGTAAAGAGGTGGCAGGTCTGCGCCCCAAAACAGGTGTGACTGCTGTCCCCCCAGTCACAGAGGATGAAGAGGCCGCGGATGCACAAGATATGGCAGACGGTGGTTGGCCCGGCCGGCTAGGCCGCATTGTAGCACACTGAGCTTCCCACTGCAACTTATGCTTCATGTCCATGTGCCGGTTCATGCATGAAGTACTCAAACTATGTATTTTTTGGCCTCTACTTAGGTTTTGCTGACAAATGTTACAGATAACACGAGTTGGGTCATCTTTATCGATCTGAAAAAATGCCCAGGCTATGCAAGGCTTAGCACCCATGCGACCTGAAGAGCCACCACGACTTGTGGTGAGAGGCAGAGTTGTGTTTGAGGATGCAGTTGTTGACGTGCTTCCAGTACTACGTCTCTGTCCAGGAAGGCGCAACCTGACCTCGTCGTCACTAGCATCTTCCTCCACCTCCTCTGCTGACCTCATCTCTTGGCTGACTGTGGGTTGACAGTAAGTGGGATCTCCGACCTCATCATCATCACCCTGTGCGTTATCACACCCGTCGTCCTCAGAGCCAACCTGTTCCTGCCCTGACAAAAAACTAAAGTTGTCGCTCCAATCAGGTATTTGAGTCTTATCATCGTCTTCCTCATTGTCTCCACCAACAGGAGTTACAGTTTGGGAATGAGGGTCTACATTATGGTCAGAACCTTCTGCGTCTGGTCCTGGATCCGACTCATAAAGATTCTGGGCATCAGTGCAGATCATTTCCTCGTCTGGATTCACAGAAGCGCTGGAGTCGACCTCTGATTCCCAGGCTATAGTATGAGTAAACAGCTCTGCAGACTCAACCATCTGTTCTACCTCATACTCAGACGGGCAGCTGGAGATTTGGGAGCTGTGAGGAAGCAAGTGCGATTTGGGTGACACCTTTGAGGACTGGAGTATTTGTGATGTTGAAGTTGATGTGGAGGAGAGCCCACTTAAAGGAGCACTTGATATCCGTTGAAGCACCTGCTGTTTTTGTGCCTCATCTGGAATTTGTAGCGATTGGCGTGGCCGTAAGAAAGGGATCTTATCACATTGTCCGCTAAAAGAAGTAGACATTTTAGTTTGGCTGGAAGATGGTCTTTCTTCTGCACCTACCCCACGGACACAACCTTTTTTCCCCTTCCCAACACGCCTATTCCCCTTTCCACCAGCAGCAGGCCTTTTTCCACTCATTTTGGTGGTTAACTAATTCACAACTCTGGAGTTGTTTGCACAAAAAAACAATGGATGGTAACCGAGCAGAGCTGAGTGGCCAAACTGTGGTATTAGGCCAAAACTATTGGCTGGGTTAGATGCAGAAAAAAATTATTTTTAATTTGCAACCTGATGGAGGTCAGTATAGATGGACTAATAGACCAAGTCCCACACACTGCTAGAAGCCCAAATATTTTTTCAGCGCTAGATGCAGAAATTTTTTTTATTCAATTTGCAACCTGATGGAGGTCAGTATAGATGGACTAATAGACCAAGTCCCACACACTGCTAGAAGCCCAAATATTTTTTCAGAGCTAGATGCAGAAAAAAATTATTTTTAATTTGCAACCTGATGGAGGTCAGTATAGATGGACTAATAGACCAAGTCCCACACACCGCTAGAAGCCCAAATATTTTTTCAGAGCTAGATGCAGAAAAAAATTATTTTTAATTTGCAACCTGATGGAGGTCAGTATAGATGGACTAATAGACCAAGTCCCACACACCGCTAGAAGCCCAAATATTTTTTCAGAGCTAGATGCAGAAAATTTTTTTATTCAATTTGCAACCTGATGGAGGTCAGTATAGATGGACTAATAGACCAAGTCCCACACACTGCTAGAAGCCCAAATATTTTTTCAGAGCTAAATGAAGAAAAAAATTATTTTTAATTTGCAACCTGATGGAGGTCAGTATAGATGGACTAATAGACCAAGTCCCACACACTGCTAGAAGCCCAAATATTTTTTCAGAGCTAGATGCAGAAAAAAATTATTTTTAATTTGCAACCTGATGGAGGTCAGTATAGATGGACTAATAGACCAAGTCCCACACACTGCTAGAAGCCCAAATATTTTTTCAGAGCTAGATGCAGAAAAAAATTATTTTTAATTTGCAACCTGATGGAGGTCAGTATAGATGGACTAATAGACCAAGTCCCACACACCGCTAGAAGCCCAAATATTTTTTCAGAGCTAGATGCAGAAAAAAATTATATTCAATTTGCAACCTGCTGCACGTCAGTATAGAAGGACTAATAGAACAAGTCCCACACACTGCTAGAAGCCCAAATATTTTTTCAGAGCTAAATGAAGAAAAAAATTATTTTTAATTTGCAACCTGATGGAGGTCAGTATAGATGGACTAATAGACCAAGTCCCACACACTGCTAGAAGCCCAAATATTTTTTCAGAGCTAGATGCAGAAAAAAATTATTTTTAATTTGCAACCTGATGGAGGTCAGTATAGATGGACTAATAGACCAAGTCCCACACACCGCTAGAAGCCCAAATATTTTTTCAGAGCTAGATGCAGAAAATTTTTTTATTCAATTTGCAACCTGATGGAGGTCAGTATAGATGGACTAATAGACCAAGTCCCACACACTGCTAGAAGCCCAAATATTTTTTCAGAGCTAGATGCAGAAAAAAATTATTTTTAATTTGCAACCTGATGGAGGTCAGTATAGATGGACTAATAGACCAAGTCCCACACACTGCTAGAAGCCCAAATATTTTTTCAGAGCTAGATGCAGAAAAAAAATATTTTTAATTTGCAACCTGATGGAGGTCAGTATAGATGGACTAATAGAACAAGTCCCACACGCTGCTAGAAGCCCAAATATTTTTTCAGAGATAAATGAAGAAAAAAATTATTTTTAATTTGCAACCTGATGGAGGTCAGTATAGATGGACTAATAGACCAAGTCCCACACACTGCTAGAAGCCCAAATATTTTTTCAGAGCTAGATGCAGAAAAAAAATATTTTTAATTTGCAACCTGATGGAGGTCAGTATAGATGGACTAATAGACCAAGTCCCACACACTGCTAGAAGCCCAAATATTTTTTCAGAGCTAGATGCAGAAAAAAATTATATTCAGTTTGCAACCTGATGGAGGTCAGTATAGATGGACTAATAGAATGATGCTATGCCCAAAAGATTTTACTTCACTAGGTGCAGTAAAAAAATTGGTATTCTATACACAGGTGGTATATCTTGCAACACAGATAGGCTACTCCACTGACTAACACACTCTGCAATAGGCCAAAAAGGATTAGCTTTGCTAGATTCAGCCAAATGCTGTGAAAAAAACTTGCACAGCACTGGCACAGACCTGCCTGGCAAAAACTGATAGGAACTGATGTAACCTAGTCCTGAAAAGGACTCCAATTACAATTAGTCTTTACTCCCACAATCTATCTATTTAAGAGCACAGACCTGCCTGATAAAAGTCGTAGGAAATGCTGTAACCTAGTCCTTAAAAGGACTGCAATCACAACTATTCCCTACTCCCAAGCTATCTGTATATTTGTGCGAAAATTGGCTTGAAATTAACAAGGTATAGCGCACACAGCAACAGCGGTGCCGTCTAACACGCAGCTGCAGCAGTGAGAAAATGGTGGCGACGGGGAAAATGGCTTGGTCTTATAGGGCAAGGACATGTGACATACACTGCCAATCACACATGCCCTTGCTTGTGTGAAAAAAAGCACTTCGCTCCGTGTGTGCGCTGCTGATAGGCTGACAGATTGCACCTCCCCACTGCAAATGCGGGAAAGAGAAAAAAAAATGGAGATCTTCATTGTTCCTGCAGAGATCCATCCCCTGCCCCTCCCCCCGCCCCGCTGTACACTCAAACTGCGTATTAACATTAATTTTCATCATTACTGAGAAAAAATCCAGTTATGATTTTGGTGCACGAACAGTTATCGAACATAACCTCGAACAGCCGAATTTTTCTCAAATTGTTCGTGTTCGCCGACCGGCTCGAACACCGCCCAAAACAGCTCGAATTTGAGATTGGCGAACAGTTCGAGTAGAACAACGCTCATCTCTACTTAATACCTCTGACCACGTTGTTGACAGCAGTGACCTGGGGGTCAGTAATGCTTCCTGGGGCGATCCCCATGCTTTCCCCATGCCATTTGAGCACTGTCACTATCGTTTTGGGCACTTATTAGGCTTTTAAAAGACTGCCGGGGGTGCCGCGCCAAAAATGCTCGGGTCTGCCATAGACTAACATTGGGCTCGTTGCTCGGGTCGAGCACGTGAGTATCACGGCGAGCTCGGCCCGAGCTTCGAGCACCCGAGCATTTTAGTGATCGCTCAACACTAGTCTCTGCATCTTTCAAAAAAAACATGATTGTTCTGCAGGACAAGGCTCCAGCTCAGCATCAAAGTCTCCACTGCTCGGCTGCCAGGAAGGGTCTTAAAGAGGAAAAAATATGGACACGGACCTAAGCCCTGATGAGAAATTGTGGGCCTTTCTTAAATTGGGGATTTACGGTGAAGGAAAATAAACACTTTTCTGAATGGTGTCTGGGGCTGTGGATGGTGTTGCCCAAAAAGTTCTTTGTCAACATATGAAGAAACTGACAGACTCCATGGATGGAGCTTATGGATGTTATTGAAAAAATGGATGACTATATTATTATATTGGTCACTGATATTTTTTTTAAATGTCAGAAATGTATTTTTAGACATTATGAGCTGTTCGGTTATTTTTCTCACTTTAACGGATGAAAATAAATAATTGAGATGGGAAAATTTATGTTTTTCATTTAGTTGCCCAATAATTCTGCACACAGAGATATTCTCCTAAGAAAGACAAAACCTCACTTTTACTTTTTTCAAAAATATTCAGGGTTCAGGTCTATTAACCTTTGGGATTGACAGACAGCACTGGAGAAGTTCAATAATAAAATGAATCATCAAAAATACAAATTGTGCACAAAGTATATATATATATACACATCAGCAAAACATTGGTTCGATATCCTCCTAATTTGATATCTATCTATTTCATATCTATATTTATCTATGTATCCATCTATCTATCTCATCTATCTACTTATCTGTCACTGTGACATCACGATACATTCTATGTCACAGTGATGTGATGACATCATCACATTCTATATCCCAGTGTTACAGCCCAGGGGAAATCACTGCCTCACAGACTTACAAGGGTGAGGGAGTACCTTTTGTTTTTCGTGACAAACGAAGCAAAAATTTATTCTAAAATGGATAAAGAGAGAAGACGAGCCCAAAGAGATCGGGTTCTGAGAGAGAGGAGAGGAATAAATGAAGAGCAGGTATTGTTGTTCGCTTTAGGGCGAAAAGACATTAATCTACCGGACATGGACACTGACGCCTCAGAAATGGCGTCCAAACGACAAAATCTAGAGAAAATGAGAAAGTCCAAAAGACATGAGAGCCTTACACAGAGAAGGAACATGGAGAACCTCATGGAGTCTGACTCTGCTGCCTCCGCTGAGCTTCAGGGGGCCATTCTTATCTCCTTGAAAAAAATCGGAGATCTGGTCCCTGAACTAAGGAAGAGGAATAAAGAAGCCATCCTCAATAAGCGGAGAAACATCAGCGCAGAGTTAGAGCTGGAGGAAGTTCTCCAAGAAACTCCAAGACAGGTCTCATCCAGATCTGAAAGACAAGACACCCTGAACCTGCAAAGAGCGGCAGCCCAGAAAAGAATGAGGAACAGCAGAGACTGGGTTGTCCAATGCAGGAGGCATCTGACCTCTGCCAAACCCATCATTAATGGGAATGGTGCCCTATGGAGATCCCACTCATCAACCAAAACCATCTCCATCCCGGATTTTCTGTTCCATCTGAGTGTTTCTTCACCAGAGAGATCAATGGATATAGATGAACCAGGTAAGAAATAATCTTACTCAGTATAATAAGACTGTGGGTGAGGGGGATTATCCTCCTAATATTAAGTACAGGCCTCAATTATCAATGCTGACTAATGGAAGAACTGTCCTTGTTGCCCGTAGCAACCAGTCACCTTTCAGTGTTCTATAGAATGTTAAGAAATGGAATCTGTGCTGTGAATCGTTGCTATGGGCAACAGGGACATTTTTGCTATTAGACAGTTTTGATAAACGAGAGACCAAATATTAGACATTTCCTGCTCATTTACATAGTTCTGTTTAAAATTATAATATATGCGCTGGCGCTATATCTATTAACCCCTCCTTGACCGGGCAATCTTTCATTTTTCTCCTCCCATCTTCCAAAAGCTATAACTTTTTTCCCTTTGTCTTCCAGTATAGCCACACGTGGGCTTATTTTTTTTTAGTGGGCCGAGTTGTGGTTGTGAACGACACAATTTATTTTGTCATTCAATGTTTTAGAAAACAGGGAAAAAAATCAAAGTGTGGTAAAATTGTGGGGAAAAAAGGGGGATTCTGACATTGTTTTTTTTATTGTGTCCATTGTGTGGTCAGAATGACCCCATCAAGTGATTCTCCATGTCAGAGACCATTGTGCTAATGCTGAACATGCAGAGGTTTTCTTTTTACTTAAGTGGTGAAAATTAGAAATTTATTAGAAAAAACATTGATTTGAGTCTCCATATTCTGAGACATTGTAACTTTGTGATTTTGATACCTGGATGGCGCAGTGTAAGGGCTTCTTTATTGTGGAGGAAGCTGTAGCTTTTATTAGATCTTTCTTGGGTAGAAAGGACATGGTGATATCTTTCTATTGCAATTTCTAGATAAATATGGCGCCTCTAAAAAACCCAATTTTGATGTTTCAATTTTTTTCTCATTTTAATATTTACTGTTTGGGATAATTATTTTTATATTTTTGTATATCCCTCTTATACTAACATAGTAATCCCAGTTATGCTTATTTTTCATTTTTTTAATTATTATTATTAATTGGGAAAGTTGTGTGATTCTAATTATATTATGTTTTTCAAATTATTATTTTATTTTTTTATTATTTTTTATTTAATTTTTTAGTCTCTTTAAAAGACATGAACCTGTGATTTTCTGATCGCTTGCACTATATACAGTGATGGAACTGTATCGCTGTATATGGCTTTATTAACGTTGTCATAAGAAATTAAACCAGGCTGGTCTGAACAGGAGGACAAAAGCGAAGCACAAGGTTTTTCAGCAGGCCCAGATAGTCATTATAACCAATTAACCCCTTGCAATTGTGTCCTGGTAGGGGCTAATGGGTGCTGATGCGCATAAATCGGCAATCACTTCATTTAAATACCGCTGTCAGCATTGAAATGGTTAAACTGCAGTAATCAGCATGTGCTCCAGTTGCTGCTGTTATAGGCAGGTGGCAGCTATGCAATACGGTCGGTATCAGCCTGGTAAAATGCAGGCTCAGCTCCTGAATCCGCTCCATACATTTACCGCACAACATGACAAACATTTCCATTATGTGTTCTCAAAGAGATTAACAAATCTTGTATCATCTCAGCAGGTGGAAGCCTTATGATGCCCTCTGACGTAGGGAACATGCCAGCACAAGACCTTGCTGATGCCAGACCCGTTACTTTAACCCAGAGAGAATTGGTTAACATAGAAAATCCTATTAACTTTCGCCACCTTGAAATCCTCAAAGTTGTTGGAGAGGGAAATTTCGGAAAGGTAAGTGTGAATTTCTCCTCCTCCGTGCTCCCCAATGTATCCTGCACCAGATACACAGGAGGATATACATATTCATTACAGGATGTTAATATGTAATGGTGATTGGGATAAACCAGTGATCCATTATACAGATCGCTATAATAGATGGGATTTTGGTCTGATCGCCTGTGATTTTTCTCCAGGTCCTCTTGGCATCAGATATGTTCAGCGGAGAACTGCTGGCTATTAAAGCCATAGACAGGAATTATTGTGATGAAGCCACAATCTCTAAAGAGTTAAAGGTCCTGAGTATGGCCACCGACTGCCGCTTCATAACATCTCTGCGGGGGTTTATGGAGGTACCAACAGAATATATAATAGCCATGGAGTATATTGCCGGAGGAGATCTCTCTGTCCACATGGCAAAATCGATGAAATTTGATATGGAAACATCAAGGTAAATGTCTTAGACTGAATCATAATATTCTACTGCCCATACATTGTGGTCCTAGAGTGTATGTAACCACTGATCCATCCTCTACTTTCTACTCCACAGACTCTTTGCGGCAGAAATGGTTTGCGGACTCCAGTTCCTCCATGAACACGGCGTGATACATTGGTAATCAGTTCATCTTCATAAATCTCTGTTGTCTCCTTACATATCTATTGTAGAAAGTTCTGTTCATGAATTATCCTCACAATCATGTCTGATCATTTTTCCCTGCAGTGACCTGAAGCCTCAGAATATCCTCATCCATGACACCGGACACATAAAGATCGCGGACTTTGGCTTATCAGCCGTGAATGTGGTCGATGAGGTCCTATTGGAGGATACTGTTGGCACGAATGGTTACATCGCACCGGAGGTAAGGAACATCCCTGTGTGATTGATGCCGATAGTAGGACTGAGTATTAATCTGAGGATCCTGCTCATATCTAATCACAGACCGGTCCTCATGGCCTCTGTGTGTAAATCCCCTCCCCGATATAGTAATCTCCTATCTTATGTTCCCACAGATAATGGATGAAGAAAGCTTCAATCATAAGGCAGATTCCTTTTCATTTGGTGTCATCCTGTACATGATGATTGTGGGGAAAAAGCCGTTCTATAGCAGTGGTTTGCTGGATCAATACCACTGGTCTCTGCAGGTGGACGTCCCAGATTTTCCAGACTGGATGCCCAGCGATGCACTTGACATCTTAGAAGGCGTAAGTAGGATCAGAAGAAGAAGGATGATGAGGGACTATAAAGAAAGCTAGAAGATAAGATGCGGACAGTCCATGGACATTGTGTAATAACGTATCAATAATAATATATAATATAATGATTAATGGTCTCTCTCATTTTCCAGCTTCTCTGCAAAACTCCATCTGCCCGGTATGCTATATCATCCTTCATCCGAGAGCGCCCATTCTTCCTCTCCATAAACTGGAGCGACGTGGAGTCCGGCGAAGCCGACCCACCATTCAAATTTGATGAAAATGTAAGTATAGCACATAGGGACATCCATAGTGTTATCTCTGCCCAGTAACACACATACCCACTATACACCTTATCATTATATCCCCCAGTATACATTATATATGTGAGGAGACGATTCTCAGACATGTATATTTATCATCTTAAGATGGAGAAAAGCGGCACTCACCCCAAAGTGGCACTCACCATTACTTCTTTATTAATCTGCTGTAAAACATATCGGCAAGGAGAGAATGCCGCTTTTCTCTCTTTTTGACTGCAATTGCTTCCCAGTCTGGGGTGTATTTAGCTGAGCTCCCGTGTGGTTCATGAACCCTTTTTTAAATGTGCAACCTTCAACATTGTAATCTCCTCCCAGACTTTATGATAGTGCAGAATCGCTTCACTTTCTTTATTGTGAATATATTTCTCTTCTTACAGGAGGATTAGGCTGATATAAATCAGCCCCATTCCAGTAACATCTAGGAATGAAGCTTTCCATTACTCGGAAGAGACAACTAAACTGGACTTTCTCATTTACCGGACTTTGACAAACCTACCGAGCTTCCACCACATAACAGCCACGTAGATTCGAGCACCAAACATCCAGGGATTTAGTCCGATCGCCATATTTGGGGTCAGGAAGGAATTTTTTTCCCCTGATATGAGGATTATACAACAACTAGTCCTCAGGGTTATTTTTCACCTTCCTCTGGATCAACATAGCAAGTAATTAAAGGCTGAAATTGAAGGACTTCTTTCAGCCATACTTGCTATGTTACCATCTGAACGACTCATCTACAATGTGGTGGTAAGAAGACGACTACCGAATATGGACAAAGAGAAGGCAGTGGCTGCTCCTTCTCCACCGGATATGGACAGAGAGAAGGCAGCGGCTGCTCCTTCTCCACCAGATATGGAAAAAAAGAAGGCAGTGGCTGCTCCTTCTCCACCGGATATGGACAGAGAGAAGGCAGCGGCTGCTCCTTCTCCACCAGATGTGGAAAAAAAGAAGGCAGCGGCTGCTCCTTCTTAAAATTGGCCAAGTAAAGAGAGGTGGAAGCGGCTGCTCCTTCTCACACTTGGCCATGTAGCGACAGAAGGATGCGGCTGCTCCTTCTACTACCAGGCCATGGACAGACAGAAGGTAGCGGCTGCTCCTTCTACTACCTAGCCATGGACAGACAGAAGGCCATATGGTTGATCGCGGTGCTCTAGGAATCCAGGAAAACTCCAACTTCACAGATCACATGTCACACATTCCTGCTCTTCTCCTCTCCGTCATGTGTGATCCAGACCTGGATGTCCAAAAACAGCTCAAGTGCAACCAAAGGCCTGAAGAGCGGAATCATCATCTGCTCCTTTCTATAGAAAGTGACTGTATCTGCAGACTTTCTTTTTTCATCTTTGCATATAATTAACAACTTATATGCACAAATAAATATATTGAACATCTATGTTGATTCTGGTTAGATTCTTCTCATATACAGAACTGCTTTTTGGTATTTTTATTAATATCATGATGACCTAATGTAATTGTGGATGGGTTGAATATCTCACAAACATTTCTGCATAGAGTAAAATATTTACGTTTTAAAAAAGAGATGAGAGAATTTAATCTTCTCAAACTGTAAAAGAATCCTCACTCACTAAAATGTGTATTATTTTGTAATTCACTTCTGTGCAGATACAGCCGGCCTCTATTTTACTACACTGTAAAGAATCATCAAAAGTTTAAAAATAAAAATGTAAAAAATATACTTATCTTACTGCTCCCCCAGAAGCATTACTTCTGGAGAAGTAGAAGGGCAAGTCGCCTCAAGCCCCTCACTCCGAGGGGCCCACCCAAAGCTTAACAATATCGGTGTGGGCGTAAAGCTGATACAGAAAGACTTGATACAGAATGCCAGGGTGACACACTAAAGACCCCCATAGCAGGGATAAGGGGGATAGAGCGACATGATGAAGTCATCACTCTGTGACTCTGATGTCCCGTGCGTGCCTCTGCATGATGAGATCACCATGTTGGTCTACCTGTGACTAGCTACTGTCCGCCGGCGGACTCACTAGGATTCAGTGTTAGGTAAGTATATTATGTTTATGGTTTTTTTATTAATACTTATAATTGGACTGACTGTGGTGGCATCATACAGTGTGGGGACTAGTGTGGAGTATCATACAATATGGGGGGCATTATACTGTGGACAGTAAGCTGTGGGGGGAACATATGGTATGAGAGCTTTATATTGTGTGAGGACTCATGTGGTGGTATCATACAGTGTGGGAACTAATGTGGGGGCCATCATACAATGCCATCATACAAGACCATAATAACTGGGGGGTGTATAATATAATTTAGGGACTAATGTGGGGGCCATCATACAATGTTGGGTGCATCATACTGTTTATAAAAGGCTGTGGGTTCTGTTATACAGTTGGGGACTACTGAGGGGGTATCATACAATGTGTGTGCTACTGTGGGGGCCATCATACAATGTTGGGTTCATCATACTGTTTATAGGAAGCTGTACGGGCGATCATGTACTGTGGGGACTACTGAAGGATATCATGCAACGTGGGGGCTACTGTGCGGGCCAATGTTGGGGGCATTATATTGTGTACAATAAGCTGTTGGGGGATAATATAGTATGGGTGGCTTTATACTATGTGAGGACTGTTGAAGGGGCCATCATACAATGTTGGGTTCATCATACTGTCTATAGAAAGCTGTTGGGACTATTGTGAAGACACGGGGTCTTCCATGGGCATAATACTACTAGGAAAACACAGGGTTAGGGTTAAACAGTGTAGCAATACTTTATTGAACCAAGTGAACAGGTGATTCCAACCTTTATATCTCCGGGTTTATCCATGGGTTCCAGGTGACCGGATGGTCCCAACATGGCTAACAAAAACATATATAGTATATAATGGGCCCCATTATTGCTCCATACAGTATATACTGGGCCCCATTTATTGCTCCATACACTATAATGGCCCCATATAGTATATAATAGGCCCCATATATTGCTCTATGCAGTATAAAGACCCCATATAGTATATAATAGGTTCCTTATATTGCTCCATACAGTATATAATGGGCCCCATATATTGCTCCATACAGTATATATGTGGCACCACAGGGGTCTGGTTGCCACAGTAATAGAAATATTATGTCTGAGAGCAAGTGGGAGGTTTCTCTGGTCAGGAGCCCTGAGCATGCAACACTGCCCGCCCAGACCTGGGAGGGGAGGAATCTTCCCTTATAAACTGGGTCTGGGGCGGGATTAGGGGAGTCAGAGCCTGGAGAGGGAAAGTAAGAACCAGGAGCTCTGTAGGAACAGTAGCTGAATACCAGGGGCTGGAGCTGTGCAGAGTTCGCCCTGGTTGAAGACACTAATACCGGACATGGAGTCCGAGGCTGTGGGGACATCCAGGTCCAGCAGCAGAATCCAACCGGCAGGGGATTCCATGTCCTCTGGCCATAGAACCCGGAGGCACGGTCACAAGCAAGGGACCAGCAACGCCATTGTGAAGCGGAGGCTAACAGAAGGCCCCAAGTCACCGGCCATACGGGTGAGCACCACACGGTATACTCAGGGACGTGGGCTACTTCTACCCGCATAGAGCAAGGTAGCCAGCGGCGGTCCCCACTGACCGCAATCCACGGGTGGCGTAGTCGGACATTGTTATTACCTAAGACTGCCACTGGTTTGACCACCCTGGGCACGGACCGGGTCACCGCCACACTGAGACTACAACCCCCAGCGATCCGGCTCCGGGTATCCCCTGCACAACACTGGCCCAGGGGGCGCGTCATATACTGGGTCCTCTAAATTGCTCCAAACAATATAAAGGCCCCATGTAGTATATAATGGGCCAAATGTATTGCTCCATACGGTACATACTGGGCCCCATAAATTGTTCCATACAGTATAATTGCCCCATATAGTATATAATGGGCTCCATGTATTGCTCTATACCGTATATACTGGGCCCCATAAATTGTTCCATACAGTATAATATCTCCATATAGTATAATGGCCCCATATATTGTATAATTGGCCCCATATATTGATTCACAGTATAATCGCCCTATATAGTATATAATGGGCCCCATATATTACTTCATAAAGTATAATGGCCCCATATAGTATATAATAAGCCCCACATATTGCTCCATACAGTATAATGGCCTCATACAGTATATGACAGGCCCCATATATTGCTCCATACAGTATATACTGTACCCCATATAATGCTCCATACAGTATAATGGCAACATATATTATATAATGGGCACAATATATTGCTCCATACAGTATATACTGGGCCCATATATTGCCCCATACAGTATAATGGCCCCATATATTATATAATGGGCCCAATATATTGCTCCATACAGTATATACTGGGCCCTAGATACTGCTCCATACAGTATAATGGCCACATATAGTATATAATGGGCCCATATATTGCTCCATACAGTATATACTGAGCCCCATATATTGCTGCAAAGTATAATGGCCCCATATAATATATAATGGGCCACATTTTTTGCTCCATACTGTATATACTGGGCCACATAGAGTATATACTGGGCCCCATGAATTGATCCATACAGTATAAGGGTCACATATAGTATATGATGTGCCCCATATATTTCTCCATACAGTATATACTGGGCCCCATATACTGCTGCAGGGTATAATTGCCCCATATAGTATATAATGGGCTCCATAAATTGCTCCATACAGTAAAATGGCCCCATATAATATATAATGAGCCTCATATATTGCTCCATACTATATAATGGCCCCATATAGTGCTCCATACAGTATAATGACCACATATAGTGCTCCATACAGTATAATGGGCCCCATATATTGCTCCATGCAGTATATACTGGGCCCCATAAATTGTTCCATACACTATAATTGCCACGTAAAGTATTATATAATGGGCCCCATATATGGCTCCATACAGTATATACTGGGCGCCATATATTGCTCCATACACTATAATGACCCCATATATTATATAATGGGCCCCATATATTGCTCCATATAGTATATAATGGACCCCATAAATTGATCCATACAGTATAATGGCCCCATATAGTATATAATGGGCCCTATGTATTGCTCCATACAGTATAATGGCCCCATATAGTATATAATGGGCCCCATATATTGCTCCATGCAGTATATAATGGGCCACATATTGCTCCATACAGTATAATGACCACATATAGTATATAATGGGCCCCATATATTGATCCACAGTATAATGGCCCCATGTAGTATATAATGGGCCTCACACATTGCTTCCTACAGTATAATGGCCCAAAATAGTATATAATATGCCCCATATATAGCTCCATACAGTATATAATGGGCCCCATATATTGCTCCATACTGTATATACTGGGCTCCATACAGTATATACTGAGCCCCATATATTGCTTCACAGTATAATGGCCCCTTATAATATATAAAGAGAAACTTTTTTGTTCCATACTGTATATAATGGGCCTAATATATTACTCCATACAGTATAATGGTCACATATAGTATATAATGGGACCCATATATTGCTGCACAGTATAATGGCCCCATTTAGTATAAAATGGGCTCCATAAATTGATAAATACAGTATAATGGCCCCATATAATACATAATGGGCCCCAGATATTGCTTCATACAGCATAATGGCTCCATACAGTATATACTGAGCCCCATATGTTGCTCCATACAGTATAATGGCCCCATATAGTATATAATATGCCCCATATATTGCTCTATACTGTATATAATGGGCCCAATATATTGCTCCATACAGTATAATGGTCACATATAGTATATAATGGGCCCCATATAATGCTGCACAGTATAATGGCCCCATATAGTATAAAATGGGCTCCATAAATTGCTAAATACGGTATAATGGCTCCATATAATATATAATGGGCCCCATATATTGCTCCATACAGCATAATGGCCCCATATAGAGCTCCATACAGTAAAATGACCACATGTAGTATATAATAGGCCCCATATAGTACTCCATCCAGTATAATGGGCCCCATTAATTGCTCCACACAGTATATACTGGGCCCGATAAATTGTTCCATACAGTATATACTGGGCCCCATATATTGATCCACAGTATAATGGCCCCATATACTATATAATGGGCCCCATATATTGCTCCATACAGCATAATGGTCCCATATATTATATAATGGGCCCCATATATTGCCTATACAGTATAAACTGGGCCCCATATATTAATCCACAGTATCATGGCCCGATATAGTATATAATGGGCCCCATATATTGCTTCATAAAGTATATTGGCCCCATATAGTATATAATGGTCGACATATATTGCTCCAAACAGTATCATGGCCCCATATAGTATATAATAGGCCCCATATATTGCTCCACACAGTATATAATGGGCCCCATATATTGCTCCATACAGTATATACTGAGTCCCATATATTGCTGCACAGTATAATTTCCCCTTATAATATATAAAGGGCCACATTTTTTCCTCCTACTGTATATATTGGGCCCCATTTATTGCTCCATACAGTACATACTGGGCCCCATATATTGCTGCACAGTATAATGGCCACATATAGTATTTAACGGCCCACATATATTGCTCCATACAGTAAAATGGCCACATATAGTATATGATAGACCCCATATAGCACAAAATAGGCCCGATATATTGCTCCATATAATATAATGGCCACATATAGTATATAATGGGCCCTATATATTGCTCCATACAGTATATACTGGGCCCCATATATTGCTCCATACAGTATATACTGGGACCCATATATTGCTGCACAGTATAATGGCCCCATATAGTATATAATGGGCTCCATACATTTCTAAATGCAGTATAATGGCCCCATACAATACATAATGGGGCCGATATATTGCTCCATACAATATAATGACCACATATAGAATATAATAGGCCCCATATATTGCTCCATACAGTATAATGGCACCATATAGTATATAATAAGCCCTATATATTGCTCCATACAGTATAATTGGCCCTGGGTAGTGCTCCATATAGCATAATGGCCCCATATAGTGCTCCATACAGTATAATGACCACATATAGTATATAATCGGCCCCATATAGTGCTCCATACAGTATAATGGGCCCCATATATTGCTCCATACAGTATATACTGGGCCCCATATATTGATCCACAGTATAATGGCCCCATATAGTATATAATTGGCCCCATGAATTAATCCATACAGTATATAATGGGCCCCATATATTGGTCCATACAGTATAACGGCCACATATAGTATATAATAGGCCCCATATATTGCTCCATACAGTATAATGGCCCCATATATTATATGATGGGCCCCATATATTGCTCCATACAGTATAATGGCACCACATATTATATAATGGGCCCCATATATTGCTCCATACAGTATATACTGGGCCCCAAATGTTGCTACACAGTATAATGGCCCCATATATTATATAAAAGGCCCCATATTTTGCTCCATACTGTATATACTGGGCCCCATATATTTCTCCATACAGTATATACTTGGCCCCATAAATTGATCCATACAGTATAATGGTCACATATAGTATATGATGTGCCCCATATATTGCTCCATAAAGTATATACTGGGCCCCATATACTGCTGCACAGTATAGTTGCCCCATATAGTATATAATGGGCTCCATAAATTGCTCCATACAGTATAATGGCCCCATATAATATATAGTGGGTCTCATATATTGCTCCATACAATACAATGGCCCCATATAGTGCTCCATACAGTATAATGACCACATATAGTGCTCCATACAGTATAAAGGGCCCCATATATTGCTCCATACAGTATATACTGGGCCCCATAAATTTGGAAGTCGCCTTGCTACACTCATCAGGAGAGCTTTAAACTAGAACAATGTGGGAAGGGAAACAAAAGGCCAGAAAAAGCCATACAGCTGACAAATACTATTGAGATCTCTGCTACTGGAAGTGGAAAGGAAGAACAAAGACAAAACAATTTAAATAATAAAAATATGGGAGGAAGAGAAACCAATCACAAACTAAAATGTTTTTATACAAATGCACAAAGCATGGGCAACAAACAAGGAGAATTGGAACTACTAATGCAGGAAAAGGAATATGATGTCATTGGAATCACTGAAACTTGGTGGGACGATACACATGATTGGAACAAAAGGCTAAAAGGATACAACTTATTTGCAAGAAACAGACTTGATAAACGAGGAGGAGGTGTTGCATTGTATGTTAGAAAAGCGTATATCTGCACAGAGATTGAAGCTTCAGAGACTGGGAGTTCTGTGGAAACTATTTGGGTAAGAATACAAGGAGAGAACAACGGAAAGGACACCATTGTAGGCATTTACTACAGGCCACCTGGGCAAGCTGAAGATATGGATGAACTCTTTATGTATCAAATGACCAAGTTCTCCAAAAAATATGACGTAGTGGTCATGAGAGATTTCAACTATCCAGACATTTGTTGGGAATCTCTCTCAAGTAAAACTAATCGGTCAAGCAAATTCTTATCCTCTCTTGCTGACAACTTTATCTTCCAAAAGGTAGGGGAGAAAACAAGGGGATCTGCTACTTTGGATCTAATCCTTATAAACAGGGAGGAAATGGTTGAGGAGGTAAAAGTGGCTGGGACCCTAGGAGGCAGCGACCATGCTATTATAGAATTTTGGATAACTAGAGGAGGAAGACATGTGAAGACTCAAACTTCAAGGTTAGATTTTAGAAAGGCAGATTTTAAGAGACTCAGAAAGAGAATAGGAGGGATCCAATGGCTGGATGTCCTTAAGGACAAAAATGTCCAGGAAGGATGGGAAATTTTTAAAAATGAGATTCTCAAAGCACAATCGTTAACAATCCCGAAAAGTAGGAAGAATGGGAAGCATTTAAGGAAACCAGGATGGATGAACACAGAACTTAAACACATGCTAAAAAGAAAGAAAGAAATGTTTATTAAATGGAAAGAGGGAGGCATATCTAAAGAAGATTATAATGCAGTCTGCAGATCCTGCAGGGCACGTATCAGGTTAGCTAAAGCTGACAATGAATTAAGGCTTGCAAGAGATGTCAAAAGCAATAAAAAAGGATTTTGGGGGTATGTCAAAAGTAAAAGAAAAGTCAAAGATGCTATAGGATTTTTACAGGATGAAAATGGAGAAATGGTAAGAGAGGATGTTGAGAAGGCCGAACTTTTTAATTCCTATTTTGCATCTGTTTTCTCTCAGAAAGAAAATGTAACATCAACTGATCTTCACTGTCCTTTTAAAGGAATAGAGGAATCCAAGTTATCTGTAAACAGAAAGATTGTGAGGGAATATTTAGCTAACATAAATGAGTTCAAGTCTCCAGGTCCAGATGAATTACACCCCAGAGTACTGAAGGAGATCGTAGAAGAAATTTTAGAACCACTCTCCATAATCTTTGAAAATTCTTGGAGAACAGGAGAAGTCCCAGAAGACTGGAGAAGAGCAAATGTTGTTCCTATCTTCAAAAAGGGGAAGAAGGTGGACCCAGGGAACTATAGGCCGGTGAGTCTGACTTCTATACCAGGAAAGATCTTTGAACAAATTATTAAACAACATGTATGTAAGTACATGGATAAGAATGAAGTGATTAACCAGAGTCAGCATGGGTTTGTAACTAACAAGTCATGTCAGACTAACTTAATTTCCTTCTATGACAGAATCACTGACTGGGTGGATCAGGGAAATGCTGTAGATATAGTATATCTTGACTTCAGCAAAGCATTTGACAAAGTATCTCACACCATCCTTATTGAAAAAATGACCAAGTATGCAATGGACCAGGCAACTGTTAGGTGGATTCATAACTGGCTTAGTGATCGGACTCAAAGTGTGGTTGTAAATGGCTTCACATCCAGCTGGATGAACGTCTCAAGTGGGGTACCACAGGGCTCCGTCCTGGGACCTGTATTGTTCAACATCTTTATCAATGATTTAGATGAAGGAATTGAGGGTAAACTGATTAAATTTGCTGATGACACAAAGCTAGGAGGGATAGCTAATACTAGAGAAGAGAGAGAGAGGATTCAAAAAGACCTAAATAAACTGGAGCAGTGGGCAGCAACCAACAGAATGGTTTTTAACAGGGAAAAATGCAAAGTACTACATCTGGGCAATAAAAATGAAAAAAGCATATACAGAATGGGAGGAATAGAGCTAAGCAACAGTACATGTGAAAAAGACTTAGGTATACTAATAGATCATAGACTGAACATGAGTCAACAGTGTGATGCAGCAGCAAAAAAGGCAAATACAATTCTGGGATGTATTAACAGAAGCATACAGTCTAGATCACGTGAAGTCATTATCGGTCTTTACTCCTCTTTGGTCAGACCTCATCTGGAATACTGTGTACAGTTTTGGGCACCACATTTTAAAAAAGACATAGACAAACTGGAGCAAGTTCAGAGAAGAGCGACCAGAATGGTGACTGGTCTGCAAACCATGTCCTATGAGGAACGGTTGCAGGATTTGGGAATGTTTAGCTTGCAAAAAAGAAGACTGAGAGGAGACTTAATAGCTGTCTACAAATATGTCAAGGGCTGTCACATTGTAGAAGGATCATCTTTATTCTCATTTGCACAAGGAAAGACTAGAAGCAATGGGATGAAACTAAATGGGAGGAGACACAGATTAGATATTAGAAAAAACTTTTTGACAGTTAGGGTGATTAATGAGTGGAACAGGCTGCCACGAGAGGTGGTGAGTTCCCCTTCAATGGACGTCTTCAAACAGAGGCTGGACAGACATCTGTCTGAGATGATCTAGTGAATCCTGCTTTGAGCAGGGGGTTGGACCAGATGACCCAGGAGGTCCCTTCCAACTCTACCATTCTATGATTCTATGATTCTATGATTCTATGTTCCACACAGTATGATTGCCCCATATAGTAAATAAGGGGCCCCATATATTACTCCATACATTATAATGGCTATATACAGTATATACTGGGCCCCATATATTGCTCCATACAGTATATACTGGGCCCCATATATTGCTGCACAGTATAATGGCCCCATATAATAAATAAAGGGCCACATTTTTTGCTTAATACTGTATATACTGGGCCTCATATATTTCTCCATACAGTATATACTGGTCACCATAAATTGATCCATACAGTATAATGGCCCCATAGAGTATATAATGAGCCCTATGTATTGCTCCATACAGTATAATGGCCCTATATAATATATAATGGGCCCCATACATTGCTCCATACAGTATAATTGCCCCATATATTGCTCCATACAGTATAATGGCACCACATATTATATAATGGGCCAAATATATTGCTCCATACAGTATATACTGGGCCACATATATTGCTGCACAGTATAATGGCCCCATATAATATATAAAGGGCCACAATTTTTGCTCCATACTGTATATACTTTGCCCCATATATTGCTCCATACAGTATAATGGCCACATATAGTATATAATAGGCCCCATCTATTGCTCCATACAGTGTAATGGCCACATATATACTATATAATGGGCCCCATATATTGCTCCATACAGTATATACTGGGCCCCATATGTTGCTACACAGTATAATGGCCCCATATATTATATAAAAGGCCCCATATTTTGCTCCATACTGTATATACTGGGCCCCATAAATTGATCTATACAGTATAATGGTCACATATAGTATATGATATGCCCCATATATTGCTCCATACAGTATATACTGGGCCCCATATACTGCTGCACAGTATAATTGCCCCATACAGTATATAATGGGCTCCATAAATTGATCCATACAGTATAATGGCCCTATATAATATATAGTGGGTCCCACATATTGCTCCATATAATATAATGGCCCCATATAGTGCTCCATACAGTATAATGACTACATATAGTGCTCCATACAGTATAAAGGGCCCCATATATTGCTCTATACAGTATATACTGGGCTCCATAAATAGTTCCACACAGTATAATTGTCCCACATAGTATATAATGGGCCCTATATATTACTCCATACAGTATAATGGCTACATACAGTATATACTGGGCCCCATATATTGCTCCATACAGTATATACTGGGCCCCATATATTGCTGCACAGTATAATGGCCCCATATAATAAATAAAGGGCCACATTTTTTGCTCCATACTGTATATACTGGGCCTCATATATTTCTCCATACATTATATACTAGGCACCATAAATTGATCCATACAGTATAATGGCCCCAAATAGTATATAATGGGCCCTATGTATTGCTCCATACAGTATAATGGACCTTAATAATATATAATGGGCCCCATATATTGCTCCATACAGTATATACTGGGCCCCATATACTGCTGCACAGTATAATTGCCCCATATAGTATATAATGTGCTCCATTAATTGCTCCATACAGTGTAATGGCCCCATATAATATATAATGCGTCTCATATATTGCTCCATACTATATAATGGCCCCATATAGTGCTCCATACAGTGTAATGACCACATATAGTGCTCTATATAGTATAATGGGCCCCATATATTGCTTCATACAGTATATACTGGACCCCATAAATTGCTGCACAGTATAATGGGCCCCATATATTGCTGCACAGTATAATGGCCCCATATAATACATAAAGGGCCATATTTTTTGCTCCATACTGTATATACTGGGCCTCATAAATTGCTTCATACAGTATAATTGCCCCATATATTGCTCCATACAGTGTAATCGCAACATATAGTATATAATGGGCCCCATATATTGCTCCATACAGTATAATGGCCCCATATAATATATAATGGGTCTCATATATTGCGACATACAATATAATGGCCCCATATAGTGCTCCATACAGTATAATGACCACATATAGTGCTCCATACAGTATAATGGGCCCCATATATTACTCCATACAGTATATACTGGGCCCCATAAATTGTTCCACACAGTATAATTGCCCCGTATAGTATATAATGGGTCCCATATATTACTCCATACAGTATAATAGCTCCGTACAGTATATACTGGGCCCCATATATTGCTCCATACAATATATACTGGGCCCCATATATTGCTGCACAGTATAATGGCCCCATATAATATATAAAGGGCCACATTTTTTGCTCCATACCGTATATACTGGGCCTCATATATTGCTCCATAAAGTATATACTCGGCCCCATACATTGATCCATACAGTATAATGGCCCCATATAGTATATAATGGGCCCTATGTATTGCTCAATACAGTATAATGGCCCTATATAATATATAATGGGCCCCATACATTGCTCCATACAGTATAATTGCCCCATATATTGCTCCATACAGTGTAATCGCAACATATAGTATATAATGGGCCCCATATATTGTTCCATACGGTATAATGGCCCCATATAGTATATAATGGGCCCCATATATTGCTCCATACAGTATATACTGGGCCCCATATATTGCTCCATACAGTATATACTGGGCGCCATATATTGCTGCACGGTATAATGGCCCCATATAGTATAAAATGGGCTCCATAAATTGCTCCATACAGTATAATGGCCCTATATTATATATAATGGGCCCAATATATTGCTCCATACAATATAATGGCGCCATATAGTGCTCCATACAGTATAATGACCAAATATAGTATATCATAGGCCTCATATAGTGCTCCATACAGTATAATGTGCCCCATATATTGCCCCATACAGTATATACTGGGCCCCATAAATTGTTTCATACAGTATAATTGCCCCGTATAGTATATAATGGGCCCCATATATTGCTCCATACAGTATAATGGCTCCATACAGTATATACTGGGCCTCGTATATTGCTTCATACAGTATAATGGTCCCATATATTATATAATGGGCCCCATATATTGCTACATACAGTATATACTGGGCCCCATAAATTGATCCACAGTATAATGGCCCCATGTAGTATATAATGGGCCTCATATATTGCTTCATACCGTATAATGGCCCCATATAGTATATAATAGGCCCCATATATTGCTCCATACAGTATATAATGGGCCCCATATATTGCTCCATACAATATATACTGGCTCCATACAGTATATACTGAGCCCCATATATTGCTCCACAGCATAATGGCCCCTTTTAATATATAAAGAGAAACTTTTTTGCTCCATACTGGATATACTGGGCCCAATATATTGCTCCATACAGTATAATGACCCCATATAGTATATAATGGGCCCCATATATTGGTCCATACAGTATATACTGGTCCCCCATATATTGCTCCATACAGTATAATGGCTTCATATAGTATATACTGGGCCCCATATATTGCTCCATACAGTATAATGGCCCCATATAGTATATAATAGGCCCCATATATTGCTCCATACAGTATATAATGGGCCCCATATATTGCTCCATACAGTATATACTGGGCCCCATATACTGCTCCATACAGTATAATGGCCCCATATAGTATATAATGGGCCCCATATTTTGCTCCATACAGTATATAATGGGCCCCATATAATGCTCCATACAGTACATACTGGGCCCCATATATTGCTGCACAGTATAATGGCCCCATATAGTTTATAATTGGCTCAATAAATTGCTAAATACAGTATAATGGCCCCATATAATATATAATGGGCTCCATATATTGCTCCATACAGTATAATGGCCCCATATAGTGCTCCATACAGTATATTGACCACATATAGTATATAATAGGCCCCATATAGTGCTCCATACAGTATAATGGGCCCCATATTTTGGTTTATTTTGCTTCATACAGTATAATGGCTCCATATAGTATATAATGGGCCCCATATATAGTTCCATACAGTATAATAGCCCCTTATAGTAAATAATGGGCCCCACATATTGCTCCATACTGTATAATGGTCCCATATAGTGCTCCATACAGTATATACTGGACCCCATATATTGCTCCATAAAGTATAATGGCCCCATATAGTATATAATGAGCCCCATATATTTTTCCATACAGTTTAATGGCCCCTTATATTGCTCCATACAGTGTATAATGGGCCCCATATATTGCTCCATACAGTATAATGGCCCCTTATCTATAATATTACCGGGGATGCGTATCTGAAGCCTTTATAGACTGCGCATGCATGACGCGCAGTCTGGCTCCAGGCAGAATCACGCATCCAGCCGTTACAGGTAAGAGGAGTGTATGGCGCGGTACACGTAGACACTGAACGTATACCGCGATCTCTGGCGCCATACTTAGATACTTACCTGACCGGGAGGAGCGTTGCCGCGGCGCCTCTCTATGCCGGAGACCGGGGCAGGAGTAAGGCGTCGGATCGGAAACCAGGATGGGGATGAGGGGTGCCGTGCATACCGGGATTGGGGGTGAGGGGTGCCATGCATACCGGGATTGGGGGTGAGGGGTGCCAAGCATACCGGGATTGGGGGTGAGGGGTGCCATGCATACCGGGATTGGGGGTGAGGGGTGCCATGCATACCAGGATTTGGGGATGAGGGGTGCCATGCATACCGGGATTGGGGGTGAGGGGTGCCAAGCATACCGGGATGAGGGATACCATACAAACCAGGATAGGGATGAGGGATGGGGTACCATGCATACCGGGATAGGGATGAGGAGTACCACACATACCAGGATAGGGATGAGGAGTACCATACAAACCAGGATAGGGATGAGGGATGGGGTACCATGCATACCGGGATAGGGATGAGGAGTACCACACATGCCAGGATAGGGATGAGGAGTACCATACATACCAGGGTTGGGATGAGGGGGCCACGCATACCAGGATTGGGGGTGAGGGGTGCCATGTGACTCGCCCCTTGGGCCGTGGGGCACTCGGATCCGGGCAATAGGGAAACGGTGGGAGTAGTAGTGGCAACCTGGTTCCGTGGCTCAGGGTGGTCAGGACAGTGGTAGTCCGTTATGTGCTGTTGATTATGTCCGACTACGCCACCCGTGGATTGCGGTTATTAGGAACCGCCGCTGCATGCAGACCGCTGGGGCTGATGATGTGTGCAGCTGGGGTAGTGTGACTCCCCACGGGAAGAGTGCGGCCGCAGGGCAGTATAATGGATGGTGGGAGTGATGGTAGTGAGAGTCCCAGTGCTGATAGTGCTGGAGGAGCAAGGAGCACACAGAAAACAGGTTGCAGTCCAGGGTCTTTACTAAAACAAGTAAACTGACCCACAAACAGTCCCGGCTAGGAGGGGACCTGGATGTCTGAGAGCAACGGGGAAATTGGCCCTGGTCAGGGTGAGGGTGTAGGCCTACCGTGCTTTCTGTGCTCCTTCTGGCTATCTCCTCCTTATAGGGTAACAGCCCACGCTTCCGAGTTCTCCGTGTATTCTCGCCTGTATGGCCTGCGACGTGGGTTCCTTTCTGCTCCCAGCCTTGTACGGCTTTACTGGTCCCTTCGGTTGTGGCAGGGCCTCCAGGCTTCTTAGGCCAAGGAATATACAGTCCCCTGCGGACTGGTTATCTGCTGGAGAATGTGGAATCCTCCCAGCCTCAGACACCAAAGTCTGGTAAATTTTGTCCGTTATCTGCCAAGACAGGCTCTCTTCGCCTCTTGTCTCTGGCTTGTGGCTCTCCTACTGCCACACTTCCTCTTAGGGTGCAATACAACTGTCCCTCTCTGCTCTGGGACCTGAATCCTGAGACAGGTCGTCCAGTTCTCCCTAACCCTGCCCCCAGTACCAGCTTTTATAGGGGCAGCCAGCTCCCCCTACTGGCCTGAGACAGGAGGCATTGCATGCTAATATTCCCCTGACCAGAGAACCTCCCCCTTGCTCTCAGACACAGCTTTATTACACTTTGTGGCATCCAGGCCAGGGAGACACACCATGCATACCAGGATTGGGGATGAGGGGTGCCATGCATGCCAGGATTGGGATGAGGGGTGCCATGTATACCAGGATTGGGGATGAGGGGTGCCATGCATGCCAGGATTGGGATGAGGAGTGCCATGCATACCAGGATTGGGATGAGGGGTGCCATGCATGCCAGGATTGAGATGAGGGGTGCCATGCATGCCAGGATTGGGATGAGGGGTGCCATGCATACCAGGATGGGGATGAGGGGTGCCATGCATACCAGGATTGGGATGAGGGTTGCCATGCATACCAGGATTGGGGATGAGGGGTGCCATGCATACCAGGATTGGATGGTGGGGACAGGATGGAGGCAGCACAAATACCAGGAGGGGGGGCAGCACATACCAGCATGGGAGACCATATACCAATAAAAATGCTCGCCACCTGGGCGTAGAACGGGTTCAATAGCTCGTAGTATATAATGGGCCACCCTCATATTTTGCGACATACAGTATAATGGCTTCATATAGTATATACGGGGCCCCATATATTGCTCCATACAGTATAATGGCCCCATACAGTATATACTGGGCCCCATATATTGCTCCATGCAGTATAATGGCCCCATATGATGCTGCATACATAAAACAAATTATCAATTACTCACCTCTCCCGTTCCCCGCAGGTCCGGTATACCCAGCGCGTCTTCTAACTCTGGAGTGCTCAGGTCAGAGGGCGCGCTGTGGTGACGTCATTGCGCCCTCTGCCCTGACACATCAGAGTTAGAAGACACTGGAGCTGTTCGGAGCGAGGAGAGATGGGGGAGGGGCTGAGGGTGGGGAGGACCCCGGTGGCTGCACGGGCCCCATAGCGCGCCATCGTTTCCCCCTCCCTGGGCCACAGTACTTGCCTGCGTGCATGGGGTGGTGTCGCCAGCCATTGTTGTCATGGTAGGTCAGTTCTGCATGCGAGCACTCCTGCATCCTCCGCTTTTAAAAAGCCAGTGCCCTGTTCCTCCTCCTCTCTGGGGCCCATCGGGCATTTCACCGGTGCCCTGCCAGGCCAGTCCGACCCTGTGTGAATGTAATGTTGTACAGAGCACAGACATATGCCGGCCCTTCCTCCAAAGTGGAACTAACAATGTGTGCTGCATCTGTGCTGCGCAGACTATGCTGACTTCAGCTGACGTCCAAATCATAGCCCCACTGGATCCGGGACGGTTGTGAGATATGCCGATGATTTCTGCAGGACCCACAGCTTGTTTTTCTCAGTCGCTGCTCTCCTCCTTCTCTGACTGATCACAATATTATCTATTCCAGGTCCTTCAGCTTTGTGGTAGGAGGTAACAGGTTCCCCCAGCACTCCATGTGGCTCACACCTCACACCGCTCAGTACTCTGTCAGTAATCTGCTATATATCATTGCTGCACCAGAGCCATCTAGAGGTCACAGTAATACATTGCAACACAACAAAGTAAACATTAAAAGAGAGAAAAATAAACACTCTATAGAATAAAATATTCAGTCATTTAAAGGCAGACTGAAAAATTAAATAGTTGGCAAAATACACAGAGGTGACACCACTGAGAAGATGTGTTTTATTGATTAAGTGGTGTGCGCCCCTTAATGAATTTGATGCATCCAACTATAAAATACTCCATCATTAAAATTGGGGTATACAATGTCAATCTTAAATGGAAGGTGCCATGATTTTTATTTTTGTATTAATAATTATTGAGTATATGATCAATTATTTTTAATACAAAATTAAATGCACTGGTTTAATATTTTTGAATTTATTAACTCTATCTACAGCCACAGTGGGCGGCCATATAAGTTTGCTGATGTGTAATTGTCTGAGCACGAAGCTTACACACTTCAAATATGGCAGCCTCTGTGTACTGTGTCCTCCTGCATTTCCTGCATTGTGTCACACCAGGTGTTAGTGCAACACAGAGGGAAAGGGAGCCCAGACACTAGGGAAAGGGGGAAGTGGAGACCTCCTAGTCTGGTCTAGCGTCACCCTGTCTCAACTACCATCCCTATATTGCCTCTTCAGCAATCGCCGCACACGTGCCTCGCCCTATTTTACCTGGCGCATGGCTACGGCTAGGGATGGAAGGAGATGAGCACTAGTCAACCTCCACTAAACACTATAGACAACAAGGGAAGACAAAACACGGGGAAATTGCTTAGCTTTAGATGAGTCCAAATATGCACACGGCCTCAAGCTCCAGAGAGGACAAAGTACTGCTCCGTCTAAGCCTCACAAGTAGAAATGAATATTGCCAGCGACTCCCTCTCAGACACACCAGGTATATATACACCCAGGCCAGAGAGCTAATTAGCAAGAGAGAGGTAGCCGCTCGGTTCTAAAGACAGCCTCTTATCTAAGAAGCTGTCTGCAATGCCAAACGTAGAGATCTCCTGCAACTCACTGCAGGGCGACTGTCACCTCTGACACACCCGTGACACATTGTCGCTGCCTGCTGCTGTGACCTAGGCACGCCTCCTGGGCTGTCCAGGTCACAACTGTGGGAGGAGATCGGCACCATGTTTTTTGAAGCCCATAGCTGTACTGCGAGCTACACTTTCCCCCTGTCACCATTCACACAGCTCAGTGCGAGCAGTGACAGGAGGCGCAGGGATGCGGTGAATGCTGAGCGGAGGTCCAGGATGAGATGAGTATCGCAGTGTTCAGTAGACTTATATAGCAGGATAGGAAGTATTTCTGCGCTCTCCAAAGAGACAAATGTTGGTAATAGAATTGTAGGTTTATTGTCAACGCGTTTCAGAGTCCACAGACTCCTTCCTCAGGACAACCATACATAACCAGTTACAGCCATACATGGTTTAAATGCAGAAAAAAAAATGGCACCAAGTGCAGAGGGAGGGGTAAGTACAGTCACATGTCTAAATACATGCACATGACAGCTGATCTGATCAGCTATCATGTGCCTCTAACAACTGCGGAAGGATCCGAGATCCACCCGTAGTTGTTAACCAGTTAAATGCTGCTGTCAATCACTGACAGTGGCATTTAAAATAAGCGTCAGCCGAAAGCGCATCATATGTCCCGCCCATGGATTGTCATGACAGCCAAGGGCTCTGCAGAAGACCCCTGTGCTTGTCATTGGGAATCTTCTATGAACGCCGGCGTGTGGCCGGCATTCGTGGGAGATCGTGATTTTTGCTACAAATAGCAGTGCTGAAGCCTTGCTATGTGTAGCACAAGCGATTAGATGATCGCAGCTTCAAGTCCCCTATGAAGAATATTGAAGCAAGTAAAAAAAAAGTTTTAAAAAATATTTTAACAATAAAAAAACAAACGTTCAAATCATCCCCCTTTTGCCCCATAGAAAATAAAACAATAACAAAAAAATAAAATAAACATATTTGGTATCGCTCTGTTCAGAATCTCCCGATCTATCAAAATATAAAGTAAATTAATCCCATCTGTAAACGGAGTAACGAGAAAAACATCGAAAAGCCAGAATTACATTTTTTGATCGCCTCAACATTGTAATAAAATGCAAAAAAGGGCGATCAAAACATCAGATCTACCCCATAAATGGTATCAATAAAAACATCAGCTTGTTGCGCAAAAAATAAGCCCTCACCCGGCCCCAGATCCCAAAAAATGGAGACGCTACGGGTCTCGGAAAATGGCGACATAAGCTAATTTTTTTTCCTTACAAATTTCAGATTTTGTTTCACCACTTAGATTAAGAAAAACCTCTCCATGTTTGGTATCTGCGAGCTCGTAATGACCTGGAGAATCATAATGGAGGGCAGTTTTACCATTTAGAGAACATGATCAAAAAAAAAATTGTGGAAATGAACTTTTTTTTCAATTTCACAGCATTTTGAATTCTTTTCCCGGTTTCCAGTACACTATATGGTAAAATCAATGGTGTCATTCAAAAACACAACTCGTCCCCCAAAAAACAAGCCCTCGTACGGCCATATTGACGGAAGAATAAATAAGTTATGGCTCTGGGAAAAAGGGGAGCAGAAAACCAAAGAGCGAAAATGGAAAATCGCAAGGTCGTGAAGGGGTTAAAAACAAATGTTAATATATAAAAAAAAAATAACAGTTTACATGTTTTCAATTGCCGAAAATAAAATTTTGATGGCACAATCCCTTTAATGAATGTCCTGATATGATATCTAATGAGATTTCAGTCCCTCTGTATGTAAATTAAAGCTCAGATTATCTCCACAGCTTCATATTATAAGCAGAATTACAACACGCACACATGAAATACACTGCAGAGAAATAAGAGCGTTCTGTCCCTTTAAATTCAGTGTGTTACATAACACTGCTCAGCCAATAGGATCGCTGGATTTGAATTTGAAAATAAAGCAAACTGTCATTCATCCTCAGTCTGTTACAGGACAGTGAGCGGTGAAGATGGATGTCGGTGAGTGCTCCCATCCCATCATCTGATGTCACTGATCTCACCTAAATTCAATATAGGAGAGAACGGCTGCTGTCACCTGCCACTAGGGGGAGCTATCAGTACAATATATATCTACTGGTGCACTGTGCTCCCCCTAGTGGCTGCAAGAAAGCAGAATTGTATCATTAGGTCACACAGGACACTCTGCTGCCAGTATTATTTATTGAGGGGTTTATGCCACTGTTGTCAATGGGATGAGTGTGCTGGCACTGATAATGGGGGTTAGGCTTTATCCGCTGTTAATGAAGTCACTTTGGCAGTTGTTTTTAGGGGGTTTCCTGTACTTATGGGAATGAAGAACATAGAAATACATGAATGTCATATATCTTTATTTACACCCAGTAAAGGCTATGCTCCATGTGGTCATATGAGTGTATGTGTGTAATGGGGGTCCGATACCGGGGGGACGTTCACTATGAATAAATGTGGAAAGCTGTTTGTGTCTTTATCAGATCTGTGACTAAGTCTTTTTTGGATTCACAGCTTTTCCTATGACTACTGCAGAAGAGAATAGATACAGGATGGCCGCGAGCCGCAGATCTTGGGGGGTCAGCAGCTTTATTATAACCGGACCCCTTATCCTATTCTTCATCCCTGGTGAATGATAAGTGGACACTCATCAGATTCTGTTTTCTTTAGGACGTCTACCTCCAACAGGAATGTGTCTTCGGACCTGGACTCTTCTCATGTGAGATTATTTTTTTAAATATTTTTTTTTTCCATTAATCTGAAAATATTGTGCCATTAACCCCTTAAGGACTTCGGGATTTTCCGTTTTTGCATTTTTGTTTTTTGCTCCCCTTATTCCCAGAGTCATAGTGTTTGTATTTTTTGGTCAATATGGCCATGTGAGGGCTTATTTTTTGCGGGACGAGTTGTACTTTTAAATGTCATCACTGGTTTTACCATATCGTGTATGGGAAAACGGGGAAAAAATTCCAAGTGCGATGAAATTGCAAAAAAAGTGAAATACCACAGATGTTTTTTTTTTGTTTTTTATACCACGTTCACTGAATGCTAAACCTGACCTGCCATTATTATTCCCCAGGTCATTATGAGTTCGTAGACACCAAACATGTATAGGTTCTTTCTTATTTAAGTGGTGAAAAAAAAATCCAAAGTTTGCTTAAAAAAATAAATAAATGGCGCCAATTTCCGAGACCAGTAGCGTCTCCATTTTTTCGGGATCTGGGTCTGTGTGAGGGCTTATTTTTTGCGCGCCGAGCTGACGTTTTTATTGTTACCATTTTGGGGTAGATCCGATGTTTTGATCGCCCGTTATTGCATTTTATTGCAATGTTGCAGCGACAAAAAAACGTAATTCTGGCGTTTAGAATTTTTTTCTCGTTACGCCGTTTACCGATCAGATTAATTCTTTTTTTATATTGATAGATCTGGCAATTCTGAACGCGGCGATACTAAATATGTGTATGTGGGTTGTTTTTATTATTATTTTATTTTGAATGGGGCGAAAGGGGGATGATTTAAATTTTTATATTGTTTTTATTTTTTTCATATTTTTAAAACATTTTTTATGCACTTTTTGCTTGCTTCTATAGTCTCCATAGGAGACTAGAAGCAGCAACTGTCTGATCGCCTCTGCTAAATAAAACAGATCACCTCTATGTAGCAGAAATGCTCCAGTACTATGAGCGCCGACCACTAGGTGGCGCTCATAGCGATCTTTACATGACAACCACTGGGGTCTGCTGCAGACCCAGGGTTGTCATGCCCACCCATCAGTGACCTGCGATCACGTGACGGGGTCACCGATAGGAGTGGCAAGTGACGCGCCTCTGACACGGCGCTGTTAAATACCGCTGTCAGAGATTGACAGCGGCATTTAACTGGTTAACAGCCACGGGTGGATCGCGATTTCACCTGCAGCTGTTGCGGGCACATATCAGCTGTAATAATCAGCTGACATGTGCTCGGTTCAATGGGGGCTCACCGCCGGAGCCCTTACCGAACCGGGGGTGATGGCCTGGGGCGTACTAATACGCCCCAGGCTTTAAAGGGGTTAATCCAGCATTTGATAATGCAGACCATCTATTAGTTCAGTACAGAATTGAAACACAATGTAGATTGAGCAGAAAGTCAGTTAGAAGACAGTTTCCAATAGTAGATTGTTTGCTTTCTATGCCGGGAATAATTCCGAATTCAGCAGGTCACATTGATGTTAACAGGCTTGGACTGGCCAACAGGAAAACGGGAGAATCCTCCGGTGGGCCACCACCCTCTGATATGAACAGTACTTGGCACAATATACTTGAATCTCTATGTACAGACAAAGTCAGCATCTTATTCACTTAACAATCTATCCAGTTCATTGTTATATAGATTTATGACTGAGGATAATGTTACGTTAATTGAAAAGTGGGGTCCTGGAGTTGGCTACTGGTGGGCCGAAACTGGATGCTGGATTAAATAAATTTACCTGTAATTTAAAGATTTGATACCTCTGGGCTTTGTGTGATTGATCCCATTATGTGCTTGTTTTTTCTTTCCAGCTTGTGCAAGAACAAAAGAAGAAAGGGATCTACAACTCCTGATATACTGCACCAGATTCCTGCCGTCTCCGATCTTCAACATGGAGGTCACTGATCATACCGCAGAATATGTTGTCCATGTTTTCTCCATAGATGTAAAGGAACTAGGGTTGAGCGAGTATGTTCTGTCCGAGTATGCTCGGGCCGAGCTCCGAGTATTTATAGCTGCTCGGTGATATGGTTGAATCGCTCCCGTGTGCATCATTTGCAACTGTTTGACAGTTTTATTACATGGGAGGAATGTGTAAGAAACAGACATTCCTCACATGTAATAAAACTGTCAAACAGTCGCAAATCATGCACACGGGAGCGATTCAATCATATCACCGAGCAGCTATAAATAATCGGAGCTCGGCCCGAGCGTACTCGGCGAAAGGGTTAATAGAACATACTCACTCATCACTAAAAGGAACGTCTCAATAGTCAACTGAATGAATATCTTCTTTTATTAGCGCCTCATGCCGACCAACCGGGAAGCTCAGAAGAAATATCTACCGTTTCCTTTGGATGAAGAAAAACCTGAGCCAACATCAGTGATACCAGAAGAGCCGAAAGAAGAGGAGATGAAGGAGGCAATGAAGTATTGGGAGGTAGAAGAAATGGAAGTAGATGAGGCAGAAGACACCAAGGAGAAAGAAGAAGATAAGGCAGAAGATAGCAAGGGGAAAAAATAAGATAAGGCAGAAGATACCAAGGGGAAAAAACAAGATAAGGCAGAAGATACCAAGGGGAAAAAAGAAGATAAGGCAGAAGATACCAAGGGGAAAAAAGAAGATAAGGCAGAAGATACCAAGGGGAAAAAAGAAGATAAGGCAGAAGATACCAAGGGGAAAAACCAACAAGATAAGGCAGAAGATACCAAGGGGAAAAAAGAAGAAGATAAGGCAGAAGATACCAAGGGGAAAAAAGAAGAAGATGCTAAAAAATCAAAAGCAAAAGAAGAAAAGAACAACACCTGGGCCAGAAGAGTTGAGAACCAGCCAGCAGGAAGACACAAGATCCGCCAGCAGTCCATCCTTAAATACGTGAATACCAACCTCAGAGGAAGGAGGAACATCATCTGGACCATCCTCCTCAAATCAGCGAGACGTTGATGGACTCTAAGGCACCAACATTCCAGCTGAAGGAACATCAACAGCTTCAAATCTAAAAATAATAAAAATAATAGACATAAAATAGTTATTATTAGATTAAGAAAGCTTAAAAATGTAGTAAAATCATAATAAAGACTTTAATAATATTAGGAGCAGTAATAATAGCAGTAATAGAATATTAATTTGTGTAATAATGGTAGAGACATAAAAATAACATCAGCAGGTTTGATCCAGGGTTGTAGGACTGATCGCCTTTTCCCGGGGTCAAGAAGGAATTTCCCCCCTGAGACAACAATTGGCTGAATGTGTCCAGGGGTTTTTGCCTTCTTCTGGATCAACAGCTTTAGAAATAAGGACCTACGAATTAGTAAGATTATAGTAAAATTAGCAATAGTGGAGTAGTAATATAATATAGTATATAGCGTAATATTAGTGACCATAAAACAGGAATAATTTCACTAGTAAAGTAATAATAAATGTATACTATTATATTAAAAATAAAATATTAATAATATTTGTTAAATGATTAATTATTAATTAAATTAAATATTAATTATTAAAATTTGAATAAGTATTAGGAGATTTGATCCAGGGTTCTAGGACTGATCGCCTTTTCCCGGGGTCAAGAAGGAATTTTTCCACCATGACACAAATTGGCCGAACGTGTCCGGGGGGTTTTGCCTTCTTCTGGATCAACATCTTTAGGAATTAGGATCTAATTTTTAGATTTAGTAAAATATCAATACAAATGTTAGCAATAATGGTAAGAATAAAATAGCAATAATACAAAAACATCAAGCATAAAATAGTAGAATATTAGTAATAATATCAGTAAAATAGCAGGAAACTAAAAATAACACAAATAATAGTAATACAAAAATAGTATCTAAGGTAATGATTATAATAATTAGTAAATAATTAATATATATTAGGGTTTTGATCCAGGGTTCTAGGACTGATCGCCTTTTTTCGGGATCAAGAAGGAATTTTTCCCCAGTGACATAAATTGGCCGAATGTGTCCAGGTTTTTTTTGCCTTCTTCAGGATCAATAACATTAGGAGTAGGATCTAATTAATAGTATCTAGAGAAATAATATAAATATTAGTAACAATAATTATAATATTATTAATAGTAAGTAAAAAAATAGAAATAAATGTTAAAAAAAGTAGCGGTAGTAATAAAATAGCAAAATAAGTTATAATAGTATAGCATTATTAGAAATAGTATAATAATAGCATAGGACATTATTAGGCATCATCAGGTTTGATCCAGGGTTCTAGGACTGATCTCTTTTTCCCGGGGTCGAGAAGGAATTTTTCCCCTTGACACAAATTGGCTGAATGTGTCCAGGGGTTTTTGCCTTCTTCTGGATCAACAGCTTTAATTCTAGGAATCTCATAATACTAGAGTAATAATAGCAATAATAAGTATAATAATGTTGTAATAATAATCAATAGATTGTGAGGATAAGAATAAGGTAAATACAATAAATAGGTTAGTTTGTTAGTGAAGGGCCCCATCTGATGAGGTCGCCTTGTCGTTGGCAGATGGGCTTGCACAATTTGATCAAAATGTGCACTAAGAACCTCAATATTATAAGTTTAAAGAATAAGGAAGTAATAAAATACACAAGATTATAAATATAACTTTGTCTTGCCACATTATTTTCCTGTAATGAAGAAAATCAGAAAATCCAGAACATTTTAGACATTTGTATCTCTGTGTCGTAATCATAGCAGGTTAAAAACGCAATGCGACAGCATAAGAAATTGTTAGATTCTATTTTGCAATGAGGCGCACAATGTAAACGTCAACTGACACATGCAACCATGTAACCCTAGCATAAAATGTATTAAAGTAAAATGTATTAATTTATTTCATAAACCAATAGTACACGTGAAAATTAGAAACTTTGTAATATATTTTATTAAAGAGATCTGTTTTTTTCTCCTCCTGGGCTTATCATTCATTCTCAATGTCCTTAATTCTTGGGTAAAATCTTTAGTGAATACAGATTTTCCCATTACTGAGATAGAAGATGACAGTTGGTGCTCAAAAAGTTCTATGGAGGAAGGAGGGTGGAGTTAGAGGCGGAGACAAACATTCTACTGCAAGTTCTCCTGAAAGGACAATTTCACTCTAGTGTGTAAATCATGATAGTTAACGTATATTTCAGACTATAAGACGCACCTAGGTTTTAGAGGAGGAAAATAGGAAAATAAAAATTTAAGCACAAAATGTGATCATGATGTACTGTTATGGAGGTAGGGGTCTTCTGCTGACACTGTTATAGGGGAAATATACCCCAATTCTATACTAATATCCCCCATCCTGGTATATATATGTCCCTCAATCCAGATATACAAGTGCTTCTCACAAAATTAGAATATCATCAAAAAGTTAATTTATTTCAGTTCTTCAATACACTAGACTTTGTGTTTTCATTGACTGTAAGCCATAATCATCAACATTAACAGAACTAAACACTTGAAATAGATCACTCTGTAATGACTATATAATATACGAGTTTCACTTTTTGTATTGAAGAACTGAAATAAATAAACTTTTTGATGATATTCTAATTTAGTGAGAAGCACTTGTATATGGCCAAGAATCCAGGTATATATGGCCCCCATCCTAATCCTGGTATGTATGGCCCCCTCATCCCCATCTTGGTATGCATAGCTGCATCCTCCCTATCCTGGTATGCATGGTCCACTCATCGTCATCCTGATATGCATGGCCCCATCCTCCCCATCCTGGTATGCATGGCCCCCTCATCCCCATCCTGGTATGCATAGCCGCATCCTCCCTATCCTGGTATTCATGGCCCGTTCATCCCAATCCTGCTATGCATGGCCCCATCCTCCCCATTCTGGTATGCATGGTCCCCTCATCCCCATACTGATATACTTGGCCCCTTCATCCTCATCCTTGTATGTGACGCACCCCCTAGGCCGTGGGGTGCTCGGCCGGGCCGGTCGATGCTGGGGGGTGTTATGGTGGCAATTACCCAGTCTGTGACCCAGGGCGGTCAATAAAAGGGGAAAAGTAAAAGGGAATAAAGTTTTTATAGAGATAATGTTCGTGACGCCACCTGTGGTATGCGGCTATATGGGGCCGCCACTGTTGTGCAGATCCTTGGGAGCTGGTGGTGACGCAGCAGAGTTGGTTCAGCTCTCCACAGGCAGAGCTTAGCTCCAGGGCAGGATATAGTGATGCTATGAGGTAGATGTTGTTGGTGCTGTGTAGTGCAGGGCTGGTGATGACGCAGCAATAATTCTAGGACACAGTGGGGTGCAGTCTTCAAGGTTTTACTCACCGTTATCACACTGCTCCTGGTTACAACTGCCAGATTATAACCTCCCACGTCGTCCTGCGTTCACCAAGAAAGGGGTTCAGCAGCTCTCAAGTATTTCAGGAGTACTTAAACGGGACCCCGTTCTATGCTCCTTCCTCGGTCGTCTTCCTGCGCTTGCTCTCACCCTCCTGCCCTGCGCCTCACAATCAGTGTCCCAAGCCGGTAGCCTCGGATCTTGTCGGGCGACGTGCAGTCCCCTGGACCCTATGCGGCCACCTTTTCGGCGATATAATTGTGGTAGTTGGCAGATGCACCTTGAAAGTACAGTAGCCTCCGGTTATCTAGCTGAGCCTGATTATTCTCCACTAGTTTAGGGGCTGGTCCCCTCTGCAGCCTGATCCCTCCACGTCCGTGTAGATTCAGGCGTACAGGTGGCTTCAGCACTAGCCATGCCCCTGGGATCCCCTCTGTCTCTGGATCCTTCCCTCTACTCCCGTCCTCTCTCACTCTCTCTCCTGGGCCTCTCAGACTAGGCCTGACTCCTCTCTCTCCACTCAAATCCCACTCCAAGCACTGGAGCCAGGAGCCTGGACCCTCCTACACTGCTCTCCTGAGCAGGACTGGCTGCTTCTAGATGGTTCCCCTCTTTTTTATACTCCTTCTGAAGGTGCTCCCCTGAACTACTTCCTCCACCCACACCCACTACATGGTTCCCCCTCTCTCGGTCCCCCCCCTTCCAACCAGGGACAGGGCTCTGCATTGTACGCATGTATCTTGCCCCGCCTGCTAGTCTGGAATGGTGTAGTGTTGGATGCAAGTGGGTGGGTCCTGGGTAGTACCCCATCCTTACCTGAGAGTGGGATACCACACCTCTGGGTGAGATGCAGTACCTCTGTGGTGACTGAACCCGCAGGGGCGCCACATATGCATAGCCGCATCCTCCCTATCCTGGTATGCATGGCTCGTTCATCCCCATCCTGGTATGCATGGTCCCCTCATCTCCATCCTGGTAGGCATGGCTCCTTCATCCTCATCCTGGTATGCATGGCTCCATCCTCCCTATCCTGATATGCATGCCCTTTCATCCCCATCCTGGTATGTATGGCCCCTTCATCCCCATCCTGGTATGTATGGCCTCCTCATTCCCATCCTGGTATGCATGGCCTCCTCATCCCTATCCTAATATGCATGGTCCCCTCATCCCCTTCCTGGTAAGCATGGCCCCCTCATCCCCATCCTAATATGCATGGCCCATTCATCCCCATCCTGGTATGTATGGCCCCTTCATCCCCATCCTGGTATGCATGGTCCCCTCATCCCCATCCTGGTATGCATGGTCCCCTCATCCCCATCCTGGTATGCATGGCTCCTTCATCCCCATCCTGATATGTATGGCCTCCTCATACCCATCCTGGTATGTATGGCCCCTTCATCCTCATCCTGGTATGCATGGCTCCTTCATCCCCATCCTGATATGCATGGCTCCTTCATCCCCATCCTGGTATGCATGGTCCCCTCATCCCCATCCTGATATGCATGGCCCGTTCATCCCCATCCTGATATGCATGGCTCCTTCATCCCCATTCTGGTATGCATGGACGCATCCTCCCCATCCTGGTATGCATGGCCCCCTCATCACCAATCCTGGTATGCATGACCCCCTCATCACCAATCCTGGTATGCATGGCCTCCTCATCACCATTCCTGGTATGCAGCAGCTGATATCAGCCTGCAAGCAGCGCATGACGTCACTGCCATGTGCCCTCACACAGTGAGATGATTATGGGTGTGGAGAGGAGTGATTATTCATTTTCTTTAATACCTCACAGTGTCAGCTGCAGCCTTCAGCGGCTCGGCGATCACGTGTGCCCGCTGTTAAAGAGAATGAATATTCATTCCCCTCAACCTGGGTTGGACTGGGGTGTCTGGGGCCCACAGGAGGAATTGATCCTCGGGGCCCACCCTACAGCTATATGCAAATACCTGTTAGCAGTTATCCCTGTTATAGTGGAGCGTCGACTGTAAAACACAGGCGGCTCCTGCACATCTACTGTGCGCCACCATAACTGGGATGTACAATTACAGTAGTTTACATTATAGGGGTTCTTTGATGAAAACAAGTTATCACCGAATCACAGGTTAGGTAGGTGATATTGACGCGCCCCCTGGGCCGTGGGGTACTCAGTGCCGGGCCGGTCGTTGCTAGGGGAAATGTCACAGTGGCGGTAACCCGGTCCGTGACCCAGAGCGGTCAATAAAAGGGGTTTATTTACAGGGGATTTATAGTTTTTATATTTAATGTTCGTGATGCCACCTGTGGTATGCGGCTATGTACAGCCGCCGCTGTGGAGCTGGGCCTCTGGAGCTGGTGTTTAATGCAGCAGAGTTGGTTTAGCTCTCCACAGTTCGAGCTTAGCTCCAGGGTGTTGCTGGGATGTTATAGATGTTGCTGTAGCAGTTGTGGTACAATGTAGTGCAGGGATGATGGCGCGGCAGTAATTCACGGAGACAGTGGGGTGCAGTCTTCAGCGTTTACTCACAGTTGTTGCAATCCAAGTTGCAGGTACCAGTGTAACTTCCCACGTCATCCTGTGCTTACTCAGGGAGGGGTTCAGCAATCCCTCAGGTAATTCAAGAGCGCTTGTTACGGGTCCAGGAGGTGGAACCTCTGTGCCGCGGTGCAAGGAGGGACCCAGAGGGGCGTAACTAAGTATCAACCCGGAGCGACCCTGGTCGGACCGCGGCAAACGACACCGTAATCAGGGAGGGACCGAGCAGAGGGACCAGGTGCTACTCTGGGGACGACCTTGTAAGAGAGCAGGTGGCTCCCACAGGTCAGACAGCAGGGGATGGACACAACAGGTAGGCAGCAGTCTCTGGGTTAGCTGACGGGTGGTCACGGTACGTGACGGAAGAAGTCTCTTGGCAAGCGGGTAGGTGGTCATGGAAAGTGACAGAGGGAGCCTCCGGGTAGGCTAGTAGGTGGTCACGGCAAGTGACGGCAAGCAGGCTGTAGTCTCTAGGCTGACAGGCAGGTGGTCACGGCATGTGACGGCAGAGCCTCCAGGTAGGCTAGCAGGTAACAGGCGGGTAGCAGACGTGCGCTCCCAGGTGAGCGGGTTTAGCAGGCACGACAGGAAGCAGGCAGGTAACTGGCAGGTGCTTCCTGGAACGAAGGTGGACTTGCCCATAGACAGACTGGCGGAAGAGTGGGGGCACACTGTCGGGCAGGAGGAAAGAGAAGCTGACAGACAGGACTGGTAGTCAGGCTGGCAATGGAACCTGAGGGCTGAAGCAGAGGTAAGTATTCTGTGCAACAACTTTGCTCAGGCACCTCCATTTTGGAGGAGGTGCCTTATATATGGGAGGTCCTCCGGCTATTGGCCGAGGACTCCTTAGGACGCCGGCAGCAGCGGGGAGAGGAGCGCTGGAGGACGCCGCGCCAGGAGCGGGAAGGTGAGAGGGACGGCGTCTCTGCCTAGCAGGGGGCAGAGACGCCGATGCTACAGCGCTTAATGGGACCCCCTTCTGTATGCCTTTCTCAGTCGTCTTCCTGCGCTGGCTCCCACCCTCCTGCCCTGCGCCTCACAATCAGTGTCCCAAGCCGGTAGCCTCGGGTCTTGTCGGGCGACCTGCAGTCCCCTGGACCCTCTGTGGCCACATTTTCAGCAATGTAATTGTGGCTGTGGCAACTGCACCCTAGAAGTACAGAAGCCTCCGGTTTCTAGCTGAACGTTGCAATTCTCACTAGTTAGGGGCCGGTCCCCTCTGCGGCATGATCCTTCCACGTCCTGGTAGATTCGGGCACACAGGTGGCCTCCAGCACTACCCCTAGGATCCCCTCGTTCCTCCTGTAGCCTTCCTTCCTGCTCCTCTCCTCAGTTTGTCTCACCTCCTGGGCCTCTCAGACTAGGCCCGCTCCGCCTGAGCAGAGCTCCTGCTCCACACACTCTCCTCCTCTGACTGAACTCCACTCCCTTTCCAAGATGGTTCCCTCTTTTATATCACTTCCTTTCCTGTGCTCCCCTGAACTACGTCCTCCACCCACACCCACTAGATAGTTCCACCCTTCAGCTAGGGACCAGGAACTGTGCTCTCCCTTAGGAGCAATCTCGCCCTACCCCCACTGAAGTGGAATGTGTTGGATGCAGGTGTTAGTGTCCCGGGCAGCACTCTATCCTTACCCGAGAGTGAGATACCACACCTCTGGGTGAGATGCAGTACCTCTGTGGCGACTGAACCTGCAGGGGCGCCACAATATCTTATTGATCGGTGTAATCTGACCATTGGAAACCGCACCGATCAGAAGAATGGGGAACTTTTATCCCTGTCAGGACACTTATCCACATTTTAAAATGCAGCAGCAGGTGGGACGTCTGACCGCAGCTCCATTCATCCTCTTTGAGGCTTCCAGAAAAAAAACAAGAGCAGCCACTGAGGGAATGTATGGATCAGTGATCAAGTCGCACATGAGCTCCAGTCTAATGGGGATAAACGCTCCACAGTCTGCCGATCGCACGGGTCCCAGCAGTCAGACCCCCACCAATCAATCAGTTATCCTTAGGCCATGTTCACACATCAGTATTTGGTCAGTATTTTACATCACTTATTTGTAAGCCAAAATCAGGAGTGGAACAATCAGAGGAAAAGTATAATAGAAACACGTCACCACTTCTGTATTTATCACCCACTCCTGGTTTTGGCTTACAAATACTGATGTAAAATACTGACCAAATACTGAATGTGTGAATGTGGCCTTAGAATAGGCGATTACTTGTTTTCACCGGAGAACCTCTCTAAGTGTATATTTGCTACTGTGTAATAGACACAGGGCAGGGAAGGCTTAAACATCAACGTAATTAATCTCTAATAAAGAATCTTCTACTTATTGATATCAGAGAGAACAAGTGACCTCCTATACAAACACCAATAATACCACATACAAGGAACAAATACCGTCACATCACGACCAGACCACATATTACAACATACAAGGAACAAATACCAGCACACCATGATCAGACCACATATTACCACCACATAGTAACCGAATAATACCACATACAAGGGACAAATACCGCCACACCATGATCAGACCACATATTACCACCACATAGTAACCGAATAATACCACATACAAGGGACAAATACCGCCACATCATGATCAGACCACATATTACCACCACATAGTATCCGAATAATACCACATACAAGGCACCAAAAACCGCCACACCATGACCAGACCACATATTACCACCACATAACAACAGAATAATACCACATACAAGGGACAAATACCGCCACACCATGATCAGACCACATATTAGCACCACATACAAGTGACAAATACCGCCACACCATGACCAGACCACATAGTGACTGAATAATAGTACTGGTAATGCAGTGATCACCAGTGACATTATACACAGGAGCTCTGTATACAGTGTATAGTGTACTGGTAATGCAGTTATCACCAATGACATTATACACAAGAGCTCTGTATATAGTGTATAGTGTACAGGTAATACAGTGATCACCAGTGACATTATACACAGGAGCTCTGTATATAGTGTATAGGGTACTGGTAATGCAGTGATCACCAGTGACATTATAAACAGCAGCTCTGTATATAGTGTATAGTGTACTGGTAATACAGTGATCACCAGTGACATTATACACAGGAGCTCTGTATATAGTGTATAGTGTACAGGAAATACAGTGATCACCAGTGACATTATACACAGGAGCTCTGTATATAGTGTATAGGGTACTGGTAATGCAGTGATCACCAGTGACATTATAAACAGCAGCTCTGTATATAGTGTATAGGGTACTGGTAATGCAGTGATCACCAGTGACATTATACACAGGAGCTCTGTATATACACTGTGTTCCAAATTATTATGCAAATAATATTTTCTCAGATTTTCCCAAATTACCTATATGAATTGCAGTCATTGTAATTTTCCAGTCAAATAACTATTAGAGTACAATTGAAAGGTTTTTGTACAAACTGCCGATGATAACAGTATATTTTTAAAAAAATAAAACACTCAAACTGCACTCAAAATGCATGTTCCAAATTATTATGCACAGCAGAGTTTTCAACCTTTTCATTTTAATAAAGAACAAAAAATGGTCATTTTTGAAATTATAAGCATTAGCAGGTTATTACAAACTGAAATCAAACAGTTTTCAACTCAAAACTTTATTCTAGGTGATGTTACATTTGCACATAGGACCCCTTGTTCGAAAGGAGCTTCTGAACTCTCTCGTCCATTGAATTTGTCAGGTTTTGGATGGTTTCTGCTTTAATTGTTTTGCATGAGGACAGAATACCCTCCCAGAGCTGTTGCTTAGATGTGAACTGCCTCCCGCCATCATACACACTCCTTTTGATGATGCTCCAGAGGTTCTCAATGGGGTTGAGATCAGGGGAGCATGGCTGCCACACCATAAGTTTGTCCCCTTTTAGGCCCAAAGCAGCCAGAGATGCAGATGTGTTATGTGCAGCATGAGATGGGGCATTATCATGCATGAAATGATCTCGATGGTCCAGATGGATGGAGTGGAGGATGGTTGGTTGATGGACACCCCATGCAAACACGGCTACGGCGCCAACAAGGAGGAGGTGGAGTAATGTTTTGGGCTGGAATCATGGGGAGAGAGATTGTCGGCCCTTTTAGGATCCCTGAAGGGGTAAAGATGAACTCCATAATGTATGTTGAGTTTCTCAAACAGCACTTCCTTCCATGGTTCAAGAAGAAGAGCCGTGCATTCCGCAGCAAGATCATTTTCATGCATGATAATGCCCCGTCTCATGCTGCACATAACACATCTGCATCTCTGGCTGCTGTGGGCATAAAAGGGGACAAACTTATGGTGTGGCCCCAATGCTCCCCTGACCTCAACCCCATTGAGAACTTCTGGAACATCATCAAAAGGAGTGTCTATGATGGCGGGAGGCAGTTCACATCTAAGCAACAGCTCTGGGAGGGTATTCTGTCCTCATGCAAAACAATTGAAGCAGAAACCATCCAAAACCTGACAAATTCAATGAATGAGAGAGTTCAGAAGCTCCTTTCGGACAAGGGGTCCTATGTGCAAATGTTACATCACCTAGAATAAAGTTTTGTGTTTAAAACTGTTTGATTTCAGTTTGTAATAACCTGCTAATGCTTATAATTTCAAAAATGACCATTTTTTTGTTCTTTATTAAAATGAAAAGGTTGAAAACTCTGCTGTGCATAATAATTTGGAACATGCATTTTGAGTGCAGTTTGAGTGTTTTATTTTTTTTTTAAATATACTGTTATCATAGGCAGTTTGTACAAAAACCTTTCAATTGTACTCTAATAGTTATTTGACTGGAAATTACAATGACTGCAATTCATATAGGTAATTTGGGAAAATCTGAGAAAATATTATTTGCATAATAATTTGGAACACAGTGTAGTGTATAGTGTACAGGTAATACAGTGATCACCAGTGACATTATACACAGGAGCTCTGTATATAGTGTATAGTGTACTGGTAATACAGTGATCACCAGTGACATTATACACAGGAGCTCTGTATATAGTGTATAGTGTGCATTTACATGTAATACACTGACTCACCAGTGACGTCTCTAGTTGAAGTCCTTCATCTAGCACAGACCGCCATTACTTCTTCCATCCAGGACTTGTCACTGCAGAAAATAACCCACAGTTATCAATAGCTGATCACTTCTCGAGCACATTCCCCACTTATTTCCTGATTTCTACACTACAGCAGATGAAGAAAAAAAGTGACATAGTGCCGCCCTGCACAGTAACAGGTTCCCCCTTTTGTTACTCCCCCATGGAGAACAGTATCCTCAAAAGTAAATTATAGTACAGCAATATTGTCCCCTACAGCAATAATGTCCCCATTTGCCACCATAAATTAATACCACATTCTGGCCCCCATGCTGTAATTGTCACCCATCCTGGCCACCTTTATTTAATAATATTCCCCATCCTTGGCTCTCATGTATCTCCCCCACCCATCCTGGGCCTGTATGTATCATCCTCTCTCCCCCCATCATGGGCCCCTATGTAACATCCTCTCCCTAACCATCATGGGCCCCAATGTATCATCCTCTCCCTCCCTATCATGGGCCCCTATGTATCATCCTCACCCCCATCATGTGCCCCTATAAAGCATCCTCTCCCCCCTCATCATGTGGCCCTATATATCATCCTCTCCCCCATCATGTGTCCCTATATAGCATCCTATCCCCCATCATGTGCCCAAATATAGCATGATCACCCCCATCATGTGTCCCTATATAGCATCCTCTCCCCATCATGTGCCCATATATAGCATCCTCTCCCCCTTCATGTGCCCCTATATAGCATCCTCTCCCCCTTCATCATGTGGCCCTATATAGCATCCTCTCCCCCATTATGTGCCCCTATATAGCATCCTCTCCCCATCATGTGCCCCTATATAGCATCCTCACCCCCATTATGTGTCCCTATATAGCATCCTCTCCCCATCATGCGCCCCAATATAGCATCCTCTCCCCCATCATGTGCCCCTATATAGCATCCTCTCCCCCATCATGTGCCCCTATATAGCATCCTCTCCCCATCATGTGCCCCTATATAGCATCCTCTTCCCCATCATGTGCCCATATATAGCATCCTCTCCCCCATCATGTGCCCCTATATAGTATCCTCTCCCCCATTATGTGCCCCTATATAGCATCCTATCCCCATCATGTGCCCCTATATAGAATCCTCACCCCCATTACGTGTCCCTATATAGCATCCTCTCCCCATCATGCGCCCCAATATAGCATACTCTCCCCCATCATGTGCCCCTATATAGCATCCTCTCCTCCATCATGTGCCCCTATATAGCATCCTCTCCCCATCATGTGCCCCTATATAGCATCCTCTTCCCCATCATGTGCCCATATATAGCATCCTCTCCCCCATCATGTGCCCCTATATAGCATCCTCTCCCCCATCATGTGCCCCTAAATAGCATCCTCTCCCCCATCATGTGCCCCTATATAGCATCCTCTTCCCCATCATGTGCCCATACATAGCATCCTCTCCCTCATCATGTGCCCATATATAGAATCCTCTCCCCCTTCATGTGCCCCTATATAGCATCCTCTCCCCATCATGTGCCCATACATAGCATCCTCTCCCCCATCATGTGCCAATATATAGCATCCTCTCCCCCATCATGTGCTCATATATAGCATCCTCTCCCCCTTCATGTGCCCATATATAGCATCCTCTCCCCCATCATGTGCCCATACATAGCATCCTCTCCCCCATCATGTGCCCATATATAGCATCCTCTTCCCCATCATGTGCCCATATATAGCATCCTCTCTCCCTTCATGTGCCCATATATAGCATCCTCTCCCCCATCATGTGCCTCTATATAGCATCCTCTCCCCCATCATGTGCCTCTATATAGCATCCTCTCCCCCATCATGTGCCCCTATATAGCATCCTCTTCCCCATCATGTGCCCATACATAGCATCCTCTCCCCATCATGTGCCCATACATAGCATCCTCTCCCCCATCATGTGCCCATATATAGCATCCTCTTCCCCATCATGTGCCCATATATAGCATCCTCTCCCCCTTCATGTGCCCATATATAGCATCCTCTCCCCCATCATGTGCCTCTATATAGCATCCTCTCCCCCATCATGTGCCTCTATATAGCATCCTCTCACCCATCATGTGCCCCTATACAGCATCCTCTCCCCCATCATGTGCCCATATATAGCATCCTCTCCCCAATCATTTGCCCATATATAGCATCCTCTCCCCATCATGTGCCCCTATATAGCATCCTCTCCCTCATCATGTGCCCCTATATAGCATCCTTTTCCCCATCATGTGCCCCTATATAGCATCCTCTCCCTCATCATGTGCCCCTATATAGCATCCTTTTCCCCATCATGTGCCCATACATAGCATCCTCTCCCCCATCATGTGCCCATATATAGCATCCTCTCCCCATCATGTGCCCCTATATAGCATCCTCTTCCTCATCATGTGCCCCTATATAGCATCCTCTCCCCCATCATGTGCCCCTACATAGCATCCTCTCCCTCATCATGTGCCCATATATAGCATCCTTTTCCCCATCATGTGCCCATACATAGCATCCTCTCTCCCATCATGTGCCCATATATAGCATCCTCTCCCCCTTCATGTGACCATATATAGCATCCTCTCCCCCATCATGTACCCATATATAGCATCCTCTCCCCCTTCATGTGACCATATATAGCATCCTCTCCCCCTTCATGTGACCATATATAGCATCCTATCCCCCTTCATGTGACCATATATAGCATCCCCCCCCCCCATTCCTTCACTACCCTGCCTGTTCATAAAGGAAAAAAAATCTTCTTAACTTTCTGCACACCCCCGACGGCGTCCTCTGCAGGTTCATCCTCATCATGGGCCCCTGTGGTCTCCGCCGTCCATTCAGAGGCTGAACGCTGACAGTAGCCCGCCGGCCGTAGGCCTTTTCAGATCACTGCTATGCACTGCGCACTGACGTCACCGTCTGGCGCATAGCAGTGACGTTCAATGTCCACCAGCCTATCAGAGGCCGAACACTGACGAGCGCAGCCTTGATTGACTGGCGGCCTTTGAACGTCACTGCCATGCGCCGTCTGTGCACAGCGCATAGCAGAGAGTAGATTTTCCTGTAGGCGGCCATCAAGGGGAAAGTATGCGCCGCGCGCTGAGCGTGCTGCGGCCCGTGGTCAGAAAGATCACGGTTACTGGCGGGCCCCCAAAAGTTTGGAGGAAAAAGTGCGTCTTATAGTCCGAAAAATATGGTAACTCTTTCTACTTCTTCTTGGCTTCTATTAATATGAATAAAATTATCCATCAACATGATACGCCTAGAACAACCTGCATTCACAATTGTCTTACTCTGAGGGGCTACCTAATACACAGAATTATCCTTAAACGCCAGAAAAATTTGAACATTTTCAATGAGAAGCATTTCTTTGTCTAGGAGTCCTTTCTAGGATATTTTTGAACACCTTCTCGCTGGCACTTGTATGCAGCGTTGGACTGGAGTACATTGGGCCCACCAGAGAAAATCATTTTTGGGGCCCACTGTGTAGCTACATAGAAATGCAGTTGTGCTCAAAAGTTTACATACCCCGGCTGAATTTTTCCTTTCTTGGCCTTGTTTCGGAGAATATGAATGATAACAAAAAAACTTTTTCTCCACTCATGGTTATTGGTTGGGTGAAGCCATTTATTGTCAAACTACTGTGTTTTCTCTATTTAAATCTTAATGACAACCAAAAACATCCAAATGACCTTCATGAAAATTTCACATACCCCTGTTCTTAATACCGTGTATTCCCCCTCTAACATCAATGACAGCTTGAAGTCTTTTGTGGTAGTTGTGGATGAGGTTCTGTATTTCCTCAGATGGTAAAGCTGCCCATTCTTCTTGGTAAAAAGCCTCCAGTTCCTGTAAATTCCTGGGCTGTCTTGCATGAACTGCGCGCTTGAGATCTCTCCAGAGTGGCTCAATGATATTGAGGTCAGGAGACTACTGAGGTGGCCACTACAGAACCTTCACTTTGTTCTGCTGTAGCCAATGACAGGTCGACTAGGCCTTGTGTTTTGGATCGTTGTCATGTTGGAACGTCCAAGTATGTCCCATGCGCAGCTTCCAGGCTGATGAGTATTTGCTGATAACGTGCTGCATTCATCTTTCCTTCAACTGTTACCAAGCTTCCTGTGCCTTTGTAGCTCACACATCCCCAAAACATAAGCGATCCACCTCCGTGCTTTACTGTAGGAATGGTGTTCCTTTTGTAGCGCCCCGAGGGTTCGGCTGCTACAGGGGTATTGCACCTCTGCCAGAGGTGTGATATTCCACTCCCGGGTAAGGATGGAGTGTGGACCAGGGCTCGTTTAGCTGCATGCATCACACACACCCCATTTCCGAGGGACAGAAATGCAGGCACGACAGAATCTGTCCCTGGCTGGAGTGGGGAGGGGGGAGGAAAACCCAGTGATGTAGGAGCAGATAGGGGTTGGGTTTCTGGGCATAGGTAGGAGCCCATTGGTTGCAAGTCACCTGGGCTCATACACAGAGAGGGAGGTATAAGAGGTGGGCACCATCTTAGAACAGTGTTCAGTCTGAGAGAGGAAGTGACAGAGCAGGGCCTCTGTGGAGCTCTGCTCCGGAGGCGGGCCTAGCCTGTGAGGCCAGAGCCAGTAGAAAAGACAGGAACAGAAAGGAAAGGAAGAAAGGAACAGAACACCAAGAGAGGCCCAAGAGACACGAAGGCAGAAGGAACCCCAAAGGCCCAGGAGATTGCGGGTGACGGGTTGGCAGAACAGGGTACCGGATCCCAAGTTGGTGGAGGTGACTAATCCTCAGCCAAGGACCGGCGGTCGCGATCATATCTTGGTGCAACCCCTCACTACACCTACTAGAAAGGCACACCACATAGGGTCAGGGAGGTGAGCACGAAGCCCTCTCAAGAGAAGGCCCGCGGGAGCTGGACAGACGTAGTGTCACTGGTGGGGCACGGCCAGAGGAAGGAGTAGAAGTGAGTCCTGTGACACACTCTGGAATTGCCTGGGGGTCGACCGAGCCCCCTGCCTGGTGGACGCAGCACGGCTTGGGCAGTCATTGCCCGTGGAATGACTTGGGACATAAAGAACTGTGAGTAAAGAACTTGAACTGCAATCCCACGTCTCTGTGCTTCATCGCCGCACCAGCACTACTAGTGCTGGGACGCCCGTGCACCATCACTCCCATCATCCACATTCTCTGCCCTGGGGCTGCACTCTTCCCGTGGGGAGTCACACTACCTCAGCTGCATACCCCATCAGCCCCAGCGGTCTGCCTTGCAGCGGCGGTCTACACTGACCGCAATCCACGGGTGGCGTAGTCGGACAATTAACTTAAAGCTTACAAATAGACTGCCACTGGTTTGACCACCCTGAGCCACGGGACCGGGTCGCCGCCACGGAGACTACAACCCCCCCAGAGACCTGGTTCCGGGTACCCCACACACATGCGCAAACGCGGCCCAGGGGGCGAGTCAACTTTTGGCGTAGTCGGCAGGATCGTTACCAACCCGCCACAAACGGGTATTGCGTGCCTGAAAGAGACTTTGCACTTACCTGAGAGAGGTTCCCCGCCATCCGGAGCAGTTTCCCGCCATCTTCGGTCATTTCCCGCCATCTTCAGCCGTTTTCCCGCCATCGGACGCCATCTTCAGGATGCCGCGCGGGAAGAAGAGGGGCAGGGACGTCAAAAACGCGAGAAGTCCGAAGCCCCGCCCCACGCGCTGACGCCGCACAAGGTCCTGGAAGGAGCCCAGCGAGCGCTGACGTCAGCAGCGCGCGACGCCAGGTCCTCAACGCAGACCATCGCGAGCGGAGCCGCGGCCTACAGAAGAGGATCGCCGGAAGGTAGGCCACGGTCAACCGGGGGGGAGGAAGACATCAGGAACGGAGAGCAAGATGGTGGACCGGCAGCAGACTAAGCTGCCCAGCATCGGCAGTGCCCCAGCCGTCGCGGGTCCCGACTAGCGCCAGGAGAAGACGCGTGACGCAGGAGCGGTCGCGGGAGCAGGTAAAAGGAGTCTCCCTGTCCCGGGCGCTGCCAGCGTCAGCCTGCTCCCGGGCCCCCTGGTGGAGCCGCCGATCCCGGGCGCTGCAGACACCGACCTGCTCCAGACCCCGCAACAAGCCCTGCAGCCGAGCCCTCCAGCCCTGGGCACTGCCGCCACCAGCCCGCGCCCAGGCCCAAAGTCGCACCCTCTGACCCCGGGCGTCATCAACAGCGGCCTTCTCCAGACCCCGCCGCAAGGCCTACTGCACCGCAGCGCAAGGGGCGGGTACGCCCTCCACGTCCATGGAGTGGTAGAAGAGGAGGAGCAGTACCACTCAGACCCCGAGTACCAAGAGGACCCGGACGGGTCTGAAGACTACCACCAGGAGGAGCAAGGAGCATCAGGAGGACACCGTTACCAGTGAACGGTAAAGTGTAACTGTACATAGTTACCCGTCAGGGTATGAGAACTGTTAAAGGGACTGTTTCCAGAGAAAGTGTGGTCCCCGTTGGGACTGATATAGAACTGTGTAGAACTTACTCCCTATATCCCTTATCTGGCTGGGGACTGAAAACAGCCATCCCTTTTCCCTAATCTGGCTGGGGACTGAGAGCAGCCATTCCCCTAAGAAGAAAGAACAGCTGGTCGCAAGTTGCACCGCGGCCAGTACCCAAGAATATGTTTACCTAAAAATGTTTTATAATGAAAAGGTTTTATATGCTGCTAAAGTAAAAATGCAAATGTTTGGTAAGGTGTTTTATATGACAAAAGAGTTCCGGTAGTAATCACCATATCTAGTGAAAGAAAAATGTTGAAAAAGAAGAAAGTGTTTCCCATAAAGGGAATTAAATAATGTCATCCGTTTTCTATGTGAAAAGTTTGAAAAAGTATTGCATGTTTTTGAATTGTCTTTGCTCTTTTCCAGCCCAAGGGCGTGCTGTGGTTTACCAGGGGGGAATGTAGCGCCCCGAGGGTACGGTCGCTACAGGGGTATTGCACCTCTGCCAGAGGTGTGATATTCCACTCCCGGGGAAGGATGGAGTGTGGACCAGGGCTCGTTTAGCTGCATGCATCACACACACCCCATTTCCGAGGGACAGTTCAACGGTGCTCCCATTAGACAGAAATGCAGGCACGACAGAATCTGTCCCTGGCTGGAGTGGGGAGGGGGGAGGAAAACCCAGTGATGTAGGAGCAGATAGGGGTTGGGTTTCTGGGCATAGGTAGGAGCCCATTGGTTGCAAGTCACCTGGGCTCATACACAGAGAGGGAGGTATAAGAGGTGGGCACCAACTTAGAACAGTGTTCAGTCTGAGAGAGGAAGTGACAGAGCAGGGCCTCTGTGGAGCTCTGCTCCGGAGGCGGGCCTAGCCTGTGAGGCCAGAGCCAGCAGAAAAGACAGGAACAGAAAGGAAAGGAAGAAAGGAACAGAACACCAAGAGAGGCCCAGAGACACGAAGGCAGAAGGAACCCCAAAGGCCCAGGAGATTGCGGGTGACGGGTTGGCAGAACAGGGTACCGGATCCCAAGTTGGTGGAGGTGACTAATCCTCAGCCAAGGACCGGCAGTCGCGATCATATCTTGGTGCGACCCCTCACTACACCTACTAGAAAGGCACACCACATAGGGTCAGGGAGGTGAGCACGAAGCCCTCCCAAGAGAAGGCCCGCGGGAGCTGAACAGACGTAGTGTCACTGGTGGGGCACGGCCAGAGGAAGGAGTAGAAGTGAGTCCTGTGACACACTCTGGAATTGCCTGTGGGTCGACCGAGCCCCCTGCCTGGTGGACGCAGCACGGCTTGGGCAGTCATTGCCCACGGAATGACTTGGGACATAAAGAACTGTGAGTAAAGAACTTGAACTGCAATCCCACGTCTCTGTGCTTCATCGCCGCACCAGCACTACTAGTGCTGGGACGCTCATGCACCATCACTCCCATCATCCACATTCTCTGCCCTGGGGCTGCACTCTTCCCGTGGGGAGTCACACTACCTCAGCTGCATACCCCATCAGCCCCAGCGGTCTGCCTTGCAGCGGCGGTCCACACTGACCGCAATCCACGGGTGGCGTAGTCGGACAAGTAACTTAAAGCTTACAAATAGACTGCCACTGGTTTGACCACCCTGAGCCACGGGACCGGGTCGCTGCCATGGAGACTACAACCCCCCCAGAGACCTGGTTCCGGGTACCCCACACACGTGCGCAAACGTGGCCCAGGGGGCGAGTCACTTTCACCATAGGCCTTATTGACCTCTCTCCAAATGTAACGTTTATGGTTGTGGCCAAAAAGTTTGATTTTGGTTTCATCACTCCAAATTACCTTGTTTCAGAAGTTTTGAGGCTTGTCTCTGTGCTGTTTGGCACATTGTAGGTGAGATACTTTGTGGTATTTGAGCAGTAATGGCTTTCTTCTGGCGACTCGACCATACAGCCCATTTTTCTTCAAGTGTCTCCTTATTGTGCATCTTGAAACAGCCACACCGCTAGTTTTCAGAGAGTCCTGAATTTCAGCTGATGTTATTTGTGGGTTTTTCTTTGCATCTCGAACAATTTTCATGGCAGTTGTGGCCGAAATTTTTGTTGGTCTACCTGACCGTGGTTTTGTTTTTACAGAGCCCATGATTTTCCATTTGTTAATCACAGTTTGAACGCTGCTGACTGGCATTATCATTTCCTTGGGTATGTTTTTGTATCCCTTTCCTGTTGTAGCATCGGTGTCTCTGCCCCGTACTAGGCAGAGACGCCGTCCCTCTCACCTCCCCGCTCCTGGCGCGGCGTCCTCCAGCGCTTCTCTCCCCGCTGTTTCCGGCACGCGCTCCTTCCCCGGCAGTGTGCTTAGGGCGCGCGCGCTCCCCCTCTCTTAAAGGGACCGCGCGTGCCGTCCTAAGAAGTCCCCGGCCAATTGCCGGAGGACCTCCCATATTTAAGGCACCTCCTCCCGAGCAATGTTGTTGCAAAGCCTTCACTCTGCTTCAGCCCTCAGGTCCCGTTACCAGTTACCAGCCAGTCACCTGCCAGATTCCTGCTTGTTACCTGCCAGTCACCTGCCGGATTCCTGCCTGTTACCTACCAGTTACCTGCCTGATTCCTGTTTGATACCTGCCTGATATCCGTTTACCTGCTTGCAAGCCTGCGGTCCGACGGTCTGCTTTCCTACACCTGTCAGTCTGTCTATGGACCAGCCTGCTCGCTCACCTGGGAGCGCTCATCTGCTACCTGCCTGCTAGCCTACCTGGAGGCTCCGCCGTCACTTGCCGTGACCACCTGCCTGTCTAGAGACTCTCGCCTGCTCACCTGGGAGCGCTCATCTGCTACCTGTCTGCTAGCCTACCTGGAGGCTCAGCCGTCACTTGCCGTAACCACCTGCCTGTCCAGAGACTCTTGCCTGCTCACCTGGGAGCGCTCACCTGCTACCTGTCTGCTAGCCTACCTGGAGGCTCTGCCGTCACTTGCCGTGACCACCTGCCCGTCCAGAGACTCTCGCCCGCTCACCTGGGAGCGCTCACCAGCCACCTGCCTGCTGTCCTTCTACCCAGAGACTGTCCCTGTCACTTGCCGTGAGTACCCGTCCTCTACCCAGAGACTGTCCCTGTCACTTGCCATGAGTACCCGTCCTCTACCCAGAGACTGTACCTGTCACTTGTCGTGACTACCTGCCCGTCTTCCCTGGGAGCCACCCGCTTCCTTACATGGACTGCCCCCTTGTATAGTTGCACAGAGGTTCCACCTCCCAGAACCGTTACAGTTTGCTCGGGCCATGAACCCGGTGGCCCCCAGATCTCCGATCTGCACCAGGAAGTCTTACGTTAGAAAACTCAGCAGGAGGTGGTACTGTCCTATCTACGGTCCGTTAACTCTCGTCTAGGCGCATTGTGTGACTTGTCTATGTCTACCTCTGGTCCAGCCGTGCCCATTCCTGCGGTACCGCAATCCAGTCCCTTCATGGTACCCGACTATGGACCTCGGCTTCTGGCACCTCCACGCTTTGCCGGCGAACCTACTTTAGCTCGGGGTTTCATAAACCAGTGCACCCTGCACTTTGAGCTATTGGCATACCAGTTCATCTCCGACCGAGCCAAGGTGGCCTTCATCATGTCCCATCTTACTGGGGAGGCACTGGCATGGCTAAATCCCCTGTGGGAGAGAGGGGATCCCCTGGTGTCCGATCTGCCGTCTTTCCTCGCTGCTTTCCGGAAAGTCTTCGATGAACCTGGACGGAAAACCTCTTCTGCCTCCTCACTGCTACGTCTCCGCCAAGGGAGTCTCACCGTGGGCCAATATGCCATACGGTTCCGCACCCTCGCTTCTGAGCTTGCCTGGGAAAATGAGGCTCTGGTGTCCGTCTTCTGGGAGGGTCTTTCCGGTCGGATTAAGGACGAGTTAGCTGGTCGGGACATTCCTACCACTCTGGATGACCTGGTGTCACTAGCTACCCGGATTGGCATCCGGTTCCAAGAACGTGCCAAGGAGACTACGTGGGAGAAAGACTTTTCTTGCTCTGCTCCTACTTCCCTGAGACCTGCCTCTCAATCAGTCACTCCGCGGGCGCCCTCGCCTGAACCTATGCAGATCGACCAGACCAAGATGGTCAAATCTCGCCAAGAATCTCGCCGAGCCGAGGGAAGCTGTTTCTATTGTGGCAGTATGGAGCACTTCATCCGTTCCTGCCCGGAGAAGCCGGGAAACGCCAGTGTCTAGGACCGCTCGGAGAGGTCGTCCTAGACAAAAGTAAGCCCTCTCCGTCTCTGACTTTACCGGTCTCTATTGCTTGGGGAGAAAACCGTCACTTTGAACTTGCCCACCTGGATTCTGGAGCTGCTGGAAACCTCATCTCCCAGTCTCTGGTAGAGAGATACCGTATTCCCACCAAGTCCCTGGCTGAACCATTATCAGTTGCCTCCGTGGATGGAAGACTTCTCTCGGAGACCATCCTGCTCGTCACTGAACCCATTACCCTGCAGGTGGGAATGCTGCACTCTGAGGAAATCTCATTCCATGTGTTGTCCGGACTTTCTCACTCCCTGTTGCTAGGTCTACCTTGGCTCCAGACACACGAACCCGTATTGAACTGGCGATCCGGTGAAGTACTCCGATGGGTTCCAGACTGCCATAGGACCTGCCTGGTTCCAGTCCGCCCAGTTCGCCCTCCGCCTACTCCAGCTAATTTACCAGGTCTCCCGGCTCCTTACTGGCCCTATGCGGACGTCTTCGGTAAGAAGGAAGCAGAGACGTTGCCACCCCATAGGCCATATGACTGCCCGATCGACCTGGTACCTGGCACCACTCCTCCCCGTGGGCGTATCTACCCGTTGTCTGCAGCCGAGACCCGGGCCATGTCTGAGTACATTGAAGAGAATCTGGCTAGGGGATTTATCCGGAAATCTACCTCCCCGGCTGGAGCCGGATTCTTCTTTGTCAAAAAGAAAGACGGCTTGCTACGCCCCTGTATTGACTATAGAGGACTCAATCAGATCACGGTTAAAAATAAATACCCCCTTCCGCTCATCTCTGAGTTATTTGATCGTCTTAAAGGCGCCAGGATCTTCTCCAAGCTGGATTTACGTGGAGCTTATAACCTGGTCCGTATCCGTCAGGGAGACGAGTGGAAAACAGCATTTAATACCCGGGACGGACACTATGAGTACCGTGTGATGCCCTTCGGTCTCTGCAATGCTCCCACCGTCTTCCAAGAACTGGTCAACGACATCTTCCGTGACCTTCTTTACTCCTGCGTGGTGGTATACCTGGACGACATCTTGGTCTTCTCTCCGGATCTTCCCACACACCGGAGGGATGTTCGTCAGGTCCTGCTTAGGCTCAGGCAGAACCACCTCTATGCTAAATACGAGAAGTGCCTTTTTGAGCAGACCTCTCTTCCTTTCTTGGGCTATGTTATCTCCCAGACAGGCTTGCGAATGGATCCCGAGAAGCTCTCTGCTGTCCTAAAGTGGCCCCGTCCGGAGGGCTTGAAGGCGATACAGCGATTCCTGGGCTTCTCTAATTACTATCGTCTCTTCATTCCTCACTTCTCGTCACGGACTGCGCCCATATCTGCGCTCACCCGTAAGGGAGCAAATCCCAAGGTATGGTCATCCGAAGCTGAGGAGGCCTTCCTTTCCCTGAAACAAGCCTTCTCCTCTGCCCCTGTGCTGCACCGTCCGGACTGCAACAAACAGTTCTACCTGGAGGTTGATGCCTCCTCCTCTGGAGCCGGAGCAGTGCTCACCCAGAAGTCTTCCTCCGGGAGAATGGTAACCTGCGGCTTTTTCTCTAAAATCTTCTCCTCCTCTGAGCGCAATTACTCCATTGGAGACCGAGAACTGCTTGCCGTTAAATTGGCGCTGGAGGAGTGGCGTTACCTGCTTGAAGGGGCTCTATACCCGGTGATCATCTATATGGATCACAAGAACCTGGCATATCTCCAAAATGCCCAGAGACTTAATCCACGTCAAGCCCGGTGGTCTTTGTTCTTTGCCCGCTTCGATTTCATCCTTCATTTCCGCCCGGCGGACAAAAATGTCAAAGCTGATGCCTTGTCCCGATCCTTCCTGTCCTCCGACCAAGAGGAGGAGCCTATGCACATTATCGACCCCTCCAAGGTGATGAATGTGGCCCCCTTGGATTTGACTCGTCTTCCACCCGGCAAGACGTTCGTGGCGCCTCCAGACCGTGAGAGGGTTCTTCGCTGGGGTCATTCTTCTAAACTAGCTGGCCATGCCGGCCAAAAGAAGACCTTCCTACTCATTTCCCGGCATTACTGGTGGTCTACCCTGCGTAAGGATGTGGTAGACTTCGTCTCTGCCTGTTCATCTTGTGGCCGCAACAAAATTCCCAGACACTTACCAGCTGGTCATCTCCTGCCGCTTCCCATACCTGTTGCTCCGTGGCAACACATCGCTATGGACTTCATTACCGATCTTCCTGTCTCTGCCGGGTGTACTGTCATTTGGGTGGTCGCGGACCGCTTCTCTAAAATGGCCCACTTCATTCCCCTGCCTGGTCTTCCGTCTGCACCTGAGCTGGCTAAGGACTTTATTCGCCATATCTTCCGTCTCCATGGCCTACCCCTCCACATCGTGTCGGATCGAGGGGTTCAGTTTACCTCACGCTTCTGGAGAGCCACATGTAAACTGCTGGACGTCCGCTTACCACCCTCAGTCCAATGGTCAAGTGGAGCGGATCAATCAGATCCTTACCAGCTATCTCCGGCACTTTGTTAATGCCCACCATTCTGATTGGGTGGACCTCCTTCCTTGGGCCGAGTTCTCTTATAATAACCACGAGAGCGAATCCTCTTCCAAGTCCCCGTTCTTTATTGTCTATGGCCAGCACCTCCGGATTCCGCTCCCTGTCTCCGTTTCTGTGGACAACCCTGCTGCGGAGTCTCTTGTCAGCGAATTTTCTACTATTTGGGAGAGTACCAGGTCCGCTCTTCTTCTGTCCTCTGAGTGGATGAAGAGATATGCTGATAAGAGACGTCTGGATCCGCCTCAATTCCGTCCGGGAGACAAGGTTTGGCTCTCGTCCAAACATGTGCGGCTCAAAGTACCCTCCTTCAAGTTGGGCCCTCGATTCATCGGTCCCTTCGAAGTCCTCAGGCAAATTAACCCTGTGGCCTACAAATTAAAACTCCCGGCCACCCTACGGATTCCCAACTCCTTCCACGTATCTCTCTTCAAACCCGTTGTCTTTAACTCTTTTTCCAATAATCCAGGTGCCCCTCCTGCTCCGGTTTCCGCTGATGACGTCTTTGAGGTAGAGAGTATTCTGGCCTCCAAGAGGGTAAGAGGAAAGACCTTTTTTCTGGTAGATTGGAGGGGGTTTGGTCCTGAGGAGAGAACTTGGGAACCCAGGGAGAACATCAACGCCCCGCTTCTCCTTGAAAAATTTCTTTCTGGCCAAAAAAAGAGGGGGCCTAAAGGGGGGGGTACTGTAGCATCGGCGTCTCTGCCCCGTACTAGGCAGAGACGCCGTCCCTCTCACCTCCCCGCTCCTGGCGCGGCGTCCTCCAGCGCTTCTCTCCCCGCTGCTTCCGGCACGCGCTCCTTCCCCGGCAGTGTGCTTAGGGCGCGCGCGCTCCCCCTCTCTTAAAGGGACCGCGCGCGCCGTCCTAAGAAGTCCCCGGCCAATTGCAGGAGGACCTCCCATATTTAAGGCACCTCCTCCAAAATGGAGGTGCCCGAGCAATGTTGTTGCAAAGCCTTCACTCTGCTTCAGCCCTCAGGTCCCGTTACCAGTTACCAGCCAGTCACCTGCCAGATTCCTGCTTGTTACCTGCCAGTCACCTGCCGGATTCCTGCCTGTTACCTACCAGTTACCTGCCTGATTCTTGCATGATACCTGCCTGATATCCGTTTACCTGCTTGCAAGCCTGCGGTCCGACGGTCTGCTTTCCTACACCTGTCAGTCTGTCTATGGACCAGCCTGCTCGCTCACCTGGGAGCGCTCATCTGCTACCTGCCTGCTAGCCTACCTGGAGGCTCCGCCGTCACTTGCCGTGACCACCTGCCTGTCCAGAGACTCTCGCCTGCTCACCTGGGAGCGCTCATCTGCTACCTGTCTGCTAGCCTACCTGGAGGCTCTGCCGTCACTTGCCGTGACCACCTGCCTGTCCAGAGACTCTTGCCTGCTCACCTGGGAGCGCTCACCTGCTACCTGTCTGCTAGCCTACCTGGAGGCTCTGCCGTCACTTGCCGTGACCACCTGCCCGTCCAGAGACTCTCGCCCGCTCACCTGGGAGCGCTCACCAGCCACCTGCCTGCTGTCCTTCTACCCAGAGACTGTCCCTGTCACTTGCCGTGAGTACCCGTCCTCTACCCAGAGACTGTCCCTGTCACTTGCCGTGAGTACCCGTCCTCTACCCAGAGACTGTCCCTGTCACTTGTCGTGACTACCTGCCCGTCTTCCCTGGGAGCCACCCGCTTCCTTACATGGACTGCCCCCTTGTATAGTTGCACAGAGATTCCACCTCCCAGACCCGTTACACCTGTGTTATACAGTTCAACTACCTTTTCCCGTAGATCCGTTTACAATTCTTTTGCCTTCCCCATGACTCACAATCCAGAAATCAGAGGCTGGATGAAAGATGCAAGAGTCTGTCTGGATCCCAGAAACTCACTCAGCTTTTATGCACACATACTGATTACAAGCAAACAGGTCACAGGTGAGGATGTTACCTTTAGTAGCCATTCAAACCCATTTGTGTCAAATTCTGTGCATGCTATCAGGCCAAAATCACCAGGGTATGTGAACTTTTGGTCAGGGTCATTTGGATGTTTTTGGTTGTCATTAAGATTTAAAAAGAGAAAACACAGTAGTTTGACAATAAATGGCTTCACCCAACCAATAACCATGAGTGGAGAAAACGTTTTTTGTTATCATTCATATTCTCTGAAACAAGACCAAGAAAGGAAAAATTCTGCCGGGGTATGTAAACTTTTGAGCACAACTGTAAATACAAGACCACCAATTGTATGGTAAAGCACGCTAATATCAGCGTATAATATAAGATAGTACACTTAATGTTATAGAAAGAGCTTGCGTCACATTTTTGGTGCAAACTCAATGATAAATGTACCCTGGTGTTTACTAACCGCTAAACCAATGTTTTATTGCACCAGCGGAGTGGAAGGGATTTTATGACATCTCATCCATACGCTGAGAAAATCCACGGCGTGAATTGACCGGCGCTGCGGATTTGACATCACGTGTCAATTTATGCTGTGGATATTCACCTTCGATTTCATCCTTTGCAATACAAAGGAACAGGTCAATGGTAAAGGTGCATCATTGCGTAGTAGTAAAAGCAGCAATATCTGCACAATATCTGGGTGGATATTACCACTGTTCATTTGCTGTGGGAATTCCATTGTAGAAATTAAGCAGCAAATACATTATGTGAATAGAGCCACTAATAGTGGTGGGGGTCCTAAATCAGTTATGTATGACACTGGAGTGAGAGCAAAATAGCTTTCCCTCACATTCCTTGTACACTTTTTACGGAAATCTTTCTGCCACCTATAAGGCCATAACTTTTTATGATGGGCCTCATTTTGTTAGTAGTGGAAGAAGAAAACTGAGTGATACAGGGAGAGGGGGCTCAGTGAGGGGTGATATAGGGGTAGGGGGTGCAGTCAGTCAGCGGTGAAAGAGGGGGAGGGGGCACAGTCAATCAGGGGTGATACAGCGAGGGGGGGCTCAGTCAGTCAGGGGTGATACAGAGGGTGAGGGCTCAGTAAGTCAGGGGTGATACAGGGAGAGGGGGCTCAGTCAGTCAGGGGTGATACAGGAGGGGGCATAGTCAGTCAGGGGTGATACAGGGAGAGAGGAGGCTCAGTCAGTCAGGGGTGATATAAGGAGATGGGGCTCAGTAATTCAGGAGTGATACAAGAGGAGGGGGCACAGTCAGTCAGGAGCGATACAGGGGGAGGGGGCACAGTCAGTCAAAGATGATACACAGGGAATGGGTGCAGTCATTCAGGGGTGATACAGGGAGAAAATGCTCAGTCAGTCAGGGGTAATGCAGGAAGACGGGGCTCAGTCAGTCAGGGCTTACTCACTGCTAGGCTGGAGGGAACCCTCCTTCAATCATTGCAGCTGTAGTAGGGAGTCCTATAACTCCCTCTGCTGCTTACATTGTGGGGAAGAGGAGCGCGTGTTATGGATGACAGCACAGCTCATTATCTGAGCTTTGCTGTACAGCCGGGGAGAAGAGGACACAATGAAAGCTCACATTGATTGGCTGCCCTGCTTGTTCAACGCAGGGAAGAGCGGTGACATAAAAAGTAATCAGGGCGCAACAACACTTTGTTACTTACAAATAGTGAGCCGCAGTCTACAGCAGGCGAGAGTGTCTTCAATGCCGTCAGTGACGCGTGCAATGCTCTCCTGGGTTGTCTAACTCTGGGAGGAGCTGCAAGGAGTAGTGACGTAGAGGCTGGGAGAATGTCCTGCTTGCAGCTCCTCCCAGAGTTAGACAACCCAGGACAGCAGTGAGTGTATCAGACTGCGGCTCACTATTTGTAAGTAACAGAGCGGTTAGTATGCCTCTGGTGAGCCATTCTGACCCGGCATGTCCTCCTCTCCCACATATTACATATATAGCCAAGTTCCCCTCTCCCACATATAGCATATAGCATATATAGTCAAGTCCCCCTCCCCCACATATAGCATATATAGTCAAGTCTCCTTCCTCTATTTATAGCCTATATCCGGGGCTGGCTCCAGGTTTTTGTGGTCTTTGGGCGAAAGAGTCTCAGTGGGCCCCTTTAACACATACCACCATTGATGCACAGATACAGAGGAGAAATATAGGTATACAACACAGGGCCCAGCCTGTCCCCTCATCCTTCACATATGCAAACATGCACACGCACACAGGAGGCAGACATGCACGCACAGGAAGCAGACATGCACACGCACAGTAGGCAGACATGCACACACACACACAGTACGCAGACATGCGCACACACTCATGGTAAGCAGACATGCGCATGTACACACACAGTACGCAGACATGCGCACGCACACACGCGGTACGCAGATATGCACACACACACGATATGCAGACATGCGCACGCGCACACACGGTACGCAGACATGCGTATGCACAGGGTATGCAGACATGCGCACGCACAGGATACGCAGACATGCACGCGCACAGGATACGCAGACATGCACGCGCACATGGTACGCAGACATGGTACACAGATATAATACGTATGGTACAATACGCAGACACGACTGCCCTCCGGACATCTGTCATCAGTCTTCCCCAAGATTGTGGAGCCTACTGAAACAGACTAAGGAATCTTTTTAAATGCTTAGGAAGCCTTTGCAGGTGTTTTTTGTTAATTATTCTCATTTACTGAGATAATGACTTTTGTGTTTTCATTGGCTGTAAGCCATAATCATCAACATTAACAGAAATAAACACTTGAAATAGATCACTCTGTTTGTAATGACTCTATATAATAGATGAGTTTCACTTTTTGTATTGAAGAACAGAAATAAATTTACTTTTTGATGATATTCTAATTTTGTGAGATGCACTTGTATATATACTGTCATATTACACACATATCAATTTCATATGAAATAATATTTAAAAATGAAAACTGCTGCCACTCACAGTCTTCTGAGATCCAGGAAAGAGTCTGATGGCATTAGCTGCAGAAGATGGAGGAAGTCCGGGCAGCTGCTGCATGCTGGGCAGTGGCACCGCACCAATGACAGCCTAGCCTCATCAAACTCCTTCTGCAAGAGAGGGGTGATGGCGCTCAGACTGCTGGGGGAGTCATCTCCCCCGCCGTACCCGTGCTGTGGGGGAGGGGCGAGGCTATGGAAGCTGGTCAGATTGCTCCTCTGCAGGAGAGGTGTCACTTACCACACTCATTAGCTATGCGCTGCCCAGCTAATCTGCTCCCATAGCAGCAGGCTCCCTCCCTCCCCTGCGGTGCTCCTGCTATGTGTCCAGTCAGAATGACAATGATTCCGGAGAGCTGTTACTGTCAGTGACACCTCTCCTGCACAGATGTTAGTCTGACTCCAACACCTAGCGCCAGCACAGCAGGGGAAGGAGGGAGCGTGCTGCTATGAATGCCATTAGCCGGGCAGTGCATCCCTTTGCTAGGGTATGTGGGGGAGGAGCCTTCTAACGCAGTCAGAGCTGGCCCTGCATCAGGGCCCACCGGAGGATTCACCGATTTCCTGGTGGGCTAGTCCGAGCCTGCTTGAATGTCAGACTAATTGCAATCATTTCTCTCCCATATAGGCTGAGTATTGAAACTGTCTGGTATTAATACTCAACTTCTTTTACTTAAAGTGAAGCTATCAGAAAATAAACTATTGTTTAAATCGGGTTTTTGTGTTAAACTTATTGTTTGGGGGCAATTTTTTTCCATATCACAGTGTGTACTATAAATAAAAACCACAAATCTTGCAATTTTCAAACCGACCACTTGGGCTTTTTTTTTACTTTAACTTCCTGTTGTTTCAGGAAACAACACATGTACATTAACCACAATGAAAAGATCCTATCTTTTATATTAAAGCATCTAATGAGCATATGCAAAGGTCATTGTGAAGGAAGAGGGAGCAGGGAAAGCTGTTACATTACCTGTTGTGATTGCTGGATCCTGTGTTATCAGCTGTGTTTCAGAGATGTTACCTCTCATTGCAATCCTGCCTCTGCTGATAAGGAGCCTGCTGAAAACTCTTCCTGAAAAGACAGAAAGTATGAGTCTAAAAAAAGCCCAAGTGGCCATTGTGATTTTTTTTCTTTTGTATTAAAGATCATCATATGAAAAAAAAAATGCCAACAATTTAAACAAAAATAATGTAACACAAACCTCTGAAACATACAATCAGTCATTTTCTGCTGATAGCTTTGCTTTAAATTAACACTAATCCTAAAAATAAATGTTCAAATAAAATAAGAAAATAATTGTCCTCTCCGCTTGTTAGTCTGCAGCATTTCCGGCCTGATCATGAAACTGTCTTGTAGAAATCCTGCAGAGAACACAAGCATCAATCTCTTGTCAATCAGTTCCATCTTTGGCTGCTGAAGCCCTGACCCTTGGACAAGGAGATGGTATGATATTTTGTCCTACTACAAACAGGGCAGAGGGGGGAGGCTCCTGCTGCAGACACTTGTCTTACATCAACACACAGAAAAGTAAGTAGAAGAATGGGGAACATGGGTGAGATATTGAGACACACAGAGATTTCTTTATATATATATTACTGTATAATTTGTGACAGGTGTTGAAAAAATGCTGCAAAGTAAGAATTCTTTAAAAAATAGAAGAGGGAATAATTTATTTTTTTAGCAAACAAATGCAAAGTTAATGAGCAAAAGAGAAATCTAAATCAGATCAACATTTGGTTTGACTGCCTCTTGCCTTCAATAAGAGCTTCAAAGCATCAATTCTTCTAACTATAATTGTATATAGTTTTTTACAGAACTCGGCAGGAGGTTGTTCCAAACATCCTGGAGAAGTAACCACAGATCTTCTGAAGATGTCGTTTGTGCAAATGCTTCTCTCTCTTCATGTAATCCTAAACAGACTGGGTGATGTAAGATCAGGGTTCTGTGGGGTCCGGATCATCACTTCCAGGACTTCTTGTTCTTCTTCATGGATAAGTAGTTACCTATATTTCTCATCATTGAGAACTCCAAGAAATGGGCAAAGTTGGAGATCATAGACGCAGTGATCGGCCATGGAAACTTAGTACAGCAGATGAAAGACACATCATGCTTACTTCCACTTGAAATCAGAAGATGTCCATCAGTGCCATCAGCTCAGAACTGGCAGCAACCAGTGGGACTCAGCTACCCCCATGTACAGTCATGGCCAAAAGTATTGAGAATGAGACAAATAGTAATTTTTCCAGTTTACTGCTTCATTTTTTGTAATGGCAATTTGCATATACTCCTGAATGTCAAAGAGTGATCAGCTTAACAGCAATTACTGTACTTGCAAATTCAATATTTGCCCAGAAAATGAATTTTAACCCCCAAAACACATTTTGACATCATTGCAGTCCTGCCTTAAAAGGAGCAGCTAACATCGTTTTAGTGATTGATCCATTAACACAGGTGTGGGTGTTGATGAGGACAGGGCTGGCGATCAATCAGTCATGATTAAGTAAGAATGACATCACTGGACACTTTAAAAGGAGGCTGGTTCTTGGTATCATTGTTTCTCTTCAGTTAACCATGGTTATCTCTAAAGAAACACGTGCAGCCATCATTGCACTGCACAAAAATGGCCTAACAGGGAAGAGTATCGCAGCTACAAAGATTGCACCTCAGTCAACAATCTATCGCATCATCAAGAACTTCAAGGAGAGAGCTTCCATTGTTGTCAAAAAGGCTCCAGGGCGCCCAAGAAAGACCAGCAAGCGCCAAGACCGTATCTTTAAACTGTTTCAGCTGCGGGATTGGACTACCAGCAGTGCCGAGCTTGCTCAGGAATGGCAGCAGGCTGGTGTGAGTGCTTCTGCACGCACTGTGAGGCGGAGACTCTTTGAGCAAGGGCTGGTTTCAAGGAGGGCAGCAAAGAAGCCACTTCTCTCCAGAAAAAACATCAGGGACCGACTGATATTCTGCAAAAGGTACAGGGAGTGGACTGCTGAGGACTGGGGCAAAGTCATTTTCTCTGATGAATCTCCTTTTCGATTGTTTGGGACATCTGGAAAACAGCTTATTCGGAGAAGAAGAGGTGAGCGCTACCACCAGTCTTGTCTCATGCCAACTGTAAAGCATCCTGAAACCATTCATGTGTGGGGTTGCTTCTCAGCCAAGGGAATGGGCTCACTCACAGTCTTGCCTAAAAACACAGCCATGAATAAAGAATGGTACCAGAATGTCCTCCAAGAGCAACTTCTCCCAACCGTCCAAGAGCAGTTTGGCGCCCAACAATGCCTTTTCCAGCATGATGGAGCACCTTGCCATAAAGCAAAGGTGATAACTAAATGGCTCATGGAACAAAACATAGAGATTTTGGGTCCATGGCCTGGAAACTCCCCAGATCTTAATCCCATTGCGAACTTGTGGTCAATCATCAAGAGACGGGTGGACAAACAAAAACCAACAAATTCTGGCAAAATGCAAGCATTGATTATGCAAGAATGGACTGCTATCAGTCAGGATTTGGTCCAAAAGTTGATTGATAGCATGCCAGGGAGAATTACAGAGGTCTTGAAGAAGAAAGGGCAACACTGCAAATATTGACTTGCTGCATTAACTCATTCTAACTGTCAATATAACCTATTGGTACTCATAATATGATTGCAATTATATTTCTGTATGTGATATAAACATCAGACAAACACTAATAAAAACCAGAGGCCAGCAGATCATGTGAAAATATAATTTTGGTGTCATTCTCAAAACTTTTGGCCATGACTGTACTGTTCGGAGAAGTCTGGCCAGAACTGATCCTTATGGACGAATTGAAAGCAAAAACGAACGCATTCGACACGGAAACAAGGTCAAGAGACTTAACAATGCATGAAAGCATAGTGACGGGGTGCAGAAAAATGGCAGCAGGTGCTCAGCACCGATGAGTCAAAATGTGAAATACTTGTCTACAACACAAGACAGTTAATCAGCCTGGGGCAGTGCGGCCATTGTCCCTGACTGTTACCACAGGAGCTCGGTTGTAGCTGTGCCAAGCTCCCGGTGGTAAACATGCGGGGAAGTGATGATATTTCTAGTGGAAACCGCAGCAGGAAATGTTCCTTGTCTGGGAAGTTTTTGTAGGATTTTTTTTTTCATTTTTGGAAGAGATTTTTTTCTGGAGCGTTTTCTTGTAACCTTTTCATTGGATGGTGTCTAGTTTTGAATGTTTTTCATCTGGAAATAACTAACATACGGTACACTTTTTCTTTTTTTGCCCACATTGTGTTTTGTTTCGAATCCTGAAATTGAAAAATATGCTTAAAAGACTGGATAGGAAGAGTCTTTTAAGCGTTTTTTGAGCAATTTTTCAGACTCCTCAAAAAACTTGATGTCAACATGCCCTTCGAGACCAGATTTTCTAACAAAGCAAGAATGCAAACGCTAGATAGAGGAAACATGGCCAATAATCCTTATCTCATGGTTCTTGCATGTATAGAGAGCAGTATACTTGGTAACCTATTATTATGCAGGCTACTGAATTACAGAAAAATTCAAGTTCGAGTGTCCTTCACTACTAGCCTGGTCGTATCAGGTCTGTCTCAGCCTTGTCTCTAGGGGATCAATCAGCAGTATATGCTACAGGTAAACAGCATAACAATATGGCTGCAATACATCTGTCTTTTATATCCTCACCCACCTACCTATAAGACAGCAGGCCACGCCACTGCTATGGGGCCCGTGAACCGGCACTGACACCGGGCCCCCCCTCCGCCCATCTGCGCCCACACTGCCCACACACAATGATGGGGCGGAAGCGTCTGCTGATGCTTACTCCTTCATCATCATTGCTTGTGCTGACGACCAGAGGGGGGCTCTAGCAGTCAACGCGAGCAATGAGGATGGAGGAGGGAGTGTCAGCAGACGCTTCCACCCCCATCAGTCTTCCTCGACGTCTGACGTGTCAGAGCAGCGACATCGATGACGTCATTACAGGGCACCCACTGTTCTGATATGTGCAGCACTTCACACCAAAGGCTCAGCAGATCAGAACATCTGGTGGAACAAGGAATAAGGAGAGGTGAGTACTGTGTTTATTTTTTTAAATCAGTGACAAAAGAGTATGGAGGATCATGGGGGGTGCATTATACTGTATGGAGGACCATGGGGGGTGCGTTATATTGTATGTAGGACCATGGGGGGTGCATTATATTGTATAGAGGATCAAGGGGGGTGCATTATATTGTATGGAGGATCATGGGGGGTGCATTATATTGTATGGAGGACCATGGGGGTGCATTATATTGTATGGAGGACCATGGGGGGTGCATTATATTGTATGAAGGACCATGGGGGGTGCATTATATTGTATGGAGGACCATGAGGGGTGCATTACACTGTATGGAGGACCATGGAGGGTGCATTATACTGTATGGAGGACCATGAGGGGTGCATTATATTTTATGGAAGATCATGAGGAGTGCATTATATTGTATGGAAGACCATGGGGTGTGAATTATATTGTATGGAAGACCATGGGGGTGCATTATATTGTATGGAGGACCATAGGGATTGCATTATATTGTATGGAGGACCATGGGAGGTGCATTACATTGTATGGAGGACCATGAGGGGTGCATTACACTGTATGGAGGACCATGGAGGGTGCATTATATTGTATGGAGGAACATGGAGGGTGCATTATAATGTATGTAGGACTATGAGGGGTGCATTATATTGTATGAAGGACCATGGGGGGTGCATTATATTATACGGAAGACCATGGAGGTGCATTATATTGTATTTAGGACCATAGGGGTTGCATTATATTGTATGGAGGACCATGGGAGGTACATTATATTGTATGGAGGACCATGGAGGGTGCATTATACTGCATGGAGGACCATGGGGGATGCATTATATTGTATGAATGACCATGGGGGGTGCATTATATTGTATGTAGGACCATAGGGATTGCATTATATTGTATGGAGGACCATGGGAGGTGCATTATATTGTATGGAGGACCATGAGGGGTGCATTACACTATATGGAGGACCATGGAGGGTGCATTATACTGTATGGAGGACCATGAGGGGTGCATTATATTATATGGAAGATCATGAGGAGTGCATTATATTGTATGGAAGACCATGGGGGTGAATTATATTGTATGGAAGACCATGGGGGTGCATTATATTGTATGGAGGACCATAGGGATTGCATTATATCGTATGGAGGACCATGGGAGGTGCATTATACTGTATGGAGGACCATGAGGGGTGCATTACACTGTATGGAGGACAATGAGGGGTGCATTATATTGTATGAAAGACCATGGGGGGTGAATTATATTGTATGGAAGACCATGGGGGTGCATTATATTGTATGGAGGACCATAGGGATTGTATTATATTGTATAGATGACCATGGGAGGTGCATTATATTGTATGGAGGACCATGAGGGGTGCATTATACTGTATGGAGGACCATAGAGGGTGCATTATATTGTATGGAGGAACATGGAGGGTGCATTATACTGTATGTGGGACCATGAGGGGTGCATTATATTGTATGAAGGACCATGGGGGGTGCATTATATTATACGGAAGACCATGGGGGTGCATTATATTGTATTTAGGACCATAGGGGTTGCATTATATTGTATGGAGGACCATGGGAGGTACATTAAATTGTATGGAGGACCATGGAGGGTGCATTATACTGCACGGAGGACCATGGGGGATGCATTATATTGTATGGATGACCATGGGGGTGCATTATATTGTATGGAGGACCATGGGGGGATGCACTATATTGTATGGAGGACCATAGGGGTTGCATTATATTGTATGGCGGACCATGGGAGGTGCATTATATTGTATGGAGGACCATGGGTGTGCATTATACTATATGGAGGACCATGGCGAGTGCATTATATTCTATGGAGCACCATGGGAAGTGCATTATACTATATGAAGGATTATGAGGGGCGCATTATACTATATGGAAGGCTATGTGGGGTCATTATACTGTATGCAAGCAATTATACAGTGTGAACGTTTGAGTGGAGTCCATCATACTATGTGGAGGGCTGTGTGGGGACCATTATACTGTTTGGAGGGCTAGAGTGGGCCATTATACAATGTGGGGAGGTGTGCGGGCCATTATACATTGTGGGGCTATTATACTGTATGGAGGGCTGTGTAAGGAATCAAACCGTGTTGGGGTCACCATACTTTGCTTTGGGAGTTGAAGTTGGGTACAGCAGCATCATTATACTATTAATGTAGAGGAATTCACCATTGGGGTATCATACAGTGTTTGGGGGCACTTTTGTTGGTATGATACTTTATGGGAACAATGAAAGAGGAATCTAGGACTTCAGCATGAGGAAAATTACTATGTAAAGACTGGAAAGTTGTGAGATCTGCTGTTCTGTGACCCCCGACAAATATTATTTTTTTTTTTGGGGGGGGGGGGGGGGGAATTAAAAATTTTGCCATGGGGCCTGATGATTTCTGTGTACGTGTTACACGCACGCCGCTAGGTTCAGATAGGGGTGAGACAGGTTACATGAATTCTTTGGAATCCTGGGGGAACCGTTACTCAGGCGACCATAGACCGTGTGCTGTAGCTTCTCTCAGGCACACAGGGGTATTGACCTTCAGGAATAGGTTGTTTCACTTGCTGACCAGACACACTTGACAAGAGTCCTCATAAACGGTAGAACAGTAGCATTTAATAAGAAGCCACATAGCCAGTGCAAGCTAAGTCTGATGAGCAACAGGCTCTAGTGACAAACAGTACAGTTTACTTAGCAGCACAGCAGTTCACAGTCTTCCCAGTAGTACAGGACAGCACAGTTCTAATGAAAAGGCACATTAATGAACACAGCATTCTTTACAGTACAGTGAGATGGAGGAGGCGGGAGGGATTGCTGAGGGAGATGATCCCTGTGACACCATTTCTTCCAGTCCTTATGACGCGCCCCCTGGGCCATGTTCAAGGGATACCCGGAGCCGGATCTGTATGGGGGTAGTAGTCCTTGTGGCGGTGACCTGGTCCGTGCCCAGGGTGTCAAACTAAGTGTGTGGCAGTCTTTGTAGATGTTGTTTAAGTCTCGACTACGCCACCCGTTGAGTGCGGCTTTGAAGCTGCCGCTGCAGAGCAGTCCGCTGAGGCCGGTGGTATATGTGCAGCAGTGATGGTATAACCCCCAACGGGAGGGGTATGGCCTCAGGGCAGCAGGTGTGGATGATGGGGGTTGTGATGATGCAGGAAGGAGAGGCAGAGTCAGGAGATGCAGTTTCAGGGTTTTTACTCACTGATGTTGCTTTAGTCACTCTGGCCTTGAGTGACCACCCGAGCCGTGCTGCGTCCACCAGGTGCGGGACTCGGCTAACCCCCAGGCAGTTCCGGAGCGTGGTCCTGAGCTTCCCTCTCACTCTCTTTCTCCTGGCCGTCCCCACCAGGGATCCACCTCTGTCCAGCTCCCTCGGGCCTCTTAGTGGTTGAACCTTCTCTGGCTTCCCTGGCCCTACTCGTGGTGTGCCTTCCTGGTGGATATGGTGAGGGTCGTGGCAAAACTTGCCCACGACCTCCGGTTCCTGGTTAAGGGTTACTTCTGCCTCCGCCAGCTTGGGATCCGGTGCCCTCTTCTGCCAACCCTTCACCCTTTCTGGTCTGATTCTGGGATCTTAGGGTTCCCTCTGTCTCTCTCTCTGGGTCCTTTCTTCCTACTCTCTCTCTTCACTGCAGGCTTTGCTCTGGAGCTGGGCCCAGCCGGAGCCACAGCTCCCTGTCAGCCCTCCTGGCTGAGCTCCTCTGCTCTGCTCCTCCTCAGGCTCTCTGACAAAAGACCCTATTCTAAGATGGTGCCCACCTTATATACTCCCTCTATGTGTGAACCCAGGTGACCAGCACCCAATGGGCTCCTAGCTTTACCCAGACTACTCCCCCTATCTGCCCCTACACTACTGGGATGTTCCACCCCCCTCCCACTCCAGCCAGGGACAGACGCTGTCGTACCTGCACATATACTGGTGGGAGTACCGTTGTTCTGTCCCCCGGAAATGGGATGTATGTAGTGCATGTGTAGCACCCTGAGGATTCGGCTGCTACAGGGGTATTGCACCTCAAGCCAGAGGTGTGATATTCCACTCCCGGGTAAGGATGGAGTGTGGAACTGAGCTCAGTAGGCTGCATGCACTACATACATCCCATTTCCGGGGGACAGATCAATGGTACTCCCACTAGGTATATGTGCAGGTACGACAGTGTCTGTCCCTGGCTGGAGTGGGAGGGGGGTGGAACATCCCAGTAGTGTAGGGGCAGATAGGGGGAGCAGTCTGGGTAATGCTAGGAGCTCATTGGGTGCTGGTCACCTGAGCTCACACATAGAGGGAGTATATAAGGTGGGAACCATCTTAGATCAGGGTCAGACAGGCAGACAGCTACCAGTCAGTCGTTTGTAGAGGGTCAAGCAGTCCTGAAAGAAGAGAGAGAGGAGAAGAGAAGGACCCAGAGGGGAAGAAGAGGGAACCCCAAGAGCCCAAATACAACCAGAAGGGTGAAGGGTTGGCACAAGGGTACCGGATCCCAAGCTGGTGGAGGGCACTAATCCTCAGCCAGAGACCGGAGGTTGTGGGCAGGATCTGCCACGACCCCCCACTAAATCCACTGCGAAGGCACACCGAGTATAGGGTCAGGGAACCCAGAGACAAGGGTTTTACCAACAAGAGGCCCGAGGGAGCCGGACATAAGTGGATCCCTGGTGGGGAAGGCCAGAGAAAAGGAACGTCAGAAAGGGAGCTCAGGATCACGCTCCAGAATTACCTGGGGGTTGGCCGAGTCCAGGACCTGGTGGACGCAGCACGGCTCGGGCGGTCACTCAAGGCTGGAGTGACCAGCACAACAGCAGTAAGTAAAAACCCTGAACTGCACAGCCCGACTCTGAGTCTTATTACCATCCTCACTGCACCACCACAACCACCACCCTCTACAACTGACCCCCTGAGGCTATACCTCTCCCGTTGGGGGTTATACTACCAGAAGCTGCACACACACCACCAGCCTCAGCGGACCCTGCTGCAGCGGCGGCCGTATTGACCGCAAATCAACGGGTGGCGTAGTCGACACTAAAGAACATCCAGCAACATCTGTAGGACTGCCACACACTGAGCTTGACACCCTGGGCACGGACCGGGTCACCGCCACTCGGAGACTACAACCCCCATCTGATCCGGCTCCGGGTATCCCCCAAACAACACTGGCCCAGGGGGCGCGTCAACTTTGGCGTAGTCGGCAGGATCTCGTGCCCGCAACAACCGGGTACTGCGTGCCTGAAGAAAAGTTCACCGTTACCTCAAAAAGAAGTCTCCCGCCGGTTCCGGAGGGTCCCCGCCAACGGACCCCATCACAGGTCGTTTCCCGCCGGTTGTCCGCCATTTGCAGCTTTTTCCCGCCATCCATGGAGTTTCCCGCCACTGGGAGACGATTCCCGCCATTTCCAAAGATTTCCCGCCTTGGAAGAGCGGACGCCATTATGGGCGTGCCAGAGGGTGGCAAAAGGCCACCTCCCATCGTGGGCCAGGTCGAAGAATGGCGCCAAAAGCGGAAACCGCGCCCACCAACAGAGACTGTGATGCTGGAAGTGTCCATCAGCGTGAGAGAACTGCCCCTGGAACTGACAATCACAAAGTTGCCCCGGGACCACCCTCAATGTGGGCGGAGACGGGACAAAGGAGCGAAGATGGGTGCAGCCTGGAGGAGTCTGGAGAGAGCGCACCCGGAGACAAGAAGTCTGGAGAGGAGTCCAGAGAAAGCGTACCCGGAGATGGAGGGAGAGACAGGCAGCACCGACCCACTGGTCAGGAGCCTGCTGCAAGCAACAACCCCACTAGGCTTAGTGGAGATCCTAGCACAGCTCCCCCGAGACCGGGAGTGTGCACAGACCGCGCTGGAGGGCCTCGCACGGAGGATGGCCCAGGTGCAGCAAGACACGCTGACGGAGTGGAGCCGTGAGATGGCCCAGCAGACCGGAACCCATCAGCGGAGCACGCCACCCGAGACGAGGAGACAGACCGCCTCTGAGGATGGTGCAGGAGGAGTGAAGGCCGGAGACGGCGCTGAGGAGGGAGCTGAACGGACGGAGGCAGGTAAAGGGGACGTCTCTACCCCGAGCCGAGAAACCGTGTACCTGTCCCAGCTCCCCGTCGCAGAGCCCGAAATTCCCCCTGCCGTGCCCGTCGCTGCATCGTCACCGTGCCGGACTAGGCCTCAAGTAGAAGCCGCGGCCGCGACCCCTGTGACGTCACACGCCTCGACCCTGAGCGCGACCAAACAGGAAATACCATCGGCCTGGTCGCAAGGTCTAGTACCTCCGGGCGCCGCAATTCCAACAGCGCCCCCTACCTCCGCGGAGCCACCGGCCTGGTCGCAGGGCCGAGTACCCCCGGGCGCCGCCGTCCTTACGGTGCCCTTTGCCTTTAGGGTGCCCCAAGCCTGGTCGCAAGGCCTGGTCAACCCGGGCGCCGCTACCATCAACGCGCCCTCAACATCTCGAGTGCCGCACCTGGGCGAAGATCTATTTGCCCAGCACACGTGCCCGGATGGGCAGCCCTTTGTATGGCCCCAGGAGTACTACCAACTGGAACTCCAAAGAGCAAGGCCCCTGTGCGAGCCCCTGATTCCGGCTCCGAAGCCCGTCAGGAGAACCCCGCTCCCGCTAGAAGAAGCACAATTCGAGTGGGACCCCACCGGAGGAGACCTCATGGGGTTCACTCAAGAAACGCGGGCAGCTGCAGCAGAGCGAGTGGAGTGCTGCCGCCAGCAGTTGGCAGCCTTTCAGCAAGAGCGGAAAGAGAGGCGGATCCGTGAGCAGCGGCTGCAGGAACAGAGTGCAGGGCAGAAGAGCCGGACCAGGAGGAACCCCCGTGCAGCTCATGGTCCCCGTACCACCGGGACTGTGATTAAATTCAACCTGCAGCATGGGTGGGGCTTCATAAGAGACCATCATACCCCCGGCGACGTCTTTGTAACCCGCAGAGACGTAGAAAGCCATCTGCCGGAGGGACACAGAGGTCGTGACCTGTACGTAGGGGACGAGGTCACGTTCACCCGGCACAAGTGTGCCAAAGGACCCTACGCCCTCCATGTGCATCGCCTGACGGAGGAGGAGCTACGGTGTGAGGAGGAGCAAGAGGACCCGGACGGGTCTGAAGACAAAGAAGGAGCAGGAGGACGCCGTCGTTAAAGTACGGTAAAGAGACTGTAAATAGTTACCCGTCGGGGTACAGTGAACTGTTGCTGCTTTAAATATGTCCCCGTTGGGACAAGTGTAAACTGTAACCCGTGTGTCCCTTAATCCCACTGACCGAGGACTGAGAGCGGTCATTCCTTCCTTATACCTGGCCGAGGACTGAGAGCGGCCACTTTCCCCCTGTATATAGTTGCGCTTTCTAAGGCGCCCCCTACTGGTTTTATAAGGAAACCGTTTTTCTACAAGAGACTGTCGCACTTAACCCGGTCACAAGTCGCACCGTGGCCGGAGGAGCAAGAGTGTTAACAAGAATATTGATATATATATAATGTTTTATATGTTATTGTTGTTATGAAAATTTGTATGTTTGATGTTTTTATTCTCTTACAGCCCGAGGACGTGCTGTGATTTACCAGGGGGGAATGTAGCACCCTGAGGATTCGGCTGCTACAGGGGTATTGCACCTCAAGCCAGAGGTGTGATATTCCACTCCCGGGTAAGGATGGAGTGTGGAACTGAGCTCAGTAGGCTGCATGCACTACATACATCCCATTTCCGGGGGACAGATCAATGGTACTCCCACTAGGTATATGTGCAGGTACGACAGTGTCTGTCCCTGGCTGGAGTGGGAGGGGGGTGGAACATCCCAGTAGTGTAGGGGCAGATAGGGGGAGCAGTCTGGGTAATGCTAGGAGCTCATTGGGTGCTGGTCACCTGAGCTCACACATAGAGGGAGTATATAAGGTGGGAACCATCTTAGATCAGGGTCAGACAGGCAGACAGCTACCAGTCAGTCGTTTGTAGAGGGTCAAGCAGTCCTGAAAGAAGAGAGAGAGGAGAAGAGAAGGACCCAGAGGGGAAGAAGAGGGAACCCCAAGAGCCCAAATACAACCAGAAGGGTGAAGGGTTGGCACAAGGGTACCGGATCCCAAGCTGGTGGAGGGCACTAATCCTCAGCCAGAGACCGGAGGTTGTGGGCAGGATCTGCCACGACCCCCCACTAAATCCACTGCGAAGGCACACCGAGTATAGGGTCAGGGAACCCAGAGACAAGGGTTTTACCAACAAGAGGCCCGAGGGAGCCGGACATAAGTGGATCCCTGGTGGGGAAGGCCAGAGAAAAGGAACGTCAGAAAGGGAGCTCAGGATCACGCTCCAGAATTACCTGGGGGTTGGCCGAGTCCAGGACCTGGTGGACGCAGCACGGCTCGGGCGGTCACTCAAGGCCGGAGTGACCAGCACAACAGCAGTAAGTAAAAACCCTGAACTGCACAGCCCGACTCTGAGTCTTATTACCATCCTCACTGCACCACCACAACCACCACCCTCTACAACTGACCCCCTGAGGCTATACCCCTCCCGTTGGGGGTTATACTACCAGAAGCTGCACACACACCACCAGCCTCAGCGGACCCTGCTGCAGCGGCGGCCGTATTGACCGCAAATCAACGGTTGGCGTAGTCGACACTAAAGAACATCCAGCAACATCTGTAGGACTGCCACACACTGAGCTTGACACCCTGGGCACGGACCGGGTCACCGCCACTCGGAGACTACAACCCCCATCTGATCCGGCTCCGGGTATCCCCCAAACAACACTGGCCCAGGGGGCGCGTCACATGCAGCCTACTAAGCTCAGTTCCACACTCCATCCTTACCCGGGGGTGGAATACCACACCTCTGGGTCGAGGTGCAATACCCCTGTAGCAACCGAGTCCTCAGGGTGCTACATTCCCCCCTGGTAAATCACAGCACGTCCTCGGGCTGTAAAAGAGCAAAACATAAAACATACAAATTTTTGAAAGTGCACTTACATATAAAATATAACTTTCAACCCATCCCTTTATGGGAGGTACTTCTCTCTTAAAATGTTACAGACACATCATAAAATAATATTAACTCTTTCAGCATAATAAAACTTTTCATTTAAAACATTTTTGACCTCTGGCCACTTGTGCAAATTGTGACCAGGTAAGTGCCACAGTCTCTTGTAGAAAAAAAAACAGTTTCCTATAAAACCAGTAGGGGGCGCTTTAGGAAGCGCAACTATATACAATGGATATGGCCGCTCTCAGTCCTCGGCCAGTGGGGAATAGGGATGGCTGTTCACAGTCCTCAGCCTGTGGGGAGATGGGACACACTGGAACAGTTCACACTTGTCCCAACGGGGAACTCATTTTAATTAAGCAGCATGGCATATACCCTTACGGGTAACTATATACAGTTTCAGTTCACCTCTTAATGGTGACGATGCCCTCCTGCTCCTTCCTGAGGGTAGGCTTCAGACCCGTCCGGGTCCTCTTGTTCCTCCTCACACCGCAGCTCTTCTTCCGTCAGGCGATGTACATGAAGGGCATAGGGTCCTTTGGCACACTGGTGCCGGGTGAAGGTGACCTCGTCACCCAGGTACAGGTCACGACCACGGTGTCCCTCCGGTAGGTGAGACTCGACATCTCTGCGGGTTACAAAAACGTCACCGGGGGTTTTGTGATCCCTGATGAAGCCCCAACCGTGCTGCAGTTGGAATTTGATTACAGTCCCGGTGGCACGGGGACCGTGGGCTGCACGGGGGTTCCGTCGGGTCCGGCTTTTCTGCTCTGCACTCCGGATTTGCAGCCGCTCCTCGCGGACCCGCCTCTCTCTCCTTTCTCTGTCGAAGACCTCTAACTGCTGTTGGCAGCACTCTGCACGCTGGGCTGCGGCCGCCCGGGTCTCTTGGGTGAACCCGATGAGGTCTTCTCCAGTGGGGTCCCACGCGAACTGCGCCTCCTCCAACGAGAGTGGGGTGATCTTGGCGGGCGCCGGAGCCGGGATCAGGGGCTCATCCAGAGGCCGTTCCCTCCGGAGTCGGGGATTGACGAACTCCGGCGGCCACACAAAGGGCTGCCCATCCGGGCAAGTATGCTGGGTAAACAAGTCTTCTGCCAGGGGTAGCATGATGGAGGTTGCGGGCGCGATGATTGCCGCGGCGCCCGGGGGCACTCTGAATGTGAAGGGCACTGTGGAGACGGCTGCGCCCGGGGGTACTCTGCCCTGTGACCAGGCCGATGGCGCTTCCTGTTTGGCCGCACTCTGATTTGAGGCGCGTGACGTCACGGGGAGCACGGCCGCTTGAGGCCTAGTTTGGAGCAGTGGCGGTGCAGCGACGGGCGCAGTGAACGGGATTTCGGGCTCTGCGACGGGGAGCTGGGGCAGGTTCTCGGCCTCCGGGTACGGGGTGTAGACGTCCCCATTACCTGCCTCCGTTACTTCAGCTCCCTCCACGGCGCCATCTCCGGCCTTCGTCCCTCCTGCTCTTCCTTCAAGGGCAGGCGTGCTCCTCGCTGCTGGCGGTGTCTTTTGCTGGCGGGTTCCAGCCTGCTGGGCCATTTCTCTGCTCCACGCGGCCAGTACGCCTCGCTGCACTCGGGCCATCCTCTGAGCCAAGCCCTCCAGTGCGGTCCGTGCATGCTCCCGATCTCTGGGGAGCTGCGCCAGGATCTCCACCAGGCCTTCTGGGGTAGTCGCTTGCAACAGGCTCCTGACCACTGGGTCGGTGCTGCCTGCCTCTACCTCCATCTCCGGGTGCGTTCTCTCTAGACTCCTCCAAGCTGCTCCCATCTTCTCTCTTTTGTTCTCTCTACGCCCATACTGAGGGCGGTCCTGGGGTAACTTGGTGATTGTCAGTTCCAGGGGCAGACCCCCCACGCTGACGGACATCTCAATCATTGCAGTCTCTGCTGGTGGGGGCGGTCTTCGTTTTTGGCGCCATTCTTGGTCCTGGCCCACGATGGGAGGTGGCCTCTTGCCACCCTCTGGCACGCCCATAATGGCGTCCGCTCTGCCAAGGCGGGAAATCTTCTGAGATGGCGGGAACCGCTTCCCAATGGCGGGAAACTCTGTGGATGGCGGGAAAAGACTGCAGATGGCGGGCAAACGGCGGGAAACGATCCGAGATGGCGTCCGATGGCGGGGACCCTCCGGAACCGGCGGGAGACTTCTTTTTGAGGTAAATGCGAACTTTTCTTCAGGCACGCAGTACCCGGTGGTTGCGGGCACGTTATCCTGCCGACTACGCCAAAGTTGAATCGCCCCCTGGGCCATGTTCAAGGGATACCCGGAGCCGGATCTGTATGGGGGTAGTAGTCCTTGTGGCGGTGACCCGGTCCGTGCCCAGGGTGTCAAACTAAGTGTGTGGCAGTCTTTGTAGATGTTGTTTAAGTGTCGACTACGCCACCCGTTGAGTGCGGCTTTGAAGCCGCCGCTGCAGAGCAGTCCGCTGAGGCCGGTGGTATATGTGCAGCAGTGATGGTATAACCCCCAACGGGAGGGGTATGGCCTCAGGGCAGCAGGTGTGGATGATGGGGGTTGTGATGATGCAGGAAGGAGAGGCAGAGTCAGGAGATGCAGTTTCAGGGTTTTTACTCACTGATGTTGCTTTAGTCACTCTGGCCTTGAGTGACCACCCGAGCCGTGCTGCGTCCACCAGGTGCGGGACTCGGCTAACCCCCAGGCAGTTCCGGAGCGTGGTCCTGAGCTTCCCTCTCACTCTCTTTCTCCTGGCCGTCCCCACCAGGGATCCACCTCTGTCCAGCTCCCTCGGGCTTCTTAGTGGTTGAACCTTCTCTGGCTTCCCTGGCCCTACTCGTGGTGTGCCTTCCTGGTGGATATGGTGAGGGTCGTAGCAAAACTTGCCCACGACCTCCGGTTCCTGGTTAAGGGTTACTTCTGCCTCCGCCAGCTTGGGATCCGGTGCCCTCTTCTGCCAACCCTTCACCCTTTCTGGTCTGATTCTGGGATCTTAGGGTTCCCTCTGTCTCTCTCTCTGGGTCCTTTCTTCCTCCTCTCTCTCTTCACTGCAGGCTTTGCTCTGGAGCTGGGCCCAGCCGGAGCCACAGCTCCCTGTCAGCCCTACTGGCTGAGCTCCTCTGCTCTGCTCCTCCTCAGGCTCTCTGACAAAAGACCCTATTCTAAGATGGTGCCCACCTTATATACTCCCTCTATGTGTGAACCCAGGTGACCAGCACCCAATGGGCTCCTAGCTTTACCCAGACTACTCCCCCTATCTGCCCCTACACTACTGGGATGTTCCACCCCCCTCCCACTCCAGCCAGGGACAGATGCTGTCGTACCTGCACATATACTGGTGGGAGTACCGTTGTTCTGTCCCCCGGAAATGGGATGTATGTAGTGCATGCAGCCTACTAAGCTCAGTTCCACACTCCATCCTTACCCGGGGGTGGAATACCACACCTCTGGGTCGAGGTGCAATACCCCTGTAGCAACCGAGTCCTCAGGGTGCTACACTTATCTTTCTGCTTGACAATACTCTGCACTGCTAGTTTAGGAACTCTACCTGACCTATGCTTAGCTTCACTCCTGACTTGAGTCCTTTTCACTTGCAGGGGCGCTTCTGTCAGAACCAGAACACACACACCACATTTCTCTTCGGCTCCAGCCAGACAGTAAACAACTTCCCCACAATCCCCCTGAGGCTCTGCTAAAACACTCCCCTTCTCCTGTGACTGTGTTAACCCTTCTAGTTGCTGGATGCTTCTGTAGCACAACACTTCCTGTCTCATGTGCTTGTGTTACTTCTAATAGTTTCTGAATTCTTTTAAATCAACAGCGCTACTTCTGCATGTCACACTCCGCAACAGCACTACTTCTGCATGTCACACACAGTATTACAGTCTCTTCAGTAGCATAATTCAGCATAGATTAGATCTCTTAGCAGCACACTTCTATGCATACACAACCACAAGCTTTTCCTTCACAAGGACACAATAGTACACAACATTCTTTATCCTGCATGGAGATGGAGGGGGGGGGTTTGATGAGGGAGATGATCCCTGGGACACAATTCCTTCCAGCCCTTACCTTCCTGCCCGATAATACTCTGCACTGTTAGTCCAGGGAGTTTATCTGACCTGTGTTTATGTGTTTAGTTTCTCTCTTTCTATCAGATCTAGATAACACACCACCACCTTTCTCTTTGGCTTCAGTCAGACTACAATAACAAATTCCCCACAATCACCCTGGGCCTATGCTAAAACACTATCTGTCTCCTGTGGCTGTGTTATTTGTAGCAGTTGCTGGATGCTTTGGAAGCAACAGCACTACTTCTGCATGTCACACTCTTCCCTCCTTTTTGAATGTCGTTCTCCTCGACATTCGTCTTAATTAGTCAATCTGAACAATTCTGAGACAGTGGTGAAAGCTTAGTTACTATATATATAAATTTGTCATTATCAAATTGGTATAACATTTATAAACATTGATAATAACCTATTCTAACAACCTTTTTCTTGTAGGACTCCTGTAAGAAATAAACAATTGACACAATTAAAACAATCAGCATCTCTTCCGCTGGAGCTTTTCGTATGTCTTCAACCAGCTCTCTCTCTCACTAGGCCAAAACAAGTCTTTCCACCAGGCAACATTGCCCATACTGTCTCTCGGAGGTGAATACCACTCAAGTGGGATTACCTGGTCCGCAGGCAGAGATACCTGTTTCCAGTCGACAGTCCTTGGCACTTGACTCGGTTCTCCAAGTGTCTCATACGTCAGCATCACGGACCTCCTTACTTCTCGAGTCGACATCCTTCTGGAGGGTTGTTCCTCAGATACCACGGGTTCTTCGGTAACAGAAGTTTCATCCACAACACTCATTTCCCGTGCTTCCTCAGATGCTCTTGGATCTGCCTCTGTAACTTTCCTTACTTCTCCTGAATCGCCTGTTTCCACATGGTCTGGTAATTCTACTCCTCTTGAGTGTCGATCAGTCTCTTCAGTGATCAGTATTCGATCATCAGATCTGAATTGGACTTCATCTGTACTCTTTGGTACAAACTTTGGAGCCTCAGGACTTAGTTCACTCTCTTGAGGGTGGTACGTCCCTCTCCTTGCCGGTCTGAGAAATACAACGGTGTGCTCTTGCTCATCGGAACTTCAAGGTCACTATCCACCTCTGGAGCTTCAGCCAGTGGTGGTCCCTTAGTTGATCTCGGTCGATGTCGGTCTGCTTCTGGAAAGTTTTGTTGTGGTGGGAGATAATCACAGGGTAGTAATAAATTCCGATGGACTATTCTGGTTTTCTTGTCCCCTCTTTCCAATCAGATTTCATACACTGGAATGTCATCAGCTTTCCTCTTTATGACCACATACACATTGTCCTCCCAGTACGAACAAAGTTTTCCTGGACCACCTTTCTCACGTACGTTCTTGACTAGCACCCGGCTTCCCGGTGCCATTTCTGCTCCATAACATTTTTGATCTTAGTACTCCTTACTCTTGCTCTGTCCTTGCGTAACCACTTTGGACGCTATGTTGTATGCCTCTGCCATCCATTCCTTCCATTTCCGAACGTACTCCAGATATGTTCTGTAAGTCTCTGACACCGGAGTATCGAACATGATGTCGATTGGCAGTCTTGGCGATTGTCCATACAATAGGAAGAAGGGTGAGTAACCCGTTGCATCGCTCTTTGTACAGTTATAGGCATGTACCACTTTTGACAGAGAACTTTTCAGTCTTTCTTCTCGTCAGCTGTAAAAGTGCGCAACATCGACAATAATGTCCGGTTAAAACATTCCACTTGTCCATTACCCTCTGGGTGATAGGACGTTGTGTGGGATCTCTGAATTCTACAGTACATTCCTAGCTTGGCAAAGAGCTGGTTCTCAAATTCTCTTCCTTGGTCATGGTGTAACCTCATAGGGAACCCAAACCTCAAAACAAAATCATTGAAGATCTTCCCTGTCGCTGTTCGACTAGCTTTATTGGCGGTGGCATATGATTGGGCAAATTGAGTAAAATGGTCCATCACCACCAATATGTATTCGTAACCACCCTTTCACGTCTGAAGATGTAGAAAGTCTATTGAGACCATCTCACACGGATAGGTAGTTTGAATGTTGCCCATAGGTACCAGGGTTTATGTGTTGGGATGTTTATCTTTCAGACACCCACACTCCCTGGTCACGTACCTCTCAATATCTCTCTGCATGTACGGCCAGAAGAAACGTTCACGAATCAAGTTGGTTGTCCTTTCCACTCCCAGGTGTCCCATGTTTTCATGGAGTTCTTTGAAGACCAACCTACGGAATACTCTGGGTAGTACCAACTGCCGGTTTTGCCCTCCTTTACGATACAGGATACCGTCTCCACTGAGGTAGAGCTTCGTCCATTCTTTAACTAAAATAGATACTCCCGTCTACTTGGAAACCGATTTTGGTCCACATAAAGTAGTATTCTACCAATTATCTGATCTTCCTGTTGTGCTCTACAGATTTTTCCTTTAGGTAGTTGTTGAATGGACAGGGGGTGATCTTGTTCTCTCGCTTTTATGGTGTTTTCCACCGTCAACAGACACCACAATGGTGTGTCTTCCTCTTGATAAGCTTGCACTGCTTGGGTAGTGCTCTCAATTGCTTCCAGACTGACTTCCTCCGAGCATTCTTGCATGAACTCCTCAGGCTCTGGTGGCATTCTTGACAATCCATCAGCATCCGCATTGTATTTTCCTGGCCTGTACTTAATGCTGAAAATGAAGTCAGATAGTTTAGCGACCCATCTCTGACCCGTTGCATTCAGTTTGGCTGTAGTAATAGTAAGGACATAGGTCAAAGAGTTGTTGTCAGTGTTTACCTCAAACTCTTTGCTGTAGTAGAGATAATCTCTAAATCGTTCACAGATAGCCCATTTCAATGCCTGGAACTAAAATTTTCCGGAATGTAGATGGTTATTATTCTCGGCGTCTGTCAACGTTCTAGAACTGTAACTGATAACTCTCAATTTTCCATTGATGCTGATACAGGGAAGCTCCCAGTCCAACTTGAGAAGCGTCACAGTGAAGAACAAATGGTAAGTTGAAATCAGGATATCCCAAGATGGATGGTTTTATCAGGTAGTCTACTAGTTCTTCCAATACCTCCAGGTGGTCTGCTGTACACAGAATGGGTTGTTGGGATGAAACGTCATTGTTTCTTTTAAGCCCTGTCCTACTCGCGTTCTTCTTTTTCTCCATGGGTGTTGTTTACTCTGTCGTATCCCCCAAGGAGAGGTATAGCGAGGTGGCAATCCTGGAGAAGTTCTGAAATAAGTATGATAGTAGGCGAGGTCATCTTGCGGCTGCTCGCAGTAGAAGGACCCCGACCGGCGGCGCTGCTGACCTCCATGCGGCTACCGTCGAGAGATCAGTGGCCCGTGACCAATCAGCGATATTGACGCCAAATTTAAACACTGCTTTGATAATTGGTCGCGGTCGCCAGTCGCAACCAATCAGCGATATTGCAGCCAAATTTAAACACCGCTTGGCTGATTGATCGCGGTTGGCGGTTGCGACCAATCAGCAATATTGGCGCCAAATTTAAACACTGCTTTGCTGATTGGTCGCGGTTGCCGGCCGCGACCAATCAGCGATATTGCAACCAAATTTAAACACCGCTTGGCTGCTTGGTCGCGACCAAACAGCGATTTTGGCGCCAAATTTAAACACGCTCTCCGGTCCTCCCTAACGCGGTTTGGTGATTGGTCGAGGCCGCCGCCAAATTTAAACACCGCTTGGTTGATTGATCGCTGTCGGCGGTTGCGACCAATCAGCAATATTGGCGCCAAATTTAAACACCGCTTGGCTGATTGGTCGCGGTCGCCGGCTGCGACCAAACAGCGATTTTGGCGCCAAATTTAAACACCGCTTTGCTGATTGAGCCCGGTCGGCCGCATACATATTCTAGAATACCCGATAAGTTAGAATTGGGCCACCATCTAGTACAGTATATAATGGACCCCATACATTGCTCCATACAGTATATAATGGGCCCCATATATTGCTACATACAGTATACACTGGGCCCCATATATTGCTACATACAGTATATTCTGGGCCCCATTTATTGCTCCATACAGTACAATGGCCCCATATAGTATGTAATGGGCCCCATGTATTGCTCCATACAGTATAATGGCCCCATATAGTATATAATTGGCCCCTTATATGGCTCCATACAGTATATAATGGGTCCCATATATTGTTCCATAAAGTATAATGGCCCCATATAGTATATAATGGGCCTCATATATTGCTTCATACAGTATAATGGCCCCATATAGTATATAATAGGCCCCTTATATTGCTCCATACAGTATATAATGGGCCCCATATATTGCTCCATACAGTATAATGGCCCCATATAGTATGTAATGGGCCCCATGTATTGCTCCATACAGTATAATGGCCACAAATAGTCTATAATTGGCCCCATGTATTGCTCCATACAGTATAATGGCCCCATATAGTATATACTGGGCCCCATAAATTGTTCCATACAGTATATACTGGGCCCCATAAATTGTTCCATACAGTATAATTGCCCCATATAGCATATAATGGGCTCCATGTATTGCTCTGAACAGTATATACTGGGCCCCATAAATTGTTCCATACAGTATAATTTCTCTATATAATATATAATGGGCCCCATACATTGCTCCATACAGTTTAATGGCTCCATACACTATATACTGGGCCCCATATATTGTTCCATACAGTATAATGGCCCCGTATATTCATAAGCAGATTATAATGAGGGCAATCTGGACCTCCGCCCGGGGCGTCCATGGCCAGATTGCCTTCATTATAATATGTGCGGCGCCACGGCACATACCGGCAGTCAGAGGCGGGGGGCCCCCGGTCTGCTCCCCCAGCAGCTGTGCATGGCCGCTACTTCTTCTTCGGCCTTGTCTGCTAGTGTGACGTCACGCAGTGCGCGCTGCACTGCAGCAACGGAGAGGAGCTGGAGGAGTGGAGCCGAGCCGGGGTATGGTGAGTATGTGTGAGCGTGTGTGTGTGTGTGCAAGGCAGATATCATTGTGTGATGTCAGTTTATATGTATTTTTGTGTTGCAAATGTGTTTATGCGTATACGTATATGTCTGTATATGTTTCAGTGTGTATAGATGGCTATGTGCGGCTTCCTGCTGTGTATAGATGGCTATGTGCGGCCTCCCGCTGTGTATAGATGGCTATGTGCGGCCTCCCGCTGTGTATAGATGGCTATGTGCGGCCTCCCGCTGTGTATAGATGGCTACATGCGGCCCCCTGCTGTGTATAGATGGCTATGTGCGGCCTCCTGCTGTGTATAGATGGCTACATGCGGCCTCCCGCTGTGTATAGATGGCTACGTGCGGCCTCTCACTGTGTATAGATGGCTATGTGCGGCCTCCAGCTGTGTACAAATGGGTATGTGCGGCCTCCTGCTGTGTATTGATGGCACCGTGCGGCCTCCTGCTGTGTATTGATGGCACCGTGTTGCCCCCTGCTGTGTATAGATGGCTATGTGCGGTCTCCCGCTGTGTATAGATGGCGCCATGCGGCCTCCCGCTGTGTATAGATGGCTACGTGCGGCCTCCTGCTGTGTAGAGATGGCTACGTACGGCCTCCCGCTCTGTATAGATGGCTACATGTGGCATCCCGCTGTGTATAGATGGCTACGTGCGGCCTCCTGCTGTGTATAGATGGCTATGTGCGGCCTCCAGCTGTGTACAGATGGCTATGTGCGGCCTCCTGCTGTGTATTGATGGCACCGAGTGGCCTCCTGCTGTGTATAGATGGCTACGTGCGGCCTCCCGCTGTGTATAGATGGCTATGTGCGGCCTTCCGCTGTGTACAGATGGCTATGTGCGGCCTCCTGCTGTGTATTGATGGCACCGTGCGGCCTCCTGCTGTGTATAGATGGCTACGTGCGGCCTTCTGCTGTGTATAGATGGCTACGTGCGGCCTCCCGCTGTGTATAGATGGCTACGTGCGGCCCCCCGCTGTGTATAGATGGCTATGTGCGGACCCCCGCTGTGTATAGATGGCTAAGTGCGGCCTCCCACTGTGTACAGATGGCAATGTGCGGCCCCCTGCTGTGCATAGATGGTTACTTGCGACCTCCTGCTGTGTATAGATGGCTACGTGCGGCCTCCTGCTGTGTATAGATGGCTACATGTGCTCAATATTAAGCCATACAATTAATGTAAGGCTATGTGGCCACGATACAGAAATGCTCCGGATTTTTTTTGAGTGTTTCTGCTCTCTCTGGCAGAAAAAACGCATGCGGATTGTACATGCGGATTGTACATGCTTTTTTCCTGCCAGGGACATGCGGATGTGAAGCGTTCTTCACATGCATTTCCACATGCGGGTTGTCAAGCTCTTTCCAAGCGATTTTAGCATCACTTGGAAAAGTGCTTGACAACTTGGTCACACTATATAAATCAGTGGTAAATGGCAAAAAATAAAAATATACTTACCTTCTGATGGCCTGCCGACATCAGCGGTCGCGTGACCCGTCACATGGCTAAATGACGTCACCACAGGTCCTTTAGTCTACCGCGAGCTGCCAGCAAGCCAGGACGCATCGGATAAAGACACCGGGGGCCATCAGAAGGTAAGTATAATATTTATTTTTTATTTTATTCTTTTTTTTACAGGTTCTATGGTACCCGGGTCCGGAGGAGAGTCCATCCGCACATTGAAACAGTTGGATTCCGCATGTACAGATGCAGTGATGCGGATTTCATGCGTTCCAATCCAAGTCAATGGCGGCGAAAACGCCGCGCTTCCGCAAAATAATTGGTAGTGCTGTGGATTTTTCCGCAATGATAATCCGCAGCGGAAATTTCCGCAGCATGTGCACAGTTCATGCGGATTATCATTGGGGAACATGGCAGACCTTCTACCAAGCGTTTTTTAAGCGTTTCTGCAGCGGAATTGCCGCTGCGGAAACGCTTAAAAAACGCATAGTGGGCACACAGCCTAAAAAAAATTATTATAATTAATATATTAATATTGTGCCAAATTAATTTCACGTGAACTATCACATGATCTATCACAGGGGATCATGTGACATGTGATACATCAGGTATGTGTGTGGGGGGCCCGCGCCTTCTAAACTGCCCGGGGCCCTGGCTACTCTTAATCCACCCATGCGTATATTATATACTGGACCCCATATATTGCTACATACAGTATATACTGGGTCCTGTATATTGCTCCATACAGTACTGTATATCCTGGGTCCCATATATTGATCCACAGAAAAATGGCCCTATGTAGTGTATAATGGGCCCCATATATTGCTTCATACAGTATATTGACCCCATATAGTATATAATTAGCCACATATATTGCTCCATACAGTATAATGGCCTCATATAGTGTATAATAGGCCACATATATTGCTCCATACAGTATAGAATGGGCCCCATATATTGGTCCATACAGTGTAATGGCCACATATAGTATATAATGGGCCCCATATATTGCTCCATATAGTATATACTAGGCCCCGTATATTGCTGCACAGTATATGGCCCCATATAATATATAAAGGGCCACATTTTTTGCTCCATACTGTATATACTGGGCCTCAAACATTGATCCATACAGTATATACTGGGCCCCATATATTGCTGCACAGTATAATGGCCCCATATAGTATATATTGGGCCCCATATATTGGTCCATACAATATATATTGGGCCCCATATATTGCTCCATATAGTATAATGGCTTGAAATAGTATATAATAGGCCCAATATATTGATCCATACAATATAATGGCCCCATATAGTATATAATAGGCCCCATATATTGATCCATACAGTATATAATGGGCCCCATATATTACTCCATACAGTATATACTGGGCCCCATATATTGCTCCATACAGTAAAATGTCCCCATATAGTATATAATGGGCCCCATATATTGCTTTCTACAGAATATACTGGGCCCCATATATTGCTCCATACAGTATACTGGCCACATATAGTATATAATAGGCCCAATAAATTGCTCCATACAGTATAATGGCCACATATAGTATATAACGGGCCCCATATATTGCTACATACAGTATATACTGGGCCCCATATATTGCTGCACAGTATAATGGCCCCATATAGTATATAATGGGCTCCACAAATTGCTAAATACAGTATAATGGCCCCATATAATATATAATGGGCCCCATATATTGCTCCATACAGCATAGTGGACCCATATAGTGCTCCATATAGTATAATGACCACATATAGTATATAATAGGCCCCATATAGTGCTCCATACAGTATAATGGGCCCCATATATTGCTCCATAAAGTATATACTGGGCCAGATGAATTATTCCATACAGTATAATTGCCCCGTATAGTATATAATGGGCCCCATATATTGCTCCATACCGTATAATGGCTCCATAAAATATATACTGGGCCCCATATATTGCTCCATACAGTATAATGGCCCCATATAATATATAATGGGCCCCATATATTGCTCCATACAGTATATACGGGGCCCCATATATTGATCCACAGTATAATGGCCCCATATAGAATATAATGGCCCACATATATTGCTCCATACAGTATAATGGCCCCATATAGTATATAATAGGCCCCATATATTGCTCCAAACAGTATATACTGGGCCCCATATATTGCTCCATACAGTATATACTGGGTCCCATATATTGCTCCATATAGTATATACTGGGCCCCATATATTGCTCCATACATTCTAATGGCCTCATATAGTATATAATGGTCCCCATATATTGCTCCATACAGTATAATGGCCCCATATGATATATAATGGGCCCCATATATTGCTCCATACAGTATATACTGAGCCCCAGATATTGCTCCACAGTATAATGGCCCCTTATAATATATAAAGGGCCAATTTTTTTGCTTCATACTGTATATACTGGGCCCCATATATTGCCTACACAGTATATACTGAGCCCCATATATTGCTGAACAGTATGGACACCCGGCCGCCCCCTGGCGGCTGAGGACCGAGTGTGGACACCCGGCCGCCGGGCGGCTGGGGACTGAGTATAGATTCCAGGCCGCCAACGCAGCCATGATGTGGTGGCCAGATTCCGCCTTCACAAGCCTAAAAGGCCCAATTTCAAGTGGTAGCAAGCAGTATGGTATTGCAGCCTGGGGGTGGGTGGGCGGTTGGCTGCATATTTGCGCTTGCATTGCAAGGAATGGGGGAGGTACAAATTGAACACTGCCCTGGTCACGGGGATAGTTGCAAGTCTGCATCTTCTGATGCGGCAAGGATGACTTCTGATGGGCACACTTTTAGGCAGTGACCTGGGTGTCAGAGATGCTTTCAGGGGTCTTCCCCATGCTGTTCCCATGTCTTTTCAGCACTGTATGCATCTGTCACACAGCACATGGCCAGATAAGGTTGTAAAATGTTAAAATTACATTTCCCGGTGAATTCATTTGTCACGGTTGAAAGCAATGCAAAAGTGCAAAAACGCATCAAAAACGCTACGTGTGAACATAGCCCAAGGTGTGGAGGAGTATTTTATTTTTTTTGGGCGGGGGTGGGTATTTATTTTACCTTATACACAAGTCTTCTTTACCCTGGAAAGGAAGTTCCTTAACATATTTCACAGGAAAGCACTTTCAGTTTCGTTTTTGAACGTTTTGTGAGCCCGTAAAAGTGGCTTAATACCTCTGACCACGTTGTTGACAGCAGTGACCTGGGGGTCAGAAATGCTTCCTGGGGCGATCCCCATGCTGTCCCCATGCCATTTGAGCACTGTCACTATCGTTTTGGGCACTTATTAGGCTTTTAAAAGACTGCCGGGGGTGCCGCGCCAAAAATGCTCGGGTCTGCCATAGACTAACATTGGGCTCGTTGCTCGGGTCGAGAACCTGAGTATCACGGCGAGCTCGGCCCGAGCTTCGAGCACCCGAGCATTTTAGTGATCGCTCAACACTAGTCTCTGCATCTTTCAAGAAAACCATGATTGTTCTGCAGGACAAGGCTCCAGCTCAGCATCAAAGTCTCCACTGCTCGGCTGCCAGGAAGGGCCTTAAAGAGGAAAAAATATGGACACGGACCTAAGCCCTGATGAGAAATTGTGGGCCTTTCTTAAATTGGGGATTTACAGTGAAGGAAAATAAACACTTTTCTGAATGGTGTCTGGGGCTGTGGATGGTGTTGCCCAAAAAGTTCTTTGTCAACATATGAAGAAACTGACAGACTCCATGGATGGAGCTTATGGATGTTATTGAAAAAATGGATGACTATATTATTATATTGGTCACTGATATTTTTTTTAAATGTCAGAAATGTATTTTTAGACATTATGAGCTGTTCGGTTATTTTTCTCACTTTAACGGATGAAAATAAATAATTGAGATGGGAAAATTTATGTTTTTCATTTAGTTGCCCAATAATTCTGCACACAGAGATATTCTCCTAAGAAAGACAAAACCTCACTTTTACTTTTTTCAAAAATATTCAGGGTTCAGGTCTATTAACCTTTGGGATTGACAGATAGCACTGGAGAAGTTCAATAATAAAATGAATCATCAAAAATACAAATTGTGCACAAAGTATATATATATACACATCAGCAAAACATTGGTTCAATATCCTCCTAATTTGATATCTATCTATTTCATATCTATATTTATCTATGTATCCATCTATCTATCTCATCTATCTACTTATCTGTCACTGTGACATCACGATACATTCTATGTCACAGTGATGTGATGACATCATCACATTCTATATCCCAGTGTTACAGCCCAGGGGAAATCACTGCCTCACAGACTTACAAGGGTGAGGGAGTACCTTTTGTTTTTCGTGACAAACGAAGCAAAAATTTATTCTAAAATGGATAAAGAGAGAAGACGAGCCCAAAGAGATCGGGTTCTGAGAGAGAGGAGAGGAATAAATGAAGAGCAGGTATTGTTGTTCGCTTTAGGGCGAAAAGACATTAATCTACCGGACATGGACACTGACGCCTCAGAAATGGCGTCCAAACGACAAAATCTAGAGAAAATGAGAAAGTCCAAAAGACATGAGAGCCTTACACAGAGAAGGAACATGGAGAACCTCATGGAGTCTGACTCTGCTGCCTCCGCTGAGCTTCAGGGGGCCATTCTTATCTCCTTGAAAAAAATCGGAGATCTGGTCCCTGAAATAAGGAAGAGGAATAAAGAAGCCATCCTCAATAAGCGGAGAAACATCAGCGCAGAGTTAGAGCTGGAGGAAGTTCTCCAAGAAACTCCAAGACAGGTCTCATCCAGATCTGAAAGACAAGACACCCTGAACCTGCAAAGAGCGGCAGCCCAGAAAAGAATGAGGAACAGCAGAGACTGGGTTGTCCAATGCAGGAGGCATCTGAGATATGCCAAACCCATCATTAATGGGAATGGTGCCCTATGGAGATCCCACTCATCAACCAAAACCATCTCCATCCCGGATTTTCTGTTCCATCTGAGTGTTTCTTCACCAGAGAGATCAATGGATAAAGATGAACCAGGTAAGAAATAATCTTACTCAGTATAATAAGACTGTGGGTGAGGGGGATTATCCTCCTAATATTAAGTACAGGCCTCAATTATCAATGCTGACTAATGGAAGAACTGTCCTTGTCGCCCGTAGCAACCAGTCACCTTTCAGTGTTCTATAGAATGTTAAGAAATGGAATCTGTGCTGTGAATTGTTGCTATGGGCAACAGGGACATTTTTGCTATTAGACAGTTTTGATAAACGAGAGACCAAATATTAGACATTTCCTGCTCATTTACATAGTTCTGTTTAAAATTATAATATATGCGCTGGCGCTATATCTATTAACCCCTCCTTGACCGGGCAATCTTTCATTTTTCTCCTCCCATCTTCCAAAAGCTATAACTTTTTTCCCTTTGTCTTCCAGTATAGCCACACGTGGGCTTATTTTTTTTTTAGTGGGCCGAGTTGTGGTTGTGAACGACACAATTTATTTTGTCATTCAATGTTTTAGAAAACAGGAAAAAAAATCAAAGTGTGGTAAAATTGTGGGGAAAAAAGGGGGATTCTGACATTGTTTTTTTATTGTGTCCATTGTGTGGTCAGAATGACCCCATCAAGTGATTCTCCATGTCAGAGACCATTGTGCTAATGCTGAACATGCAGAGGTTTTCTTTTTACTTAAGTGGTGAAAATTAGAAATTTATTAGAAAAAACATTGATTTGAGTCTCCATATTCTGAGACATTGTAACTTTGTGATTTTGATACCTGGATGGCGCAGTGTAAGGGCTTCTTTATTGTGTAGGAAGCTGTAGCTTTTATTAGATCTTTCTTGGGTAGAAAGGACATGGTGATATCTTTCTATTGCAATTTCTAGATAAATATGGCGCCTCTAAAAAACCCAATTTTGATGTTTCAATTTTTTTCTCATTTTAATATTTACTGTTTGGGATAATTATTTTTATATTTTTGTATATCCCTCTTATACTAACATAGTAATCCCAGTTATGCTTATTTTTCATTTTTTTAATTATTATTATTAATTGGGAAAGTTGTGTGATTCTAATTATATTATGTTTTTCAAATTATTATTTTATTTTTTTATTATTTTTTATTTAATTTTTTAGTCTCTTTAAAAGACATGAACCTGTGATTTTCTGATCGCTTGCACTATATACAGTGATGGAACTGTATCGCTGTATATGGCTTTATTAACGTTGTCATAAGAAATTAAACCAGGCTGGTCTGAACAGGAGGACGAAAGCGAAGCACAAGGTTTTTCAGCAGGCCCAGATAGATAGTCATTATAACCAATTAACCCCTTGCAATTGTGTCCTGGTAGGGGCTAATGGGTGCTGATGCGCATAAATCGGCAATCACTTCATTTAAATACCGCTGTCAGCATTGAAATGGTTAAACTGCAGTAATCAGCATGTGCTCCAGTTGCTGCTGTTATAGGCAGGTGGCAGCTATGCAATACGGTCAGTATCAGCCTGGTAAAATGCAGGCTCAGCTCCTGAATCCGCTCCATACATTTACCGCACAACATGACAAACATTTCCATTATGTGTTCTCAAAGAGATTAACAAATCTTGTATCATCTCAGCAGGTGGAAGCCTTATGATGCCCTCTGACGTAGGGAACATGCCAGCACAAGACCTTGCTGATGCCAGACCCGTTACTTTAACCCAGAGAGAATTGGTTAACATAGAAAATCCTATTAACTTTCGCCACCTTGAAATCCTCAAAGTTGTTGGAGAGGGAAATTTCGGAAAGGTAAGTGTGAATTTCTCCTCCTCCGTGCTCCCCAATGTATCCTGCACCAGATACACAGGAGGATATACATATTCATTACAGGATGTTAATATGTAATGGTGATTGGGATAAACCAGTGATCCATTATACAGATCCCTATAATAGATGGGATTTTGGTCTGATCGCCTGTGATTTTTCTCCAGGTCCTCTTGGCATCAGATATGTTCAGCGGAGAACTTCTGGCTATTAAAGCCATAGACAGGAATTATTGTGATGAAGCCACAATCTCTAAAGAGTTAAAGGTGCTGAGTATGGCCACCGACTGCCGCTTCATAACATCTCTGCGGGGGTTTATGGAGGTACCAACAGAATATATAATAGCCATGGAGTATATTGCCGGAGGAGATCTGTCTGTCCACATGGCAAAATCGATGAAATTTGATATGGAAACATCAAGGTAAATGTCTTAGACTGAATCATAATATTCTACTGCCCATACATTGTGGTCCTAGAGTGTATGTAACCACTGATCCATCCTCTACTTTCTACTCCACAGACTCTTTGCGGCAGAAATGGTTTGCGGACTCCAGTTCCTCCATGAACACGGCGTGATACATTGGTAATCAGTTCATCTTCATAAATCTCTGTTGTCTCCTTACATATCTATTGTAGAAAGTTCTGTTCATGAATTATCCTCACAATCATGTCTGATCATTTTTCCCTGCAGTGACCTGAAGCCTCAGAACATCCTCATCCATGACACCGGACACATAAAGATCGCGGACTTTGGCTTATCAGCCGTGAATGTGGTCGATGAGGTCCTATTGGAGGATACTGTTGGCACGAATGGTTACATCGCACCGGAGGTAAGGAACATCCCTGTGTGATTGATGCCGATAGTAGGACTGAGTATTAATCTGAGGATCCTGCTCATATCTAATCACAGACCGGTCCTCATGGCCTCTGTGTGTAAATCCCCTCCCCGATATAGTAATCTCCTATCTTATGTTCCCACAGATAATGGATGAAGAAAGCTTCAATCATAAGGCAGATTCCTTTTCATTTGGTGTCATCCTGTACATGATGATTGTGGGGAAAAAGCCGTTCTATAGCAGTGGTTTGCTGGATCAATACCACTGGTCTCTGCAGGTGGACGTCCCAGATTTTCCAGACTGGATGCCCAGCGATGCACTTGACATCTTAGAAGGCGTAAGTAGGATCAGAAGAAGAAGGATGATGAGGGACTATAAAGAAAGCTAGAAGATAAGATGCGGACAGTCCATGGACATTGTGTAATAACGTATCAATAATAATATATAATATAATGATTAATGGTCTCTCTCATTTTCCAGCTTCTCTGCAAAACTCCATCTGCCCGGTATGCTATATCATCCTTCATCCGAGAGCGCCCATTCTTCCTCTCCATAAACTGGAGCGACGTGGAGTCCGGCGAAGCCGACCCACCATTCAAATTTGATGAAAATGTAAGTATAGCACATAGGGACATCCATAGTGTTATCTGTGCCCAGTAACACACATATCCACTATACACCTTATCATTATATCCCCCAGTATACATTATATATGTGAGGAGACGATTCTCAGACATGTATATTTATCATCTTAAGATGGAGAAAAGCGGCACTCACCCCAAAGTGGCACTCACCATTACTTCTTTATTAATCTGCTGTAAAACATATCGGCAGGGAGAGAATGCCGCTTTTCTCTCTTTTTGACTGCAATTGCTTCCCAGTCTGGGGTGTATTTAGCTGAGCTCCCGTGTGGTTCATGAACCCTTTTTTAAATGTGCAACCTTCAACATTGTAATCTCCTCCCAGACTTTATGATAGTGCAGAATCGCTTCACTTTCTTTATTGTGAATATATTTCTCTTCTTACAGGAGGATTAGGCTGATATAAATCAGCCCCATTCCAGTAACATCTAGGAATGAAGCTTTCCATTACTCGGAAGAGACAACTAAACTGGACTTTCTCATTTACCGGACTTTGACAAACCTACCGAGCTTCCACCACATAACAGCCACGTAGATTCGAGCACCAAACATCCAGGGATTTAGTCCGATCGCCATATTTGGGGTCAGGAAGGAATTTTTTTCCCCTGATATGAGGATTATACAACAACTAGTCCTCAGGGTTATTTTTCGCCTTCCTCTGGATCAACATAGCAAGTAATTAAAGGCTGAAATTGAAGGACTTCTTTCAGCCATACTTGCTATGTTACCATCTGAACGACTCATCTACAATGTGGTGGTAAGAAGACGACTACCGAATATGGCAAAGAGAAGGCAGTGGCTGCTCCTTCTCCACCGGATATGGACATAGAGAAGGCAGCGGCTGCTCCTTCTCCACCAGATATGGAAAAAAAGAAGGCAGTGGCTGCTCCTTCTCCACCGGATATGGACAGAGAGAAGGCAGCGGCTGCTCCTTCTCCACCAGATGTGGAAAAAAAGAAGGCAGCGGCTGCTCCTTCTTAAAATTGGCCAAGTAAAGAGAGGTGGAAGCGGCTGCTCCTTCTCACACTTGGCCATGTAGCGACAGAAGGATGCGGCTGCTCCTTCTACTACCAGGCCATGGACAGACAGAAGGTAGCGGCTGCTCCTTCTACTACCTAGCCATGGTCAGACAGAAGGCCATATGGTTGATCGCGGTGCTCTAGGAATCCAGGAAAACTCCAACTTCACAGATCACACGTCACACATTCCTGCTCTTCTCCTCTCCGTCATGTGTGATCCAGACCTGGATGTCCAAAAACAGCTCAAGTGCAACCAAAGGCCTAAAGAGCGGAATCATCATCTGCTCCTTTCTATAGAAAGTGACTGTATCTACAGACTTTCTTTTTTCATCTTTGCATATAATTAACAACTTATATGCACAAATAAATATATTGAACATCTATGTTGATTCTGGTTAGATTCTTCTCATATAGAGAACTGCTTTTTGGTATTTTTATTAATATCATGATGACCTAATGTAATTGTGGATGGGTTGAATATCTCACAAACATTTCTGCATAGAGTAAAATATTTACGTTTTAAAAAAGAGATGAGAGAATTTAATCTTCTCAAACTGTAAAAGAATCCTCACTCACTAAAATGTGTATTATTTTGTAATTCACTTCTGTGCAGATACAGCCGGCCTCTATTTTACTACACTGTAAAGAATCATCAAAAGGTTAAAAATAAAAATTTAAAAAATATACTTATCTTACTGCTCCCCCAGAAGCATTACTTCTGGAGAAGTAGAAGGGCAAGTCGCCTCAAGCCCCTCACTCCGAGGAGCCCACCCAAAGCTTAACAATATCGGTGAGGGCGTAAAGCTGATACAGAAAGACTTGATACAGAATGCCAGGGTGACACACTAAAGACCCCCATAGCAGGGATAAGGGGGATAGAGCGACATGATGAAGTCATCACTCTGTGACTCTGATGTCCCGTGCGTGCCTCTGCATGATGAGATCACCATGTTGGTCTACCTGTGACTAGCTACTGTCCGCCGGCGGACTCACTAGGATTCAGTGTTAGGTAAGTATATTATGTTTATGGTTTTTTTATTAATACTTATAATTGGACTGACTGTGGTGGCATCATACAGTGTGGGGACTAGTGTGGAGTATCATACAATATGGGGGGCATTATACTGTGGACAGTAAGCTGTGGGGGGGACATATGGTATGAGAGCTTTATATTGTGTGAGGACTCATGTGGTGGTATCATACAGTGTGGGAACTAATGTGGGGGCCATCATACAATGCCATCATACAAGACCATAATAACTGGGGGGTGTATAATATAATTTAGGGACTAATGTGGGGGCCATCATACAATGTTGGGTGCATCATACTGTTTATAAAAGGCTGTGGGTTCTGTTATACAGTTGGGGACTACTGAGGGGGTATCATACAATGTGTGTGCTACTGTGGGAGCCATCATACAATGTTGGGTTCATCATACTGTTTATAGGAAGCTGTACGGGCCATCATATACTGTGGGGACTACTGAAGGATATCATGCAACGTGGGGGCTACTGTGCGGGCCAATGTTGGGGGCATTATATTGTGTACAATAAGCTGTTGGGGGATAATATAGTATGGGTGGCTTTATACTATGTGAGGACTGCTGAAGGGGCCATCATACAATGTTGGGTTCATCATACTGTTTATAGAAAGCTGTTGGGACTATTGTGAAGACACGGGGTCTTCCATGGGCATAATACTACTAGGAAAACACAGGGTTAGGGTTAAACAGTGTAGCAATACTTTATTGAACCAAGTGAACAGGTGATTCCAACCTTTATATCTCCGGGTTTATCCATGGGTTCCAAGTGACCGGATGGTCCCAACATGGCTAACAAAAACATATATAGTATATAATGGGCCCCATTATTGCTCCATACAGTATATACTGGGCCCCATTTATTGCTCCATACACTATAATGGCCCCATATAGTATATAATAGGCCCCATATATTGCTCTATGCAGTATAAAGGCCCCATATAGTATATAATAGGTTCCTTATATTGCTCCATACAGTATATAATGGGCCCCATATATTGCTCCATACAGTATATATGTGGCACCACAGGGGTCTGGTTGCCACAGTAATAGAAATATTATGTCTGAGAGCAAGTGGGAGGTTTCTCTGGTCAGGAGCCCTGAGCATGCAACACTGCCCGCCCAGACCTGGGAGGGGAGGAATCTTCCCTTATAAACTGGGTCTGGGGCGGGATTAGGGGAGTCAGAGCCTGGAGAGGGAAAGTAAGAACCAGGAGCTCTGTAGGAACAGTAGCTGAATACCAGGGGCTGGAGCTGTGCAGAGTTCGCCCTGGCTGAAGACACTAATACCGGACATGGAGTCCGAGGCTGTGGGGACATCCAGGTCCAGCAGCAGAATCCAACCGGCAGGGGATTCCATGTCCTCTGGCCATAGAACCCGGAGGCACGGTCACAAGCAAGGGACCAGCAACGCCATTGTGAAGCGGAGGCTAACAGAAGGCCCCAAGTCACCGGCCATACGGGTGAGCACCACACGGTATACTCAGGGACGTGGGCTACTTCTACCCGCATAGAGCAAGGTAGCCAGGAAAGAGTGCAGATAGACGGGGAGGCCTACAACTCCACCTGGCCAGGGGGAGATCCTGCTTGCTCACAGACTGACCAGGCCCCTACTGCTAACCAGTACTCCCGGGAGGGTCTGCTTTATACCATCAGTAAAGACCCTGAACTGCACCACACGTCTCTGTGTTTCATCGCCGCACCAGCACCATCAGTACTGGGACGCTCACACCATCACTCCCATCATCTCTCACATTAGCTGCCCTGAGGCAATACTTCTCCCGTGGGCAGTTATCCCATACTCGGCTGCGCAAACAACATCAGCCTCAGCGGTCTGCAGCGCAGCGGCGGTCCCCACTGACCGCAATCCACGGGTGGCGTAGTCGGACATTGTTATTACCTAAGACTGCCACTGGTTTGACCACCCTGGGCACGGACCGGGTCACCGCCACACTGAGACTACAACCCCCAGCGATCCGGCTCCGGGTATCCCCTGCACAACACTGGCCCAGGGGGCGCGTCATATACTGGGTCCTCTAAATTGCTCCAAACAATATAAAGGCCCCATGTAGTATATAATGGGCCAAATGTATTGCTCCATACAGTATATACTGGGCCCCATAAATTGTTCCATACAGTATAATTGCCCCATATAGTATATAATGGGCTCCATGTATTGCTCTATACAGTATATACTGGGCCACATAAATTGTTCCATACAGTATAATATCTCCATATAGTATATAATGGGCCCCATATATTGCTCCATATAGTATAATGGCCCCATATATTGTATAATTGGCCCCATATATTGATTCACAGTATAATCGCCCTATATAGTATATAATGGGCCCCATATTTTACTTCATAAAGTATAATGGCCCCATATAGTATATAATAAGCCCCACATATTGCTCCATACAGTATAATGGCCTCATACAGTATATGACAGGCCCCATATATTGCTCCATACAGTATATACTGGACCCCATATAATGCTCCATACAGTATAATGGCAACATATATTATATAATGGGCACAATATATTGCTCCATACAGTATATACTGGGCCCATATATTGCCCCATACAGTATAATGGCCCCATATATTATATAATGGGCCCAATATATTGCTCCATACAGTATATACTGGGCCCTAGATACTGCTCCATACAGTATAATGGCCACATATAGTATATAATAGGCCCCATATATTGCTCCATAAAGTGTAATGGCCACATATAGTATATATGGGCCCCATATATTGCTCCATACAGTATATACTGGGCCCCATATATTGCTGCAAAGTATAATGGCCCCATATAATATATAAAGGGCCACATTTTTTGCTCCATACTATATATACTGGGCCCCATATATGGCTCCATACAGTATATACTGGGCCCCATAAATTGATCCATACAGTATAATGGTCACATATAGTGTTTGATGTGCCCAATATATTGCTCCATACAGTATATACTGGGCCCCATATAATGCTGCACAGTATAATTGCCACATATAGTATATAATGGGCTCCATAAATTGCTCAATACAGTATAATGGCCCCATATATTATATAATGGGCCCAATATATTGCTCCATACAGTATATACTGGGCCCTAGATAATGCTCCATACAGTATAATGGCCACATATAGTATATAATGGGCCCATATATTGCTCCATACAGTATTTACTGAGCCCCATATATTGCTGCAAAGTATAATGGCCCCATATAATATATAATGGGCCACATTTTTTGCTCCATACTGTATATACTGGGCCACATAGAGTATATACTGGGGCCCATGAATTGATCCATACAGTATAAGGGTCACATATAGTATATGATGTGCCCCATATATTTCTCCATACAGTATATACTGGGCCCCATATACTGCTGCAGGGTATAATTGCCCCATATAGTATATAATGGGCTCTATAAATTGCTCCATACAGTAAAATGGCCCCATATAATATATAATGAGCCTCATATATTGCTCCATACTATATAATGGCCCCATATAGTGCTCCATACAGTATAATGACCACATATAGTGCTCCATACAGTATAATGGGCCCCATATATTGCTCCATGCAGTATATACTGGGCCCCATAAATTGTTCCATACACTATAATTGCCACGTAAAGTATTATATAATGGGCCCCATATATGGCTCCATACAGTATATACTGGGCGCCATATATTGCTCCATACACTATAATGACCCCATATATTATATAATGGGCCCCATATATTGCTCCATATAGTATATAATGGACCCCATAAATTGATCCATACAGTATAATGGCCCCATATAGTATATAATGGGCCCTATGTATTGCTCCATACAGTATAATGGCCCCATAGAGTATATAATGGGCCCCATATATTGCTCCATGCAGTATATAATGGGCCACATATTGCTCCATACAGTATAATGACCACATATAGTATATAATGGGCCCCATATATTGATCCACAGTATAATGGCCCCATGTAGTATATAATGGGCCTCACACATTGCTTCCTACAGTATAATGGCCCAAAATAGTATATAATATGCCCCATATATAGCTCCATACAGTATATAATGGGCCCCATATATTGCTCCATACTGTATATACTGGGCTCCATACAGTATATACTGAGCCCCATATATTGCTTCACAGTATAATGGCCCCTTATAATATATAAAGAGAAACTTTTTTGTTCCATACTGTATATAATGGGCCTAATATATTACTCCATACAGTATAATGGTCACATATAGTATATAATGGGACCCATATATTGCTGCACAGTATAATGGCCCCATTTAGTATAAAATGGGCTCCATAAATTGATAAATACAGTATAATGGCCCCATATAATACATAATGGGCCCCAGATATTGCTTCATACAGCATAATGGCTCCATACAGTATATACTGAGCCCCATATGTTGCTCCATACAGTATAATGGCCCCATATAGTATATAATAGGCCCCATATATTGCTCTATACTGTATATAATGGGCCCAATATATTGCTCCATACAGTATAATGGTCACATATAGTATATAATGGGCCCCATATAATGCTGCACAGTATAATGGCCCCATATAGTATAAAATGGGCTCCATAAATTGCTAAATACAGTATAATGGCTCCATATAATATATAATGGGCCCCATATATTGCTCCATACAGCATAATGGCCCCATATAGAGCTCCATACAGTAAAATGACCACATGTAGTATATAATAGGCCCCATATAGTACTCCATCCAGTATAATGGGCCCCATATATTGCTCCATACAGTATATACTGGGCCCGATAAATTGTTCCATACAGTATATACTGGGCCCCATATATTGATCCACAGTATAAAGGCCCCATATACTATATAATGGGCCCCATATATTGCTCCATACAGCATAATGGTCCCATATATTATATAATGGGCCCCATATATTGCCTATACAGTATAAACTGGGCCCCATATATTAATCCACAGTATCATGGCCCGATATAGTATATAATGGGCCCCATATATTGCTTCATAAAGTATATTGGCCCCATATAGTATATAATGGTCGACATATATTGCTCCAAACAGTATCATGGCCCCATATAGTATATAATAGGCCCCATATATTGCTCCACACAGTATATAATGGGCCCCATATATTGCTCCATACAGTATATACTGAGCCCCATATATTGCTGCACAGTATAATTTCCCCTTATAATATATAAAGGGCCACATTTTTTCCTCCTACTGTATATATTGGGCCCCATTTATTGCTCCATACAGTACATACTGGGCCCCATATATTGCTGCACAGTATAATGGCCACATATAGTATATAATGGGCCCCATATATTGCTTCATACAGTATAATGGCCAAATATAGTATTTAACGGCCCACATATATTGCTCCATACAGTAAAATGGCCACATATAGTATATGATAGACCCCATATAGCACAAAATAGGCCCGATATATTGCTCCATATAATATAATGGCCACATATAGTATATAATGGGCCCCATATATTGCTCCATACAGTATATACTGGGCCCCATATATTGCTCCATACAGTATATACTGGGACCCATATATTGCTGCACAGTATAATGGCCCCATATAGTATATAATGGGCTCCATACATTTCTAAATGCAGTATAATGGCCCCATACAATACATAATGGGGCCGATATATTGCTCCATACAGTATAATGACCACATATAGAATATAAGAGGCCCCATATATTGCTCCATACAGTATAATGGCACCATATAGTATATAATAAGCCCTATATATTGCTCCATACAGTATAATTGGCCCTGGGTAGTGCTCCATATAGCATAATGGCCCCATATAGTGCTCCATACAGTATAATGACCACATATAGTATATAATCGGCCCCATATAGTGCTCCATACAGTATAATGGGCCCCATATATTGCTCCATACAGTATATACTGGGCCCCATATATTGATCCACAGTATAATGGCCCCATATAGTATATAATGGGCCCCATGAATTAATCCATACAGTATATAATGGGCCCCATATATTGGTCCATACAGTATAACGGCCACATATAGTATATAATAGGCCCCATATATTGCTCCATACATTATAATGGCCCCATATATTATATGATGGGCCCCATATATTGCTCCATACAGTATAATGGCACCACATATTATATAATGGGCCCCATATATTGCTCCATACAGTATATACTGGGCCCCAAATGTTGCTACACAGTATAATGGCCCCATATATTATATAAAAGGCCCCATATTTTGCTCCATACTGTATATACTGGGCCCCATATATTTCTCCATACAGTATATACTTGGCCCCATAAATTGATCCATACAGTATAATGGTCACACATAGTATATGATGTGCCCCATATATTGCTCCATAAAGTATATACTGGGCCCCATATACTGCTGCACAGTATAGTTGCCCCATATAGTATATAATGGGCTCCATAAATTGCTCCATACAGTATAATGGCCCCATATAATATATAGTGGGTCTCATATATTGCTCCATACAATACAATGGCCCCATATAGTGCTCCATACAGTATAATGACCACATATAGTGCTCCATACAGTATAAAGGGCCCCATATATTGCTCCATACAGTATATACTGGGCCCCATAAATTGTTCCACACAGTATGATTGCCCCATATAGTAAATAAGGGGCCCCATATATTACTCCATACAGTATAATGGCTATATACAGTATATACTGGGCCCCATATATTGCTCCATACAGTATATACTGGGCCCCATATATTGCTGCACAGTATAATGGCCCCATATAATAAATAAAGGGCCACATTTTTTGCTTCATACTGTATATACTGGGCCTCATATATTTCTCCATACAGTATATACTGGTCACCATAAATTGATCCATACAGTATAATGGCCCCATAGAGTATATAATGAGCCCTATGTATTGCTCCATACAGTATAATGGCCCTATATAATATATAATGGGCCCCATACATTGCTCCATACAGTATAATTGCCCCATATATTGCTCCATACAGTATAATGGCACCACATATTATATAATGGGCCAAATATATTGCTCCATACAGTATATACTGGGCCACATATATTGCTGCACAGTATAATGGCCCCATATAATATATAAAGGGCCACAATTTTTGCTCCATACTGTATATACTTTGCCCCATATATTGCTCCATACAGTATAATGGCCACATATAGTATATAATAGGCCCCATATATTGCTCCATACAGTGTAATGGCCACATATAGTATATAATAGGTCCAATCTATTGCTCCATACAGTGTAATGGCCACATATATACTATATAATGGGCCCCATATATTGCTCCATACAGTATATACTGGGCCCCATATGTTGCTACACAGTATAATGGCCCCATATATTATATAAAAGGCCCCATATTTTGCTCCATACTGTATATACTGGGCCCCATAAATTGATCTATACAGTATAATGGTCACATATAGTATATGATGTGCCCCATATATTGCTCCATACAGTATATACTGGGCCCCATATACTGCTGCACAGTATAATTGTCCCATACAGTATATAATGGGCTCCATAAATTGATCCATACAGTATAATGGCCCTATATAATATATAGTGGGTCCCACATATTGCTCCATACAATATAATGGCCCAATATAGTGCTCCATACAGTATAATGACTACATATAGTGCTCCATACAGTATAAAGGGCCCCATATATTGCTCTATACAGTATATACTGGGCTCCATAAATAGTTCCACACAGTATAATTGTCCCACATAGTATATAATGGGCCCTATATATTACTCCATACAGTATAATGGCTACATACAGTATATACTGGGCCCCATATATTGCTCTATACAGTATATACTGGGCTCCATAAATAGTTCCACACAGTATAATTGTCCCACATAGTATATAATGGGCCCTATATATTACTCCATACAGTATAATGGCTACATACAGTATATACTGGGCCCCATATATTGCTCCATACAGTATATACTGGGCCCCATATATTGCTGCACAGTATAATGGCCCCATATAATAAATAAAGGGCCACATTTTTTGCTCCATACTGTATATACTGGGCCTCATATATTTCTCCATACATTATATACTAGGCACCATAAATTGATCCATACAGTATAATGGCCCCAAATAGTATATAATGGGCCCTATGTATTGCTCCATACAGTATAATGGACCTTAATAATATATAATGGGCCCCATATATTGCTCCATACAGTATATACTGGGCCCCATATACTGCTGCACAGTATAATTGCCCCATATAGTATATAATGTGCTCCATTAATTGCTCCATACAGTGTAATGGCCCCATATAATATATAATGCGTCTCATATATTGCTCCATACAATATAATGGCCCCATATAGTGCTCCATACAGTGTAATGACCACATATAGTGCTCTATATAGTATAATGGGCCCCATATATTGCTTCATACAGTATATACTGGACCCCATAAATTGCTGCACAGTATAATGGGCCCCATATATTGCTGCACAGTATAATGGCCCCATATAATACATAAAGGGCCATATTTTTTGCTCCATACTGTATATACTGGGCCTCATAAATGGTTTCATACAGTATAATTGCCCCATATATTGCTCCATACAGTGTAATCGCAACATATAGTATATAATGGGCCCCATATATTGCTCCATACAGTATAATGGCCCCATATAATATATAATGGGTCTCATATATTGCGACATACAATATAATGGCCCCATATAGTGCTCCATACAGTATAATGACCACATATAGTGCTCCATACAGTATAATGGGCCCCATATATTACTCCATACAGTATATACTGGGCCCCATAAATTGTTCCACACAGTATAATTGCCCCGTATAGTATATAATGGGCCCCATATATTACTCCATACAGTATAATGGCTCAGTACAGTATATACTGGGCCCCATATATTGCTCTATACAATATATACTGGGCCCCATATATTGCTGCACAGTATAATGGCCCCATATAATATATAAAGGGCCACATTTTTTGCTCCATACCGTATATACTGGGCCTCATATATTGCTCCATACAGTATATACTCGGCCCCATACATTGATCCATACAGTATAATGGCCCCATATAGTATATAATGGGCCCTATGTATTGCTAAATACAGTATAATGGCCCTATATAATATATAATGGGCCCCATACATTGCTCCATACAGTATAATTGCCCCATATATTGCTCCATACAGTGTAATCGCAACATATAGTATATAATGGGCCCCATATATTGTTCCATACGGTATAATGGCCCCATATAGTATATAATGGGCCCCATATATTGCTCCATACAGTATATACTGGGCCCCATATATTGCTCCATACAGTATATACTGGGCGCCATATATTGCTGCACGGTATAATGGCCCCATATAGTATAAAATGGGCTCCATAAATTGCTCCATACAGTATAATGGCCCTATATTATATATAATGGGCCCAATATATTGCTCCATACAATATAATGGCGCCATATAGTGCTCCATACAGTATAATGACCAAATATAGTATATCATAGGCCTCATATAGTGCTCCATACAGTATAATGTGCCCCATATATTGCCCCATACAGTATATACTGGGCCCCATAAATTGTTTCATACAGTATAATTGCCCCGTATAGTATATAATGGGCCCCATATATTGCTCCATACAGTATAATGGCTCCATACAGTATATACTGGGCCTCGTATATTGCTTCATACAGTATAATGGTCCCATATATTATATAATGGGCCCCATATATTGCTACATACAGTATATACTGGGCCCCATAAATTGATCCACAGTATAATGGCCCCATGTAGTATATAATGGGCCTCATATATTGCTTCATACCGTATAATGGCCCCATATAGTATATAATAGGCCCCATATATTGCTCCATACAGTATATAATGGGCCCCATATATTGCTCCATACAATATATACTGGCTCCATACAGTATATACTGAGCCCCATATATTGCTCCACAGCATAATGGCCCCTTTTAATATATAAAGAGAAACTTTTTTGCTCCATACTGGATATACTGGGCCCAATATATTGCTCCATACAGTATAATGACCCCATATAGTATATAATGGGCCCCATATATTGGTCCATACAGTATATACTGGTCCCCCATATATTGCTCCATACAGTATAATGGCTTCATATAGTATATACTGGGCCCCATATATTGCTCCATACAGTATAATGGCCCCATATAGTATATAATAGGCCCCATATATTGCTCCATACAGTATATAATGGGCCCCATATATTGCTCCATACAGTATATACTGGGCCCCATATACTGCTCCATACAGTATAATGGCCCCATATAGTATATAATGGGCCCCATATTTTGCTCCATACAGTATATAATGGACCCCATATAATGCTCCATACAGTATATACTGGGCCCCATATATTGCTGCACAGTATAATGGCCCCATATAGTTTATAATTGGCTCCATAAATTGCTAAATACAGTATAATGGCCCCATATAATATATAATGGGCTCCATATATTGCTCCATACAGTATAATGGCCCCATATAGTGCTCCATACAGTATATTGACCACATATAGTATATAATAGGCCCCATATAGTGCTCCATACAGTATAATGGGCCCCATATTTTGCTTTATTTTGCTTCATACAGTATAATGGCTCCATATAGTATATAATGGGCCCCATATATAGTTCCATACAGTATAATAGCCCCTTATAGTAAATAATGGGCCCCACATATTGCTCCATACTGTATAATGGTCCCATATAGTGCTCCATACAGTATATACTGGACCCCATATATTGCTCCATAAAGTATAATGGCCCCATATAGTATATAATGAGCCCCATATATTTTTCCATACAGTTTAATGGCCCCTTATATTGCTCCATACAGTGTATAATGGGCCCCATATATTGCTCCATACAGTATAATGGCCCCTTATCTATAATATTACCGGGGATGCGTATCTGAAGCCTTTATAGACTGCGCATGCATGACGCGCAGTCTGGCTCCAGGCAGAATCACGCATCCAGCCGTTACAGGTAAGAGGAGTGTATGGCGCGGTATACGTAGACACTGAACGTATACCGCGATCTCCGGCGCCATACTTAGATACTTACCTGACCGGGAGGAGCGTTGCCGCGGCGCCTCTCTATGCCGGAGACCGGGGCAGGAGTAAGGCGTCGGATCGGAAACCAGGATGGGGATGAGGGGTGCCGTGCATACCGGGATTGGGGGTGAGGGGTGCCATGCATACCGGGATTGGGGGTGAGGGGTGCCAAGCATACCGGGATTGGGGGTGAGGGGTGCCATGCATACCGGGATTGGGGGTGAGGGGTGCCATGCATACCAGGATTTGGGGATGAGGGGTGCCATGCATACCGGGATTGGGGGTGAGGGGTGCCAAGCATACCGGGATGAGGGATACCATACAAACCAGGATAGGGATGAGGGATGGGGTACCATGCATACCGGGATAGGGATGAGGAGTACCACACATACCAGGATAGGGATGAGGAGTACCATACAAACCAGGATAGGGATGAGGGATGGGGTACCATGCATACCGGGATAGGGATGAGGAGTACCACACATGCCAGGATAGGGATGAGGAGTACCATACATACCAGGGTTGGGATGAGGGGGCCACGCATACCAGGATTGGGGGTGAGGGGTGCCATGTGACTCGCCCCTTGGGCCGTGGGGCACTCGGATCCGGGCAATAGGGAAACGGTGGGAGTAGTAGTGGCAACCCGGTTCCGTGGCTCAGGGTGGTCAGGACAGTGGTAGTCCGTTATGTGCTGATGATTATGTCCGACTACGCCACCCGTGGATTGCGGTTATTAGGAACCGCCGCTGCATGCAGACCGCTGGGACTGATGATGTGTGCAGCTGGGGTAGTGTGACTCCCCACGGGAAGAGTGCGGCCGCAGGGCAGTATAATTGATGGTGGGAGTGATGGTAGTGAGAGTCCCAGTGCTGATAGTGCTGGAGGAGCAAGGAGCACACAGAAAACAGGTTGCAGTTCAGGGTCTTTACTAAAACAAGTAAACTGACCCACAAACAGTCCCGGCTAGGAGGGGACCTGGATGTCTGAGAGCAACGGGGAAATTGGCCCTGGTCAGGGTGAGGGTGTAGGCCTACCGTGCTTTCTGTGCTCCTTCTGGCTATCTCCTCTTTATAGGGTAACAGCCCACGCTTCCGAGCTCTCCGTGTATTCTCGCCTGTATGGCCTGCGACGTGGGTTCCTTTCTGCTCCCAGCCTTGTACGGCTTTACTGGTCCCTTCGGTTGTGGCAGGGCCTCCAGGCTTCTTAGGCCAAGGAATATACAGTCCCCTGGGGACTGGTTATCTGCTGGAGAATGTGGAATCCTCCCAGCCTCAGACACCAAAGTCTGGTAAATTTTGTCCGTTATCTGCCAAGACAGGCTCTCTTCGCCTCTTGTCTCTGGCTTGTGGCTCTCCTACTGCCACACTTCCTCTTAGGGTGCAATACAACTGTCCCTCTCTGCTCTGGGACCTGAATCCTGAGACAGGTCGTCCAGTTCTCCCTAACCCTGCCCCCAGTACCAGCTTTTATAGGGGCAGCCAGCTCCCCCTACTGGCCTGAGACAGGAGGCATTGCATGCTAATATTCCCCTGACCAGAGAACCTCCCCCTTGCTCTCAGACACAGCTTTATTACACTTTGTGGCATCCAGGCCAGGGAGACACACCATGCATACCAGGATTGGGGATGAGGGGTGCCATGCATGCCAGGATTGGGATGAGGGGTGCCATGCATGCCAGGATTGGGATGAGGGGTGCCATGTATACCAGGATTGGGGATGAGGGGTGCCATGCATGCCAGGATTGGGATGAGAAGTGCCATGCATACCAGGATTGGGATGAGGGGTGCCATGCATGCCAGGATTGGGATGAGGGGTGCCATGCATACCAGGATGGGGATGAGGGGTGCCATGCATACCAGGATTGGGATGAGGGTTGCCATGCATACCAGGATTGGGGATGAGGGGTGCCATGCATACCAGGATTGGGGGATGAGGAGTGCCATGCATACCAGGATAGGATGGTGGGGACAGGATGGAGGCAGCACAAATACCAGGAGGGGGGGCAGCACATACCAGCATGGGAGACCATATACCAATAAAAATGCTCGCCACCTGGGCGTAGAACGGGTTCAATAGCTCGTAGTATATAATGGGCCACCCTCATATTTTGCTCCATACAGTATATACTGGACCCCATATATTGCTCCATAAAGTATAATGGCCCCATATAGTATATAATGAGCCCCATATATTGTTCCATACAGTTTAATGGCCCCTTATATTGCTCCATACAGTGTATAATGGGCCCCATATATTGCTCCATACAGTATAATAGCCCCTTGTAGTATATAATCGGCCCCATATATTGCTCCATACAGTATAATGGCCCCTTATCTATAATATTACCTGGGATGCGTGTCTCTATCTGAAGCCTTTATAGACAACGCATGCATGACGCGCAGTCTGGCTCCAGGCAGAATCACGCATCCAGCCGTTACAGATAAGAGGAGTGTATGGCGCGGTATACGTAGACACTGAACGTATACCGCGATCTCTGGCGCCATACTTAGATACTTACCTGACCGGGAGGAGCGTTGCCGCGGCGCCTCTCTATGCCGGAGACCGGGGCAGGAGTAAGGCGTCAGATCGGAAACCAGGATGGGGATGAGGGGTGCCGTGCATACCGGGATTTGGGGTGAGGGGTGCCATGCATACCGGGATTGGGGGTGAGGGGTGCCATGCATACCAGGATTTAGGGATGAGGGGTGCCATGCATACCGGGATTGGGGGTGAGGGGTGCCAAGCATACCGGGATGAGGGATACCATACAAACCAGGATAGGGATGAGGGATGGGGTACCATGCATACCGGGATAGGGATGAGGAGTACCACACATGCCAGGATAGGGATGAGGAGTACCATACATACCAGGGTTGGGATGAGGGGGCCACGCATACCAGGATTGGGGGTGAGGGGTGCCATGTGACTCGCCCCCTGGGCCGTGGGGCACTCGGATCCGGGCAATAGGGAAACGGTGGGAGTAGTAGTGGCAACCCGGTTCCGTGGCTCAGGGTGGTCAGGACAGTGGTAGTCCGTTATGTGCTGATGATTATGTCCGACTACGCCTCCCGTGGATTGCGGTTGTTAGGAACCGCCGCTGCATGCAGACCCCTGGGGCTGATGATGTGTGCAGCTGGGGTAGTGTGACTCCCCACGGGAAGAGTGCGGCCCCAGGGCAGTATAATGGATGGTGGGAGTGATGGTAGTGAGAGTCCCAGTGCTGATAGTGCTGGAGGAGCAAGGAGCACACAGACAACAGGTTGCAGTCCAGGGTCTTTACTAAAACAGGTAAACTGACCCACAAACAGTCCCGGCTAGGAGGGGCCCTGGATGTCTGAGAGCAACGGGGAAATTGGCCCTGGTCAGGGTGAGGGTGTAGGCCTACCGTGCTTTCTGTGCTCCTTCTGGCTATCTCCTCCTTATAGGGTAACAGCCCACGCTTCCGAGCTCTCCGTGTATTCTCGCCTGTATGGCCTGCGACGTGGGTTCCTTTCTGCTCCCAGCCTTGTACGGCTTTACTGGTCCCTTCGGTTGTGGCAGGGCCTCCAGGCTTCTTAGGCCAAGGAATATACAGTCCCCTGCGGACTGGTTATCTGCTGGAGAATGTGGAATCCTCCCAGCCTCAGACACCAAAGTCTGGTAAATTAAGTCCGTTATCTGCCAAGACAGGCTCTCTTCGCCTCTTGTCTCTGGCTTGTGGCTCTCCTACTGCCACACTTCCTCTTAGGGTGCAATACAACTGTCCCTCTCTGCTCTGGGACCTGAATCCTGAGACAGGTCGTCCAGTTCTCCCTAACCCTGCCCCCAGTACCAGCTTTTATAGGGGCAGCCAGCTCCCCCTACTGGCCTGAGACAGGAGGCATTGCATGCTAATGTTCCCCTGACCAGAGATCCTCCCCCTTGCTCTCAGACACAGCTTTATTACACTTTGTGGCATCCAGGCCAGGGTGACACATTCCCCCCTAGTGAAATTTAGTACTAAACAATAAACAAAGACAATATGCACAACCATAAAACATTAACAGACAGACGACGCACAGATTGAGTTCTTAAGGTCACAGTGTGGTCTGTGACCAGGTGTCCATATCACCAACACAACAGGGAGCCTTAACCAGGTGGGGGTCTGTCCTATCCCAAGTCCTTTACAGTCTTAGTTCATTCCTGGGTTAGGCTCCAAACGCAGTCCATACAAGGTCCCGGTTATTAAAAGTCCATAACCTTCGAGTCTGTGCGGCAACTGTAAGGAACTGAAACACACAATTACTAATCTCGCATGTAACTTGGCAAACAATTCAACATTTGGCAACAGGGTTATTTACAATTTTAGCGCGCTCTATATTCTCCAGCGAGCGGGTATCTGCCCCTTTGTGCTCCTGGTTGACCTCCTTAACTTATTGTCTGGTGGTGGACTGACTTGGCTTTCCCCACTAGCGTTAGGGGTGCAGCTACCAGCTGGGTGTACAGGTAGGGCAGGCAGCTGTCTGCGGGTCCTTTGGCTTACCGCAGGCATAGCAGGCTCACTGTCAGCAGAGGGTTGACTCTCCTGGGCTGCTGGTACAGGCTCTTCTGCCTCTGGAACCGCTTACTCCTCTTCACCTTCCGGCTCTGGTGTTGGTTGTTGCTGTGCCGGTTGCAGGAAATGCAGGACGGGTACCACTATGGCATCATTTATGCGATTCCAGGACTGAGGGAACTCTCCGAGAACGGTGCTGATCATTTCTTCCTTGTCCTCTGCAGGTTCAAGGTCACTCTGATCCTCTTCTGCACTACGGAGTTGCTCGGGGCATCTTTTGAGGTGGTCCCTGGAGACGACACTAGTGGTTTCTCCTCTGTCCTTGGTGATTACGCACACCTTTGGGTTGTCGTGGTCAGACTGCAGTACGGTGTAGGGTTCCCTTTCCCACTGGTCGTCCAACTTATGTAGCCTTCTCTTCCGCTTCAGGACTTGCTCACCAGGTTCTAGGGGACCAGCAGGGGCGTGTTGGTTGAAGAGTTTTTCTTGCCTCTCTCTCACCTGGGCCAGGCTTTTCTCCACACTCTCCTGTACCTTCTTGTACTCCAGTTGCCTTTCCGTATCCCAGTCTGCATCCGGGGAGGTGTCCTCAGGTGTTAGGACTCCCATCTCCAGGTCTACAGGCAGCTTACCTGGTCTGGCTCGCATCAGGTAAGCCGGGGTGCAGTTGGTAGCGTTCACCGGGATATGATTGTATAAGTCTATCAGGTCCAGCAGTTTTTCTGGCCACAGGCTGCGTTCCTCCAGGGGCAACGTCTTCAGGAGATCAATGACTATATTGTTCATCTTCTCACACATCCCGTTGGTTTGTGGGTGGTAAGGCGTTGTACGAATTTTCTTACAGCCATAGAGGTTGCAGAACTCCTGGAAGATTTCAGCCTCGAACACTGGACCCTGGTCTGTCAGGACCTGTTCCGGATACCCGTGTGGACGGCAGAAGTATTGCTGGAAGGCTCTGGCCGCTGTTTGGGCTGTCAAGTCCTTTACCGGGACCACCACTAGAAAACGGGAATAGTGGTCCACGATTGTCAGGGCATAGATGTATCCTGACCGGCTGGGAGCCAATTTGACATGGTCCAGAGCTACCAGCTCAAGAGGCTGCTGGGTGACGATGGGCCTCAAGGGTGTCTTCTGGCTGGTGCGGTCCTTCCTCCTTAGGTGACAAGGGCCACAGTCTCTGCACCATTTTTTAAAGCTCCTCTCATGCCGACCCAAAAGAACCTTCCTCTTACCAGGAACTCCAGTTTCTTCCAACCGAAGTGCCCCGCTCTGTCATGGTAAGCCCCCAGGACCATAGCTGCATCCCGCCTTGGGACCACGACTTGCCAGGTCAGCTCGTGCGTCCGGTGGTTGACAATCCTTCTGCACAACTTGCCTTCATAGAGGAACAGTTTGCTCATCTCCTTCCATAGCTTGGCTTCCTCTGGGGCATCCGGATCCATGCGGGCGTCTTCCTGGGTCAACAGATCTTTCACCAGGCGGATGGCAGGGTCACTATCTTGGGTCTCGGCCCAGCTGTGGTGAGGTAGGGGATTGATTATCACGGTTGTTAGATCCTCCTCCTTCACGCGGTGGGAGTATTGAGCGGCTCCATACCGGTGAAACGCGGGGAGTTCTACCTCCTCCAGCTCTTCTGGGTCTTCGTCACCTTCAGGTAAGTGAGGCATTCTTGATAGGGCGTCCGCGTTGGCATTGGTTTTGCCTGCCCGGTACTTGATCACGAAGTCATAGTTGGAGAGACGGGCCATCCACCGCTGTTCCAGGGCACCCAGTCTTGCATTGTCCAGGTGTGTCAACGGGTTGTTGTCCATGTACACGGTGAACTTCGCGGAGGCCAGGTAATGCTTGAAGCGTTCCGTCACGGCCCACACCACCGCCAAGAATTCTAGCTTGAAGGAGCTGTAATTCTCCGGGTTCCTCTCGGTGGGCCTCAGCTTCCGGCTGGCGAATGCGATCACCCGTTCTCTGCCCTGTTGGTTTTGGGACAGTACGGCTCCCAGTCCCACATTACTGGCGTCTGTGTGGAGAATGAAAGGCTGGCCATAATCAGGGTAGGCCAGGATCTCATCCCCCGTGAGGGCCATCTTTAGCTGGCAGAAGCACTCCTCTTCCGGTTTATCCCACTTGAAGGGTGGCTTTTGACTTCTGGACTTAGACTGTCCGATCAGGAGGTCCTGCATAGGAGCTGCCATCTTAGTGAACCCGGGGATGAACCTTCGGTAGTAGCCTACCAACCCGAGAAACTGTCTCACCTCTTTGATGTTCAAGGGGCTTGGCCAGCTCTTGATTGCCGTGACCTTGTCAGGGTCGGGGGCCACTCCTTCCGCGCTTACCACGTGCCCTAGGTACTGGACCTTTGGTTTCAACAAGTGACACTTCGATGGTTTCACCTTCAGGCCGTAGCCTGCCAGGGCTTCGAACACCTCGGCCAGGTGCTTGAGATGGTCCTCGTAGGTCTTCGAATAGACTATCACGTCGTCCAGGTAAAGGAGGACCGTCTCGAAGTTTTGGTGCCCTAGACAGCATTCCATCAGCCGCTGGAAGGTCCCTGGTGCATTGCAGAGCCCAAAAGGCATACAGTTGAATTCGCTCAGTCCCATCGGGGTGGTGAAGGCGGTCTTCTCCTTGTCAGCCTCTGCCACAGGAACCTGCCAGTACCCGCTAGTAAGGTAAAAGTAGAAAAGAAGTTAGCAGATTTTAGTGCGGCTAAAGACTCCTCTATTCTAGGCAGCGGATATGCGTCTTTGTGGGTGATACGGTTGATTTGTGTATAGTCCACGCACATTCTCATGGTGCCGTCTTTCTTTTTGACCAGAACCAAGGGGGCTGCCCAGGGGTTACAGCTGTCTCTAATAACCCCAGCTTCTTTCATCTCTCTTAGCATGCCCTTTGCGTTCTGATAATGTGCAGGGGGTACAGGTCTGTGTCTCTCTTTTATTGGTGGGTGGCTCCCTGTGGGGATGTGGTGTTCTATCCCTTTTACTCTGCCGAAGTCTAGCGGGTGCTTACTAAAGACTCTCTCGTACCCCTGTACCACCCGGTAAACTCCTTGTTTTTGGTGCAGGGGAGTGGAGTCAGCACCCACGTGGAGTTTCTGGCACCAGTCCTCCTTTTGTTTCTGGGAGCCATTACCCTCCGCCTGAGGAGATGGAGGCAAGGGTTCCACGGCCCTGATAGCCTTGTGTTCGACAACAAACAGTTTGGCGAGTGTAGCGTACCTGGGTAAGTGTACTTCCCTCTCCCCAATGTTGAGGATGCGGACGGGCACCCTCCCATGACGGACATCAACCACCCCCCGGGCTGTCAAAATGGTGGGCCTGCTGTCTGAGTACACGGGTTCTACCATGGCTTGGTAGTCTCTACCTCTCAACCCGATTGCAGTCCGACACCAGATCATCATTTCACTTTTGGGAGGCATGGAAATGGGGAATGGGTCACTCAGTCTTACGCTACCGATCTCACCACCAGACAGTTCTACCTGCTGCCGTCTCATCAGGGCTTTTATCTCCTTGTTGAGGTCTCTCTGTTGGCTGGAACTAGCATTCACCGCCACCTGTTGTAGAATTACAATTACCTCTGAAAGACAATTTTCAATTACGTTAGTACCCACAGTTATTTTAGGGTGACTTTCACGACGGTCAATGTCCACAATAATTACTCCCTGTGCCGGTAGTTCAACTTTACCAATTTTAATGGTCATCTCCTTGAACCCCATCTGCGGCACGGGTAAGCCATTACTGGCGATGATGCTCAAGTTACTGTCTGGATACCGTGTGATATCAGCATCAGTCCAATACTGCTTAAAAAGTACATAAGGGATAGTGGTTATTGCGACCCAGTATCCAGCAAGGCGCTCATGGGGATACCGTCCAGCACCACGGGTAAAACCGGGCGCCCCCCAACGTACTTATCACGCCAATTATAAGGGCCTGGTGATCTTATGCCTGGGGGTTGGCCCTCTGCCCCAGGTTGGACCCGTTTAAATTACAGTACCTGGAAATGTGTCCGGGCCGGTTACATCGACGGCAAATGTGCTGTCCATCCTCTGCGCAGCGGTCTGTGGGCCTCCCTCGGAACGACGGGATCCTCCTCTGTCGACGCCACGGGACATCCTCCGGACTTGAAGCCAGCTCGATGGGTCTTGACGGGTCCACTTGTAACGCCTGGACGGTCCTGGTCAACGCCGCGACGCTCCTGGTCAGCTACTGGACTTGGTGGTGCAGGTCTTTCGACGGGGCTTGGTTCAGGGCCTGTGCATCAGCCCCCACGGGGTCCATAGAGGAGGGCGCCGCCTCCTGGTGGTAGGTGAGAGCAGGGCGCCGGGGGTTTATAGCGCCACTGGTTGCAGATTCACGGAGCACCCTTATGGCCCTGTCCTTAAATTGGGCAAAAGTCAGGTCGGGGTTCTGAAAGAACATGAGGCGCAGCTGGGCCCTGTGGGCGCTGGACAGCAGACCTTCTATGAATTGTTCTGTTAGCAGTTTATCTGTTTCCTGCACACTGCCAGGGTCAGTTTGTTGGATAGCCCTCAAGGCTTCCTGCAGATTTAGGGCATAGTCTCTGATGCTGTCCTGAGCCCGCTGCTTACATCCATAGAACCTCATTTTAATTTCAGCGGCGGTACGTGTGTCAAAGGTACCCTGCAGCCGGGCCAGAATACCCTTCACATTCCTTTTCTCCTCAGTGGGCCATGATTTTACCTCCCTTTGGGCTGCGCCAGTTAACTGCCCTGTTAGTATGCTGACCTTCTGTTCCTCTGTCAGGGGGTAGACTTGGAACAAACTGTACAGCCTTTCCTTAAAGTCAGTTAGGGCATGGGGCTCCCCTGAGTACTTGCGCAGCCAGGCCGCTCCAGGGATGTAGGGCAGGGAAAAGGGCATCACCGCTGCTGCAGCTGCGTTGGTGGTAGTGGGCGCCTCTGTGTCCGACATCTTCCTCCCCCCTAGTTAAGCGTGGCCTACCTTCCGACGATCCTCTTCTGTAGGCCGCGGCTCCGCTGCTGCTGCTCTGGATGAGGACCTTGCGTCGCGTCCTGATGACGTCAGCGTCGCTCTCTCTCCCTTCCAGGACCTTGCGCAGCGTCGGTGTGTGGGGCGGAGCTTCGGGTCTCGCGCGGTTTGGACGTCCACGCCCCTCTTCTTCCCGCGCAGTGTCCTGAAGATGGCGTCCGATGGCGGGAAAACGGCTGGAGATGGCGGGAACCGGCGGAAGATGGCGGGAGACGGCTGGAAATGGCGGGAAACGGCTCCGGATGGCGGGAAACCTCTTTTCAGATAAGTGCAAAGTCTTTTCTAGGCACGCAATACCCGTTTGTGGCGGGTTGGTTTCAATCCTGCCGACTACGCTAAAGCTGGGTCGTGGGGCACTCGGATCCGGGCAATAGGGAAACGGTGGGAGTAGTAGTGGCAACCCGGTTCCGTGGCTCAGGGTGGTCAGGACAGTGGTAGTCCGTTATGTGCTGATGATTATGTCCGACTACGCCACCCGTGGATTGCGGTTGTTAGGAACCGCCGCTGCATGCAGACTGCTGGGGCTGATGATGTGTGCAGCTGGGGTAGTGTGACTCCCCACGGGAAGAGTGCGGCCCCAGGGCAGTATAATGGATGGTGGGAGTGATGGTAGTGAGAGTCCCAGTGCTGATAGTGCTGGAGGAGCAAGGAGCACACAGACAACAGGTTGCAGTCCAAGGGTCTTTACTAAAACAAGTAAACTGACCCACAAACAGTCCCGGCTAGGAGGGGACCTAGATGTCTGAGAGCAACGGGGAAATTGGCCCTGGTCAAGGTGAGGGTGTAGGCCTACCGTGCTTTCTGTGCTCCTTCTGGCTATCTCCTCTTTATAGGGTAACAGCCCACGCTTCCGAGCTCTCCGTGTATTCTCGCCTGTATGGCCTGCAACGTGGGTTCCTTTCTGCTCCCAGCCTTGTACGGCTTTACTGGTCCCTTCGGTTGTGGCAGGGCCTCCAGGCTTCTTAGGCCAAGGAATATACAGTCCCCTGCGGACTGGTTATCTGCTGGAGAATGTGGAATCCTCCCAGCCTCAGACACCAAAGTCTGGTAAATTAAGTCCGTTATCTGCCAAGACAGGCTCTCTTCGCCTCTTGTCTCTGGCTTGTGGCTCTCCTACTGCCACACTTCCTCTTAGGGTGCAATACAACTGTCCCTCTCTGCTCTGGGACCTGAATCCTGAGACAGGTCGTCCAGTTCTCCCTAACCCTGCCCCCAGTACCAGCTTTTATAGGGGCAGCCAGCTCCCCCTACTGGCCTGAGACAGGAGGCATTGCATGCTAATGTTCCCCTGACCAGATAACCTACCCCTTGCTCTCAGACACAGCTTTATTACACTTTGTGGCATCCAGGCCAGGGTGACACACCATGCATACCAGGATTGGGGATGAGGGGTGCCATGCATACCAGGATTGGGGATGAGGGGTGCCATGCATACCAGGATTGGGGGATGAGGAGCGCCATGCATACCAAGATAGGATGGTGGGGACAGGATGGAGGCAGCACAAATACCAGGAGGGGGGGCAGCACATACCAGCATGGGAGACCATATACCAATAAAAATGCTCGCCACCTGGGCGTAGAACGGGTTCAATAGCTCGTAGTATATAATGGGCCACCCTCATATTTTGCAACATACAGTATAATGGCTTCATATAGTATATACGGGGCCCCATATATTGCTCCATACAGTATAATGGCCCCATACAGTATATACTGGGCCCCATATATTGCTCCATGCAGTATAATGGCCCCATATGATGCTGCATACATAAAACAAAATATCAATTACTCACCTCTCCCGTTCCCCGCAGGTCCGGTATACCCAGCGCATCTTCTAACTCTGGAGTGCTCAGGTCAGAGGGCGCGCTGTGGTGACGTCATTGCGCCCTCTGCCCTGACACATCAGAGTTAGAAGACACTGGAGCTGTTCGGAACGAGGAGAGATGGGGGAGGGGCTGAGGGTGGGGAGGACCCCGGTGGCTGCACGGGCCCCATAGCGCGCCATAGTTTCCCCCTCCCTGGGCCACAGTACTTGCCTGCGTGCATGGGGTGGTGTCGCCAGCCATTGTTGTCATGGTAGGTCAGTTCTGCATGCGAGCACTCCTGCATCCTCCGCTTTTAAAAAGCCAGTGCCCTTTTCCTCCTCCTCTCTGGGGCCCATCGGGCATTTCACCGGTGCCCTGCCAGGCCAGTCCGACCCTGTGTGAATGTAATGTTGTACAGAGCACAGACATATGCCGGCCCTTCCTCCAAAGTGGAACTAAACAATGTGTGCTTCATCTGTGCTGCGCAGACTATGCTGACGTCCAAATCATAGCCCCACTGGATCCGGGACGGTTGTGAGGTATGCCGATGATTTCTGCAGGACCCACAGCTTGTTTTTCTCAGTCGCTGCTCTCCTCCTTCTCTGACTGATCACAATATTATCTATTCCAGGTCCTTCAGCTTTGTGGTAGGAGGTAACAGGTTCCCCCAGCACTCCATGTGGCTCACACCTCACACCACTCAGTACTCTGTCAGTAATCTGCTATATATCATTGCTGCACCAGAGCCATCTAGAGGTCACAGTAATACATTGCAACACAACAAAGTAAACATTAAAAGAGAGAAAAATAAACACTCTATAGAATAAAATATTCAGTCATTTAAAGACAGACTGAAAAATTAAATAGTTGGCAAAATACACAGAGGTGACACCACTGAGAAGATGTGTTTTATTGATTAAGTGGTGTGCGCCCCTTAATGAATTTGATGCATCCAACTATAAAATACTCCATCATTAAAATTGGGGTATACAATGTCAATCTTAAATGGAAGGTGCCGTGATTTTTATTTTTGTATTAATAATTATTGAGTATATAATCAATTATTTTTAATACAAAATTAAATGCACTGGTTTAATATTTTTGAATTTATTAACTCTATCTACAGCCACAGTGGGCGGCCATATAAGTTTGCTGATGTGTAATTGTCTGAGCACGAAGCTTACACACTTCAAATATGGCAGCCTCTGTGTACTGTGTCCTCCTGCATTTCCTGCATTGTGTCACACCAGGTGTTAGTGCAACACAGAGGGAAAGGGAGCCCAGACACTAGGGAAAGGGGGAAGTGGAGACCTCCTAGTCTGGTCTAGCGTCACCCTGTTTCAACTACCATCCCTATATTGCCTCTTCAGCAATCGCCGCACACGTGCCTCGCCCTACTTTCCCTGGCGCATGGCTACGGCTAGGGATGGAAGGAGATGAGCACTAGTCAACCTCCACTAAACACTATAGACAACAAGGGAAGACAAAACACGGGGAAATTGCTTAGCTTTAGACGAGTCCAAATATGCACACGGCCTCAAGCTCCAGAGAGGACAAAGTACTGCTCCGTCTAAGCCTCACAAGTAGAAATGAATATTGCCAGCGACTCCCTCTCAGACACACCAGATATATATAAACCCAGGCCAGAGAGCTAATTAGCAAGAGAGAGGTAGCCGCTCGGTCCTAAAGACAGCCTCTTATCTAAGAAGCTGTCTGCAATGCCAAACGTAGAGATCTCCTGCAACCCACTGCAGGGCGACTGTCACCTCTGACACACCCGTGACACATTGTGACTGCCTGCTGCTGTGACCTAGGCACGCCTCCTGGGCTGTCCAGGTCACAACTGTGCGAGGAGATCGGCACCAGGTTTTTTGAAGCCCATAGCTGTACTGCGAGCTACACTTTCCCCCTGTCACCATTCACACAGCTCAGTGCGAGCAGTGACAGGAGGCGCAGGGATGCGGTGAATGCTGAGCGGAGGTCCAGGATGAGATGAGTATCGCAGTGTTCAGTAGACTTATATAGCAGGATAGGAAGTATTTCCGCGCTCTCCAAAGAGACAAATGTTGGTAATAGAATTGTAGGTTTATTGTCAACGCGTTTCAGAGTCCACAGACTCCTTCCTCAGGACAACCATACATAACCAGTTACAGGCATACATGGTTTAAATGCAGAAAAAAAAAAATGGCACCAAGTGCAGAGGGAGGGGTAAGTACAGTCACATGTCTAAATACGTGCACATGACAGCTGATCTGATCAGCTATCATGTGCCTCTAACAACTGCGGAAGGATCCGACATCCACCCGTAGTTGTTAACCAGTTAAATGCTGCTGTCAATCACTGACAGTGGCATTTAAAATAAGAGTCAGCCGAAAGCGCATCATATGTCCCGCCCATGGATTGTCATGACAGCCAAGGGCTCTGCAGAACACCCCTGTGCTTGTCATTGGGAATCTTCTATGAACGCCGGCGTGTGGCCGGCATTCGTGGGAGATCGTGATTTTTGCTACAAATAGCAGTGCTGAAGCCTTGCTATGTGTAGCACAAGCGATTAGATGATCGCAGCTTCAGGTCCCATAAGAAGAAAATTGAAGCAAGTAAAAAAAAAGTTTAAAAATATATTTTAACAATAAAAAAACAAACGTTCAAATCATCCCCCTTTTGCCCCATAGAAAATAAAACAATAACAAAAAAATAAAATAAACATATTTGGTATCGCTCTGTTCAGAATCTCCCGATCTATAAAAATATAAAGTAAATTAATCCCATCTGTAAACGGAGTAACGAGAAAAACATCGAAAAGCCAGAATTACGTTTTTTGATCGCCTCAACGTTGTAATAAAATGCAAAAAAGGGCGATCAAAACATCAGATCTACCCCATAAATGGTATCAATAAAAACATCAGCTTGTTGCGCAAAAAATAAGCCCTCACCCGGCCCCAGATCCCAAAATATGGAGACGCTACGGGTCTCAGAAAATGGCGACATAAGCTAATTTTTTTTCCTTACAAATTTCAGATTTTGTTTCACCACTTAGATTAAGAAGAACCTCTCCATGTTTGGTATCTGCGAGCTCGTAATGACCTGGAGAATCATAATGGAGGGCAGTTTTACCATTTAGAGAACATGATAAAAAAAAATTGTGGAAATGAACTTTTTTTTTCAATTTCACAGCATTTTGAATTCTTTTCCCGGTTTCCAGTACACTATATGGTAAAATCAATGGTGTCATTCAAAAACACTACTCGTCCCCCAAAAAACAAGCCCTCGTACGGCCATATTGACGGAAGAATAAATAAGTTATGGCTCTGGGAAAAAGGGGAGCAGAAAACCAAAGAGCGAAAATGGAAAATCGCAAGGTCGTGAAGTGGTTAAAAACAAATGTTAATATTAAAAAAAAAAATAACAGTTTACATGTTTTCAATTGCCGAAAATAAAATTTTGATGGCACATTCCCTTTAATGAATGTCCTGATATGATATCTAATGAGATTTCAGTCCCTCTGTATGTAAATTAAAGCTCAGATTATCTCCACAGCTTCATATTATAAGCAGAATTACAACACGCACACATGAAATACACTGAAGAGAAATAAGAGCGTTCTGTCCCTTTAAATTCAGTGTGTTACATAACACTGCTCAGCCAATAGGATCGCTGGATTTGAATTTGAAAATAAAGCAAACTGTCATTCATCCTCAGTCTGTTACAGGACAGTGAGCGGTGAAGATGGATGTCGGTGAGTGCTCCCATCCCATCATCTGATGTCACTGATCTCACCTAAATTCAATATAGGAGAGAACGGCTGCTGTCACCTGCCACTAGGGGGAGCTATCAGTACAATATATATCTACTGGTGCACTGTGCTCCCCCTAGTGGCTGCAGGAAAGCAGAATTGTATCATTAGGTCACACAGGACACTCTGCTGCCAGTATTATTTATTGAGGGGTTTATGCCACTGTTGTCAATGGGATGAGTGTGCTGGCACTGATAATGGGGGTTAGGCTTTATCCGCTGTTAATGAAGTCACTTTGGCAGTTGTTTTTAGGGGGTTTCCTGTACTTATGGGAATGAAGAACATAGAAATACATGAATGTCATATATCTTTATTTACACCCAGTAAAGGCTATGCTCCATGTGGTCATATGAGTGTATGTGTGTAATGGGGGTCCGATACCGGGGGGACGTTCACTATGAATAAATGTGGAAAGCTGTTTGTGTCTTTATCAGATCTGTGACTAAGTCTTTTTTGGATTCACAGCTTTTCCTATGACTACTGCAGAAGAGAATAGATACAGGATGGCCGCGAGCCGCAGATCTTGGGGGGTCAGCAGCTTTATTATAACCGGACCCCTTATCCTATTCTTCATCCCTGGTGAATGATAAGTGGACACTCATCAGATTCTGTTTTCTTTAGGACGTCTACCTCCAACAGGAATGTGTCTTCGGACCTGGACTCTTCTCATGTGAGATTATTTTTTTAAATATTTTTTTTTTCCATTAATCTGAAAATATTGTGCCATTAACCCCTTAAGGACCTCGGGATTTTCCGTTTTTGCATTTTCGTTTTTTGCTCCCCTTGTTCCCAAAGTCATAGTGTTTTTATTTTTTGGTCAATATGGCCATGTGAGGGCTTATTTTTTGCGGGACGAGTTGTACTTTTAAACGCCATCACTGGTTTTACCATATCGTGTATGGGAAAACAGGGAAAAAAATTCCAAGTGCGGTGAAATTGCAAAAAAAGTGCAATACCACAGATGTTATTTTTTTGTTTTTTTTACCACGTTCACTGAATGCTAAACCTGACCTGCCATTATTATTCCCCAGGTCATTATGAGTTCGTAGACACCAAACATGTATAGGTTCACTCTTATTTAAGTGGTGAAAAGAAATCCAAAGTTTGCTTAAAAAAAAAAAAAAAATGGCGCCATTTTCCGAGACCCGTAGCGTCTCCATTTTTCGGGATCTGGGTCTGTGTGAGGGCTTATTTTTTGCGGACCGAGCTGACATTTTTATTGATACCATTTTGAGGTAGATCCGATGTTTTGATCACCCATTATTGCATTTTATTGCAATGTTGCAGCGACCAAAAAACGTAATTCTGGCTTTTTGAATTTTTTTCTCGTTACGCCGTTTACCGATCAGATTAATTCTTTTTTTATATTGATAGATCTGGCGATTCTGAACGCGGCGATACTAAATATGTGTATGTGGGTTTTTTTTTTATTATTTTATTTTCAATGGGGCGAAAGGGGGGTGATTTAAATTTTTATATTTTTTTAATTTTTTTCATATTTTTAAAACATTTTTTTTGCACTTTTTGCTTGCTTCTACAGTCTCCATAGGAGACTATAAGCAGCAACTGTCTGATCGCCTCTGCTACATAGAACAGATCACCTTTATGCAGCAGAAATGCTCCTGTATTATGAGCGCCGACCACTAGGTGGCGCTCATAGTGATCTTTACATGACAACCACTGGGGTCTGCTGCAGACCTAGGGTTGTCATGCCCACCCATCAGTGACCCGCGATCACGTGACAGGGTCACCGATAGGTGGGATAAGTGACGCGCCTCTGACGCGGCGCTGTTAAATGCCGCTGTTAGAGATTGACAGCGGCATTTAACTGGTTAACAGCCACGGGTGGATCGCGATTTCACCCGCAGCTGTTGCGGGCACATGTCAGCTGTAATAATCAGCTGACATGTGCTCGGTTCAGTGGGGGCTCACCGCCGGAGCCCTTACTGAACCGGGGATGATAGCCTGGGGCGTACTAATACGCCCCAGGCTTTAAAGGGGTTAATCTAGCATTTGATAATGCAGACCATCTATTAGTTCAGTACAGAATTGAAACACAATGTAGATTGAGCAGAAAGTCAGTTAGAAGACAGTTTCCAATAGTAGATTGTTGGCTTTCTATGTTGGGAATAATTCCGAATTCAGCAGGTCACGTTGATGTTAACAGGCTTGGACTGGCCAACAGGAAAACGGGAGAATCCTCCGGTGGGCCACCACCCTCTGATATGAACAGTACTTGGCACAGTATACTTGAATCTCTATGTACAGACAAAGTCAGCATCTTATTCACTTAACAATCTATCCAGTTCATTGTTATGTAGATTTATGACTGAGGATAATGTTACGTTAATTGAAAAGTGGGGTCCTGGAGTTGGCTACTGGTGGGCCGAAACTGGATGCTGGATTAAATAAATTTACCTGTAATTTAAAGGTTTGATACCTCTGGGCTTTGTATGATTGATCTCATTATGTGCTTGTTTTTTCTTTCCAGCTTGTCCAAGAACAAAAGAAGAAAGGGATCTACAACTTCTGATATACTGCACCAGATTCCTGCCGTCTCCGATCTTCAACATGGAGGTCACTGATCACACCGCCGAATATGTTTTCCATGTTTTCTCCATAGATGTAAAGGAACTAGGGTTGAGCGAGTATGTTCTGTCCGAGTACGCTCGGGCCGAGCTCCGAGTATTTATAGCTGCTCGGTGACAGGGCCGGCCTTTGGGGCGTGCCAGCTGTGCAACTGCACAGGGCGCCTCAAACTTGAGAGTGAAGGGGGGCGCTGCGCTGGCTCCCTCCCCGTCGGTATTTTTCTTATGGAAGAGCAGAGAGGGAGCGCCCAGCGTTTCTTCTGTGCTCAGGCGCCGGCGCCCCCTCTCTGCTCTGAAATGTCCGGCCGGGACCCGGGCGCGCTGCACTCTCTCCTCCTCACACACAGGGGCGGAACTACCGCCCGTGCAGCCGGTTCATTGAACGGGGGCCCCGAGGGAGAGGGGGCCCCTTCAGCCTCCAGCAGGGCCGCCATCAGGGCATGACTGCCCTGACTCCAGTATGGGGCCCGGCCGGTAGGGGCCCCCTTGGGGGCCCCCCTCTTGTGTGTCTCTCTCCTCATGGGGCCCCCGGCCCCATGCTAAGCGCCGGGGCCGGAACATCTCTGTCATGATTTCTCTGACTTCCGGTCATGTGACGGCACCGTCACATGACCGGAAGTCAGGAGAACCTGGTGTCATCGATTTGGACGAGGATTCTGCAGGGATCGCATGGGGGTAAGTATAACAAGTTTTTTTTTTTTTTTAAATACAATTTACTAGGAGTGGGGGGAATGGGAGGTGCACATGTGGGGGAGGGGAATGAGAGAGGTGCACATGTGGGGGAGGGGGATGAGAGAGGTGCACATGTGGGGGAGGGGGATGAGAGGTGTGCACATGTGGGGGAGGGGGATGAGAGAGGTGCACATGTGGGGGAGGGGGATGAGAGAGGTGCACATGTGGGGGAGGGGGATGAGAGATGTGCACATGGGGGGGATGAGAGAGGTGCACATGTGGGGGAGGGGGATGAGAGAGGTGCACATGTGGGGGAGGGGGATGAGAGGTGTGCACATGTGGGGGAGGGGGATGAGAGAGGTGCACATGTGGGGGAGGGGGATGAGAGAGGTGCACATGTGGGGGAGGGGGATGAGAGATGTGCACATGGGGGGGATGAGAGAGGTGCACATGTGGGGGAGGGGGATGAGAGAGGTGCACATGTGGGGGAGGGGGATGAGAGAGGTGCACATGTGGGGGAGTGGGATGAGAGAGGTGCACATGTGGGGGAGGGGGATGAGAGAGGGGCACATGTGGGGGAGGGGGATGAGAGATGTGCACATGGGGGGGTGAGAGCTGCACATGGGGGAATTGGGAGAAAATGAGCTGCACATGGGGGAATTGGGAGTAGGGGGATAATGAGCTGCACATAATGAATGTGGGGTGGGGGACAGTAAATGATGATGGGGTGGGGAGAGCAGGACATGATATAATGAATTGGGGCAGGGGGTGCATGTAAATAATGAATGCGGGGAGCAGGAAGTATAGAGTAGGGGGCGTTGCGGATGCAGGAGTGTAACTGGTAACAAATTGGCGGAAAGAGTAGAGGTTCTAATTAAATTATATATTAAGTGCCTATTTACAGTTAATGGGGGCACCGTGGTGGATTACAATTTATATTTGGAATGGTAGGTTGTATAATAACTAACCATATATTGATGGTGGATACACGTCTGTATTCAGCTGCGTAATGTAGAAGTTGGGGAATGTGCTCTAGATAACTGTGTTATTTTATGCAGAGACGAGTCCTGGCTGGAAGACGTAATGGCGGTCTGTGCTGGATGAAGGAGAAAAGCGTAGCTGAAGGACTTCACCTAGAGACGTCACCAGTGAGTCAGTGTATTACATGTACACTTACACTATATACTATGTACCGGGCTCCTGTGTATAATGTCACTGGTGATCACTGTATTACCTGTACACTGACACTATATACAGAGCTCCTGTGTATAATGTCACTGATGATCACTGTATTACCTGTACACTGACACTATATACAGAGCTCCTGTGTATAATGTCACTGGTGATCACTAGATTACCTGGACACTTACATTATACATACCATGTATAGAGCTCCCGTGCATAATGACACTTATGGTAATATTAGTAATGTGGTGGTAATATTAGTAATGTGGTGGTAATATGTGGTCTGGTCATGGTGTGGCAGTTTTTCCCCCTTCTGTGTGGTATTATTCGGTCACTATGTTGTGGTAATATGTGGTCTGGTCATGGTGTGGCAGTATTCCCTGTATGTGGTATTATTGGTCATTTTTAAAAAAAAATGTATATGACACATTCCCTTAAAGAAAACTAAATAAAAATATATCTAAAAAGAGTATTGGATATTTTAAGAAAATTTTAATAGGTTAGAGTAGGGCCCTGCCAGAAGAGTCTACCTTATCGTGGTGGCGGCTTTAAAACTTTTCAACTTTTGTTGCTTGTTATTACTTGATCATTTGATTAATAAAAAATGCACTTGTTGTTTTCACCTACATGAGTTTAATTTTTTTTCTTTGGGGGGGGGCGCCAAGAGGGATTTCGCACAGGGCGCCATATACCCTAAGGCCGGCCCTGCTCGGTGATATGGTTGAATCGCTCCCGTGTGCATCATTTGCAACTGTTTGACAGTTTTATTACATGGGAGGAATGTGTAAGAAATAGACATTCCTCACATGTAATAAAACTGTCAAACAGTCGCAAATCATGCACACGGGAGCGATTCAACCATATCACCGAGCAGCTATAAATAATCGGAGCTCGGCCCGAGCGTACTCGGCGAAAGGGTTAATAGAACATACTCACTCATCACTAAAAGGAACGTCTCAATAGTCAACTGAATGAATATCTTCTTTTATTAGCGCCTCATGCCGACCAACCGGGAAGCTCAGAAGAAATATCTACCATTTCCTTTGGATGAAGAAAAACCTGAGCCAACATCAGTGATGCCAGAAGAGCCGAAAGAAGAGGAGATGAAGGAGGCAATGAAGTATTGGGAGGTAGAAGAAATGGAAGTAGATGAGGCAGAAGACACCAAGGCGAAAGAAGAAGATAAGGCAGAAGATAGCAAGGGGAAAAAACAAGATAAGGCAGAAGATACCAAGGGGAAAAAACAAGATAAGGCTGAAGATACCAAGGGGAAAAAACAAGATAAGGTAGAAGATACCAAGGGGAAAAAACAAGATAAGGCAGAAGATACCAAGGGGAAAAAAGAAGATAAGGCAGAAGATACCAAGGGGAAAAAACAACAAGATAAGGCAGAAGATACCAAGGGGAAAAAAGAAGAAGATAAGGCAGGAGATACCAAGGGGAAAAAAGAAGAAGATGCTAAAAAGTCAAAAGCAAAAGAAGAAAAGAACAACACCTGGGCCAGAAGAGTTGAGAACCAGCCAGCAGGAAGACACAAGATCCGCCAGCAGTCCATCCTTAAATACGTGAATACCAACCTCAGAGGAAGGAGGAACATCATCTGGACCATCCTCCTCAAATCAGCGAGACGTTGATGGACTCTAAGGCACCAACATTCCAGCTGAAGGAACATCAACAGCTACAAATCTAAAAATAATAAAAATAATAGACATAAAATAGTTATTATTAGATTAAGAAAGCTTAAAAATGTAGTAAAATCATAATAAAGACTTTAATAATATTAGGAGCAGTAATAATAGCAGTAATATAATATTAATTTGTGTAATAATGGTAGGGACATAAAAATAACATCAGCAGGTTTGATCCAGGGTTGTAGGACTGATCGCCTTTTCCCGGGGTCAAGAAGGAATTTCCCCCCTGAGACAACAATTGGCTGAATGTGTCCAGGGGTTTTTGCCTTCTTCTGGATCAACAGCTTTAGAAATAAGGACCTGCGAATTAGTAAGATTATAGTAGAATCAGCAATAGTGGAGTAGTAATATAATATAGTATATAGCGTAATATTAGTGACCATAAAACAAGAATAATTTCACTAGTAAAGTAATAATAAATTTATACTATAATATTAAAAATAAAATATTAATAATATTTGTTAAATGATTAATTATTAATTAAATTAAATATTAATTATTAAAATTTGAATAAGTATTAGGAGATTTGATCCAGGGTTCTAGGACTGATCGCCTTTTCCCGGGGTCAAGAAGGAATTTTTCCACCAAGACACAAATTGGCCGAACGTGTCCGCGGTTTTTTGCCTTCTTCTGGATCAACATCTTTAGGAATTAGGATCTAATTTTTAATTTTAGTAAAATATCAATACAAATGTTAGCAATAATGGTAAGAATAAAATAGCAATAATACAAAATTATCTAGCATAAAATAGTAGAATATTAGTAATATCAGTAAAATAGCAGGAAACTAAAAATAACACAAATAATAGTAATACAAAAAATAGTATCTAAGGTAATGATTATAATAATTAGTAAATAATTAATATATATTAGGGTTTTGATTCAGGGTTCTAGGACTGATCGCTTTTTCCCGGGGTCGAGAAGTAGTTTTTCCCCTTGACACAAATTGGCTGAATGTGTCCAGGAGTTTTTGCCTTCTTCTGGATCAACAGCTTTAATTCTAGGAATCTCATAGTACTAGAGTAATAATAGCAATAATAAGTATAATAATGTTGTAATAATAATCAATAGATTGTGAGGATAAGAATAAGATAGATACAATAGATAGGTTAGTTTGTTAGTGTAGGGCCCCATCTGATGAGGTCATCTTGTCGTTGGCAGATGGGCTTGCACAATTTGATCAAAATGTGCACTAAGAACCTCAAATTTATAAGTTTAAAGAATAAGGAAGTAATAAAATACACAAGATTATAAATATAACTTTGTCTTGCCACATTATTTTCCTGTAATGAAGAAAATCAGCAAATCCAGAACATTTTAGATATTTGTATCTCTGTGTCGTAATCATAGCTGGTTAAAAACGCAATGCGACAGCATAAGAAATTGTTAGATTCTATTTTGCAATGAGGCGCACAATGTAAACGTCAACTGACACATGCCACCATGTAACCCTAGCATAAAATGTATTAAAGTAAAATGTATTAATTTATTTCATAAACCAATAGTACACGTGAAAATTAGAAACTTTGTAATATATTTTATTAAAGAGATCTGTTTTTTTCTCCTCCTGGGCTGATCATTCATTCTCAATGTCCTTAATTCTTGGGTAAAATCTTTAGTGAATACAGATTTTCCAATTACTGAGATAGAAGATAACAGTTGGTGCTCAAAAAGTTCTATGGAGGGAGTAGGGTGGAGTTAGAGGCGGACACAAACATTCTACTGCAAGTTCTCCTGAAAGGACAATTTCACTCTAATGTGTAAATCATGATAGTTAACGTATATTTCAGACTATAAGACGCACCTAGGTTTTAGAGGAGGAAAATAGGAAAATAAAAATTTAAGCACAAAATGTGATCATGATGTACTGTTATGGAGGTAGGGGTCTTCTGCTGACACTGTTATAGGGGAAATATACCCCAACTCTACACTAATATCCCCCATCCTGGTATATATATGTCCCTCAATCCAGATATACAAGTGCTTCTCACAAAATTAGAATATCATCAAAAAGTTAATTTATTTCAGTTCTTCAATACACTAGACTTTGTGTTTTCATTGACTGTAAGCCATAATCATCAACATTAACAGAACTAAACACTTGAAATAGATCACTCTGTAATGACTATATAATATATGAGTTTCACTTTTTGTATTGAAGAACTGAAATAAATTAACTTTTTGATGATATTCAAATTTAGTGAGAAGCACTTGTATATGGCCCCGAATCCAGGTATATATGGCCCCCATCCTAATCCTGGTATGTATGGCCCCCTCATCCCCATCCTGGTATGCATAGCCGCATCCTCCCTATCCTGGTGTGCATGATCCCCTCATCGCCATCCTGATATGCACGGCCCCATCTTCCCCATCCTGGTATGCATGGCCCCCTCATCCCCATCCTGGTATGCATAGCCGCATCCTCCCTATCCTGGTATTCATGGCCCGTTCATCCCAATCCTGCTATTCATGGCCCCATCCTCCCCATCCTGGTATGCATGGTCCCCTCATCCCCCTACTGATATACTTGGCCACTTCATCCTCATCCTGGTATGTGACGCGCCCCCTGGGCCGTGGGGTGCTCGGCCGGGCCGGTCGATGCTGGGGGATGTTACGGTGGCAATGACCCAGTCCGTGACCCAGGTTGGTCAATAAAAGGGGAAAAGTAAAAGGGAATAAAGTTTTTATAGAAATAATGTTCGTGACGCCACCTGTGGTATGCGGCTATATGGGGCCGCCACTGCGGTGCAGATCCTCTAGAGCTGATGATGATGCAGCAGAGTTGGTTCAGCTCTCCACAGGCAGAGCTTAGCCCCAGGGCAGGATATAGTGATGCTATGAGGTAGATGTTGCTGGTGCTGTGTAGTGCAGGGCAGGTGATGATGCAGCAATAATTCTAGGACACTGTGGGGTGCAGTCTTCAAGGTTTTACTCACTGCTATCACACTGCTCCTGGTTACAACTGCCAGATTATAACCTCCCACGTCGTCCTGCGTTCACCAAGAAAGGGGTTCAGCAGCTCTCAAGTATTTCAGGAGTACTTAAACGGTACCCCGTTTTATGTTCCTTCCTCGGTCGTCTTCCTGTGCTTGCTCTCACCCTCCTGCCCTGCGCCTCACAATCAGTGTCCCAAGCCGGTAGCCTCGGATCTTGTCGGGCGACGTGCAGTCCCCTGGACCCTATGCGGCCACCTTTTCGGCGATATAATTGTGGTAGTTGGCAGATGCACCTTGAAAGTACAGTAGCCTCCGGTTATCTAGCTGAACGTTGCAATTCTCACTAGTTAGGGGCCGGTCCCCTCTGCGGCTTGATCCTTCCATGTCCTGGTAGATTCGGGCATACGGGTGGCCTCCAGCACTGCCCGTACCCCTAGGATCCCCTCGTTCCTCCTGTAGCCTTCCTTCCTGCTCCTCTCCTCAGTTGGTCTCACCTCCTGGGCCTCTCAGACTAGGCCCGCTCCGCCTGAGCAGAGCTCCTGCAGAGCTCCTACTCCACACACTCTCCTCCTCTGACTGAACTCCACTCCCTTTCCAAGATGGTTCCCTCTTTTATATCACTTCCATTCCTGTGCTCCCCTGTACTACGTCCTCCACCCACACCCACTACATAGTTCCACCCTTCAGCTAGGGACCAGGGACTGTGCTCTCCCTTAGGAGCAATCTCACCCTGCCCCCACTGAAGTGGAATGTGTTGGATGCAGGTGTTAGGGTCCCGGGCAGCACTCTATCCTTACCCGAGAGTGAGATACCACACCTCTGGGTGAGATGCAGTACCTCTGTGGCGACTGAACCTGCAGGGGCGCCACAATATCTTATTGATCGGTGTAATCTGACCATTGGAAACCGCACCGATCAGAAGAATGGGGAACTTTTATTCCTGTCAGGACACTTATCCACATTTTAAAATGCAGCAGCAGGTGGGACGTCTGACCGCAGCTCCATTCATCCTCTTTGAGGCTTCCAGAAAAAAAGCAAGAGCAGTCACTGAGGGAATGAATGGATCAGTGATCAAGTCGCACATGAGCTCCAGTCTAATGGGGATAAAAGCTCCACAGTCTGCCGATCGCACGGGTCCCAGCAGTCAGACCCCCACCAATCAATAAGTTATCCTTAGGCCACGTTCACACATCAGTATTTGGTGAGTATTTTACATCACTTATTTGTAAGCCAAAATCAGGTGTGGGACAATCAGAGGAAAAGTATAATAGAAACACGTCACCACTTCTGTATTTATCACCCACCCCTGGTTTTGGCTTACAAATACTGATGTAAAATACTGACCAAATGCTGATCGAGTGAATGTGGCCTTAGGATAGGCGATTACTTGTTTTCACCGGAGAACCTCTCTAAGTGCATATTTGCTACTGTGTAATAGACACAGGGCAGGGAAGGGTTAAACGTCAACGTAATTAATCTTTAATAAAGAATCTTCTAGTTATTGATATCAGAGAGAACAAGTGACCTCCATACACAACGTAATCTCCTATACAAACACCAATAATACCACATACAAGGAACAAATACCGTCACATCATGACCAGACCACATATTACCACCACATAGTAACCGAATAATACCACATACAAGGAACAAATACCGCCACACCATGATCAGACCACATATTACCACCACATAGTAACCGAATAATACCACATACAAGGGACAAATACTGCCACACCATGATCAGACCACATATTACCACCACATAGTAACCAAATAATACCACATACAAGGGACAAATACAGCCACATCATGATCAGACCACATATTACCACCACATAGTAACCGGATAATACCACATACAAGGGACCAAAAACCGCCACACCATGACCAGACCACGTATTACCACCACATAATAGCAGAATAATACCACATACAAGGGACAAATACCGCCACACCATGATCAGACCACAAATTATCACCACATACAAGTGACAAATACCGCCACAACATGACCAGACCACATATTGACTGAATAATACCACATACAAGGAACAAATACCGCCACAGAATGACCAGATCACATATTACCACCAAATACAAGTGGCAAATACCACTATACTATGACAAGACTACACGTTACCATTACATAGTCACCGAATAATGCTACAATAAGGATCATGAATAAAAAACACAATACTAATACACTGGAGCTCTGTATATAGTGTGTAGGGTAGTGGTAATGTAGTGATCACCAGTGACATTATACACAGGAGCTCTGTATATAGTGTATAGTGTGCATTTACATGTAATACACTGACTCACCAGTGACGTCTCTAGTTGAAGTGCTTCATCTAGCACAGACCGCCATTACTTCTTCCATCCAAGACTTGTCACTGCAGAAAATAACCCACAGTTATCAATAGCTGATCACTTCTAGAGCACATTCCCCACTTATTTCCTGATTTCTACACTACAGCAGATGAAGAAAAAACACAATACTAATACACAGGAGCTCTGTATATAGTGTATAGGGTACTGGTAATGCAGTGATCACCAGTGACATTATACACAGGAGCTCTGTATATAGTGTATAGGGTACTGGTAATGCAGTGATCACCAGTGACATTATACACAGGAGCTCTGTATATAGTGTATAGTGTACTGGTAATGCAGTTATCACCAGTGATATTATATACAGGAGCTCTGTATATAGTGTATAGTGTGCATTTACATGTAATAAACTGACTCACCAGTGACGTCTCTAGTTGAAGTGCTTCATCTAGCACAGACCGCCATTACTTCTTCCTTCCAGGACTTGTCACTGCAGAAAATAACCCACAGTTATCAATAGCTGATCACTTCTAGAGCACATTCCCCACTTATTTCCTGATTTCTACACTACAGCAGGTGAAGAAAAAAAGTGACATAGTGCCGCCCTGCACAGTAACAGGACCTCACTTTTGTTGCTCCCCCATGGACAACAGTATCCTCAAAAGTAAATTAAAGTACAGCAATAATGTCCCCTACAGTAATTATGTCCCCATTTGCCACCATAAATTAATACCACATTCTGACCCCCATACTGTAATTGTCACCCATCCTGGCCACCTTTATTTAATAATATTCCCCATCCTTGGTTCTCATGTATCTCCTCCACCCATCCTGGGCCTGTATGTATCATCCTCTCTCCCCCCCATCATGGGCCCCTATGTAACATCCTCTCCCTAACCATCATGGGCCCCTATGTATCATCCTCTCCCCCATCATGCGCACCTATAAGGCATCCTCTCCCCACTCATCATGTCGCCCTATATAGCATCCTCTCCCCCATCATGTGTCCCTATATAGCATCCTATCCCCCATCATGTGCCCAAATATAGCATGATCACACCATCATGTGCCCCTATAAAGCATCCTCTCCCCTCTCATCATGTGGCCCTATATAGCATCCTATCCCCCATCATGTGCCCAAATATAGCATGATCACCCTATCATGTGTCCCTATATAGCATCCTCTCCCCATCATGTGCCCATATATAGCATCCTCTCCCCCTTCATGTGCCCCTATATAGCGTCCTCTCCCCCCTCATCATGTGGCCCTATATAGCATCCTCTCCCACACTATGTGCCCCTATATAGCATCCTCACCCCCATCATGTGCCCATACATAGCATCCTCTCCCCCATCATGTGCCCATATATAGCATCCTCTCCCCCATCATGTGCCCATATATAGCATCCTCTCCCCCTTCATGTGCCCATATATAGCATCCTCTCCCCATCATGTGCCCATACATAGCATCCTCTCCCCCATCATGTGCCCATATATAGCATCCTCTCCCCCATCATGTGCCCATACATAGCATCCTCTCCCCCATCATGTGCCCCTATATAGCATCCTCTCCCCCATCATGTGCCCATATATAGCATCCTCTCCCCCATCATGTGCCCATACATAGCATCCTCTCCCACATCATGTGACCATATATAGCATCCTCTCCCCCTTCATGTGTCCATATATAGCATCCGCTCCCCCTTCATGTGCCACTACATAGCATCCTCTCCCTCATCATGTGCCCATATATAGAATCCTCTTCCCCATCATGTGCCCATACATAGCATCCTCTCCCACATCATGTGCCCCTATATAGCATCATCTCCCCCATCATGTGCTCATATATAGCATCCTCTCCCCCTTCATGTGCCCATATATAGCATCCACTCCCCATCATGTGCCCATACATAGCATCATCTCCCCCATCATGTGCCCATATATAGAATCCTCTTCCCCATCATGTGCCCATATATAGCATCCTCTCCCCATCATGTGACCATATATAGCATCCTCTCCCCCTTCATGTGTCCCTATATAGCATCCGCTCCCCCTTCATGTGCCACTACATAGCATCCTCTCCCTCATCATGTGCCCATATATAGAATCCTCTTCCCCATCATGTGCCCATACATAGCATCCTCTCCCACATCATGTGCCCCTATATAGCATCATCTCCCCCATCATGTGCTCATATATAGCATCCTCTCCCCCTTCATGTGCCCATATATAGCATCCACTCCCCATCATGTGCCCATACATAGCATCATCTCCCCCATCATGTGCCCATATATAGAATCCTCTTCCCCATCATGTGCCCATATATAGCATCCTCTCCCCATCATGTGCCCATATATAGCATCCTCTCCCCCATCATGTGTCCCTATATAGCATCCTCTCCCCCTTTATGTGACCATATATAGCATCCTCTTTCCCCCCCATTCCTTCACTACCCTGCCTGTTCATAAAGGAAAAAAAATCTTCTTATCTTTCTGCACACCCCCGGCGGCGTCCTCTGCAGGTTCATCCTCATCATGGGCCCCTGTGGTCTCCGCCGACCGATCAGAGGCTGCGCGCAGACAGCAGCCCGCCGGCCGGATGCCTTTTCAGATCACTGCTATGCACTGTGCACTGACGTCACCGTCCGGCGCATAGCAGTGACGTTCATTGTCCACCAGCCTATCAGAGGACAAAGGCTGACGCGCGCAGCCTTGATTGACTGGCGGCCTTTGAACGTCACTGCTATGCGCCGTCTGTGCGCAGCGCATAGCAGAGAGTAGATTTTCCTGGAGGCGGCCATCAAGGGGAAGGTATGCGCAGCGCTGAGCGTGCTGCGGCCCGTGGTCAGAAAGATCATAGTTACTGGCGGGCCCCCAAAATTTTGGAGGAAAAAGTGCGTCTTATAGTCCGAAAAATATGGTAACTCTTTCTACTTCTTCTTGGCTTCTATTAATATGAATAAAATTATCCATCAACATGATACGCCTAGAACAACCTGCATTCACAATTGTCTTACTCTGAGGGGCTACCTAATACACAGAATTATCCAAAAACGCCACAAAAATTTGAGCATTTTCAATGAAAAGCATTTCTTTGTCTAGGAGTCCTTTCTAGGATATTTTTGAACACCTTATCTCTGGCACTTGTATGCAGCGTTGGACTGGAGTACATTGGGCCCACCAGAGAAAATCATTCTTGGGGCCCACTGTGTAGCTACATAGAAATGCAGTTGTGCTCAAAAGTTTACATACCCCGGCAGAATTTTTCCTTCCTTGCCTTGTTTCAGAGAATATGAATGATAATAAAAAAACTTTTTCTCCACTCATGGTTATTGGTTTGGTGAAGCCATTTATTGTCAAACTACTGTGTTTTTTCTATTTAAATTGTAGCGTCGGCGTCCCTGCCTCCTGATAGGCAGGGACGCTGTTCCCCTCACCTCTCCGCTCCGTGCCGTGCCCGGCGTCCTCCTCCCGCTCTGCTGGCAGCGCGCGCTGCTTCCCGGCCACTGTGCTTAGGGCGCGCGCGCTCCCCCTCTCTTAAAGGGGCCGCGCGCGCCGTCCTAAGGAGTCCCCGGCCAATGGCCGGAGGACCTCACCATATATAAGGCACCTCCTCCAAAATGGAGGTGCCCGAGCAATGTTGTTGCATAGTCTATCACTTTGCTTCAGCCCTCAGGTCCCGTTACCAGTTACCTGCCAGATTCCTGCTTGATACCTGCCTGATACTTGTATATCTACTTGCATTCCTGCGGTCCGACAGTCTGCCTACCAGCCCTGCCAGTCTGTCTATGGATCTGATTGCCCGCTCACCTGGGAGCGCTCATCTGCTACCTGCCTGCTAGCCTACCTGGAGGCTCTGCCGTCACGTGCTGTGACCACCTGCCTGCCCAGAGACTCTTACCCGCTCACCTGGGAGCGTCCGCCTGCTACCTGCCTGCTAGCCTACCTGGAGGCTCTGCCGTCACGTGCTGTGACCACCTGCCTGTCCAGAGACTCTTACTCGCTCACCTGGGAGCGTCCGCCTGCTACCTGCCTGCTAGCCTACCTGGAGGCTCTGCCGTCACCTGCTGTGACCACCTGCCTGTCCAGAGACTCTTGCCCGCCCACCTGGGAGCGTCCGCCTGCTACCTGCCTGCTAGCCTACCTGGAGGCTCTGCCGTCACTTGCTGTGACCACCTGCCTGTCCAGAGACTCTTGCCCGCTCACCTGGGAGCGTCCACCTGCTACCCGCCTGCTAGCCTATCTGGAGGCTTCGCCGTCACTTGCCGTGACCACCCGCCTGTCAAGAGACTGTTCCCGTCACTTGCCGTGACCTCCTGCCCCCCTACCCAGAGACTGTCCCCGTCACTTGCCGTGACCTCCTGCCCTTCTACCCAGAGACTGTCCCCGTCACTTGCCGTGCCTACCTGCCCGCCTACCCTGGGAGCCACCCGCTTCCTTACAAGGACTGCCCCTTTGTATCGTAGCTCAGAGGTTCCACCTCCCAGACCCGTTACATAAATCTTAATGACAACCAAAAACATCCAAATGACCCTCATGAAAATTTCACATACCCCAGTTCTTAATACCGTGTATTCCCCCTCTAACATCAATGACAGCTTGAAGTCTTTTGTGGTAGTTGTGGATGAGGTTTTGTATTTCCTCAGATGGTAAAGCTGCCCATTCTTCTTGGTAAAAAGCCTCCAGTTCCTGTAAATTCCTGGGCTGTCTTGCATGAACTGCGCGCTTGAGATCTCCCCAGAGTGGCTCAATGATATTGAGGTCAGGAGACTACTGAGGTGGCCACTACAGAACCTTCACTTTGTTTTGCTGTAGCCAAAGACAGGTCGACTTGGCCTTGTGTTTTGGATCGTTGTCATGTTGGAACGTCCAAGTATGTCCCATGTGCAGCTTCCGGGCTGATGAGTGCAAATTTGCCTCCAGTATTTGCTGATAACGTGCTGCATTCATCTTTCCTTCAACTTTTACCAAGTTTCCTGTGCCTTTGTAGCTCACACATCCCCAAAACATCAGCGATCCACCTCCGTGCTTTACTGTAGGAATGGTGTTCCTTTCACCATAGGCCTTGTTGACCTCTCTCCAAATGTAACGTTTATGGTTGTGGCCAAAAAGTTTGATTTTGGTTTCATCACTCCAAATTACCTTGTTTCAGAAGTTTTGAGGCTTGTGTCTGTGCTGTTTGACACATTGTAGGTGAGATACTTTGTGGCATTTGCGCAGTAATGGCTTTCTTCTGGCGACTCGACCATACAGCCCATTTTTCTTCAAGAGCCTCCTTATTGTGCATCTTGAAACAGCCACACCGCTAGTTTTCATAGAGTCCTGAATTTCAGCTGATGTTATTTGTGGGTTTTTCTTTGCATCTCGAACAATTTTCCTGGCAGTTGTGGCCGAAATCTTTGATGGTCTACCTGACCGTGGTCTGGTTTTTACAGAGCCCCTGATTTTCCATTTGTTAATCAAAGTTTGAACGCTGCTGACTGGCATTATCATTTCCTTGGGTATGTTTTTGTATCCCTTTCCTGTGTTATACAGTTCAACTACCTTTTCCCGTAGATCCGTTGACAATTCTTTTGCCTTCCCCATGACTCACAATCCAGAAATCAGTGGCTGGATGAAAGATGCAAGAGTCTGTCTGGATCCCAGAAACTCACTCAGCTTTTATGCACACATACTGATTACAAGGAAACAGGTCACAGGTGAGGATGTTACCTTTAGTAGTCATTCAAACCCATTTGTGTCAAATTCTGTGCATGCTATCAGGCCAAAATCACCAGGGTATGTGAACTTTTGGTCAGGGTCATTTGGATGTTTTTGGTTGTCATTAAGATTTAAAAAGAGAAAACACAGTAGTTTGACAATAAATGGCTTCACCCAACCAATAACCATGAGTGGAGAAAAAGTTTTTTGTTATCATTCACATTCTCTGAAACAAGAAAGGAAAAATTCTGCCGGGGTATGTAAACTTTTGAGCACAACTGTAAATACAAGACCACCAATTGTATGGTAAAACACGCTAATATCAGCGTATAATATAAGATAGTACACTTAATGTTATAGAAAGAGCTTGCGTCACATTTTTGGTGCAAACTCAATGATAAATGTACCCTGGTGTTTACTAACCACTAAACCAATGTTTTATTGCACCAGCGGAGTGGAAGGGATTTTATGACATCTCATCCATACGCTGAGAAAATCCACGACGTGAATTGACCGGCGCTGCGGATTTGACATCACGTGTCAATTTATGCTGTGGATATTCACCTTCGATTTCATCCTTTGCAATACAAAGGAACAGGTCAATGGTAAAGGTGCATCACTGCGTAGTAGTAAAAGCAGCAATATCTGCACAATATCTGGGTGGATATTACCACTGTTCATTTGCTGTGGGAATTCCATTGTAGAAATTAAGCAGCAAATACATTATGTGAATAGAGCCACTAATAGTGGTGGGGGTCCTAAATCAGTTATGTATGACACTGGAGTGAGAGCAAAATAGCTTTCCCTCACATCCCTTGTACACTTTTTACGGAAATCTTTCTGCCACCTATAAGGCCATAACTTTTTATGAAGGGCCTCATTTTGTTAGTAGTGGAAGAAGAAAACTGAGTGATACAGGGAGAGGGGGCTCAGTGAGGGGTGATATAGGGGGAAGGGGTGTAGTCAGTCAGCGGAGAAAGAGTGGGAGGGGGCACAGTGAATCAGGGGTGATACAGCGAGGGGGGGCTCAGTTAGTCAGGGGTGATACAGAGGGTGAGGGCTCAGTAAGTCAGGGGTGATACAGGGAGAGGGGGCTCAGTCAGTCAGGGGTGATACAGGAGGGGGCATAGTCAGTCAGGGGTGATACAGGGAGAGAGGAGGCTCAGTCAGTCTGGGGTGATATAGGGAGATGGGGCTCAGTCAGTCAGGGGTGATACAAGAGGAGGGGGCACAGTCAGTCAGGAGCGATACAGGGGGAGGGGGCACAGTCAGTCAAAGATGATACACAGGGAATGGGTGCAGTCAGTCAGGGGTGATACAGGGAGAAGATGCTCAGTCAGTCAGGGGTAATGCAGGAAGAGGGGGCTCAGTCAGTCAGGGCTTACTCACTGCTAGGCTGGAGGGAACCCTCCTTCAATCATTGCAGCTGTAGTAGGGAGTCCTATAACTCCCTCTGCTGCTTACATTGTGGGGAAGAGGAGCGCGTGTTATGGATGACAGCACAGCTCATTACCTGAGCTGTGCTGTACAGCCGAGGAGAAGAGGACACAACGAAAGCTCACATTGATTGGCTGCCCTGCTTGTTCAACGCAGGGAAGAGCGGTGACATAAAAAGTAATCAGGACACAACAACACTTTGTTACTTATAGTGAGCCGCAGTTTGCAGCAGGCGAGAGTGTCATCAATGCCGTCAGTGACGCGTGCAATGCTCTCCTGGGTTGTCTAACTCTGGGAGGAGCTGCAAGGAGTAGTGACGTAGAGGCTGGGAGAATGTCCTGCTTGCAGCTCCTCCCAGAGTTAGACAACCCAAGACAGCAGTGAGCGTATCAGACTGCGGCTCACTATTTGTAAGTAACAGAGCGGTCAGTATGCCTCTGGTGGGCCAGTCTGATCCGGCATGTCCTCCTCCCCCACATATAACATATATAGCCAAGTTCCCCTCTCCCACATATAGCATATAGCATATACAGTCAAGTCCCCCTCCCCCAAATATAGCATATATAGTCAAGTCTCCTTCCTCTATTTATAGCCTATATCCAGGGCCGGCTCCAGGTTTTCGTGGGCTTTGGGCGAAAGAGTCTCAGTGGGCCCCTTTAGCACCTAACATCATTGATGCACAGATACAGCGGAGAAATATAGGTATACAACACAGGGCCCAGCCTGTCCCCTCATCCTTCACATATGCAAACATGCACACACACAGGAGGCAGATATGCACGCACAGGAAGCAGACATGCACATGCACAGTAGGCAGACATGCACACACACACATACACAGTACGCAGACATGCGCACACACTCATGGTAAGCAGACATGCGCACGCACACACACGGAACGCAGACATGCACACGTACACACACGGTACGCAGATATGCGCACACACGATATGCAGACATGCGCACGCACACACGGAACACAGACATGCACACACGCGGTACGCAGATATGCGCACACACACATGATATGCAGACATGCGCTCGCGCACACACGGTACGCAGACATTCGTATGCACAGGGTATGCAGACATGCGCACACACAGGATACGCAGATATGCGCACACACACGATATGCAGACATGCATACGTTACGCAGACATGGTACACAGATATAAAGCGTTTGATACAATACGCAGACACGACTGCCCTCCGGACATCTGTCATCAGTCTTCCCCAAGATTGTGGAGCCTACTGAAACAGACTAAGGAATCTTTTGTAAATGCTTAGGAAGCCTTTGCAGGTGTTTTTTGTTAATTATTCTTATTTACTGAGATAATGACTTTTGTGTTTGTGTTTAACAGAAATAAACACTTGAAATAGATCACTCTGTTTGTAATGACTCTATATAATAGATGAGTTTCACTTTTTGTATTGAAGAACAGAAATAAATTTACTTTTTGATGATATTCTAATTTTGTGAGATGCACTTGTATATATACTGTCATATTACACACATATCAATTTCATATGAAATAATATTTAAAAATGAAAACTGCTGCCACTCACAGTCTTCTGAGATCCAGGAAAGAGTCTGATGGCATTAGCTGCAGAAGATGGAGGAAGTCCGGGCAGCTGCTGCATGCTGGGCAGTGGCACCGCACCAATGACAGCCTAGCCTCATCAAACTCCTTCTGCAAGAGAGGGGTGATGGCGCTCAGACTGCTGTGGTAGTCATCTCCCCCGCCGTACCCGTGCTGTGGGGGAGGGGGCGAGGCTATGGAAGCTGGTCAGATTGCTCCTCTGCTCCGCTGCCCAGCTAATCTGCTCCCATAGCAGCAGGCTCCCTCCCTCCCCTGCGGTGCTCCTGCTATGTGTCCAGTCAGAATGACACCGATTCCGGAGAGCTGTTACTGTCAGTGACACCTCTCCTGCACAGATGTTAGTCTGACTCCAACACCTAGCGCCAGCACAGCAGGGGAAGGAGGGAGCGTGCTGCTATGAATGCCATTAGCCGGGCAGTGCATCCCTTTGCTAGGGTATGTGGGGGAGGAGCCTTCTAACGCAGTCAGAGCTGGCCCTGCATCAGGGCCCACCAGAGGATTCACCGATTTCCCGGTGGGCTAGTCCTTGTATGTCAGACTATTTGCAATCATTTCTCTCCCATATAGGCTGAGTATTGAAACTGTCTGGTATTAAAACTCAACTTCTTTTACTTAAAGTGAAGCTATCAGAATATGAACTATTGTTTAAATCGGGTTTTTGTGTTAAACTTATTGTTTGGGGGCAATTTTTTTCCATATCACAGTGTGTACTATAAATAAAAACCACAAATCTTGCAATTTTCAAACCGACCACTTGGGCTTTTTTTAACTTTAGCTTCCTGTTGTTTCAGGAAACAACACATGTACATTAACCACAATGAAAAGATCCTATCTTTTATATTAAAGCATCTAATGAGCATATGCAAAGGTCATTGTGAAGGAAGAGGGAGCAGGGAAAGCTGTTACATTACCTGTTGTGATTGCTGGATCCTGTGTTATCAGCTGTGTTTCAGAGATGTTACCTCTCATTGCAATCCTGCCTCTGCTGATAAGGAGCCTGCTGAAAACTCTTCCTGAAAAGACAGAAAGTATGAGTCTAAAAAAAGCTCAAGTGGCCATTGTGATTTTTTTTCTTTTGTATTAAAGATCATCATATGAAAAAAAAAATGCCAACAATTTAAACAAAAATAATGTAACACATCTGAAACATACAGTCAGTCATTTTCTGCTGATAGCTTTGCTTTAAATTAACACTAATCCTAAAAATAAATGTTCAAATAAAATAAGAAAATAATTGTCCTCTCCGCTTGTTAGTCTGCAGCATTTCCGGCCTGATCATGAAACTGTCTTGTAGAAATCCTGCAGAGAACACAAGGATCAATCTCTTGTCAATCAGTTCCATCTTTGGCTGCTGAAGCCCTGACCCTTGGACAAGGAGATGGTGTGATGTTTTGTCCTACTACAAACAGGGCAGAGGGGGGAGGCTCCTGCTGCAGACACTTGTCTTACATCAACACACAGAAAGGTAAGTAGAAGAATGGGAACATGGGTGAGATATTGAGACACACAGAGATTTCTTTATATATATTACTGTATAATTTGTGACAGGTGTTGAAAAAATGCTGCAAAGTAAGAATGCTTTAAAAAATAGAAAAGGGAATAATTTATTTTTTAGCAAACAAATGCAAAGTTAATGAGCAAAAAAGAAATCTAAATCACATCAACATTTGGTTTGACTGCCTCTTGCCTTCAATAAGAGCTTCAAAGCATCAATTCTTCTAGCTACATTTGTATATAGTTTTTTACAGAACTCGGCAGGAGGTTGTTCCAAACATCTTGGAGAAGTAACCACAGATCTTCTGAAGATGTCGTTTGTGCAAATGCTTCTCTCTCTTCATGTAATCCTAAACAGACTTAGTGATGTAAGATCAGGGTTCTGTGGGGTCCGGATCATCACTTCCAGGACTTCTTGTTCTTCTTCATGGATAAGTAGTTACCTATATTTCTCATCATTGAGAACTCCAAGAAATGGGCAAAGTTGGAGATCATAGACGCAGTGATCGGCCATGGAAACTTAGTACAGCAGATGAAAGACACAGCATGCTTACTTCCACTTGAAATCAGAAGATGTCCAGCAGTGCTATCAGCTCAGAACTGGCAGCGACCAGTGGGACTCAGCTACCCCCATGTACTGTTTGGAGAAGTCTGGCCAGAACTGATCCTTATGGACGAATTGAAAGGAAAAACGAACGCATTCGACACAGAAACAAGGTCAAGAGACTTAACAATGCATGAAAGCATAGTGACGGGGTGCAGAAAAATGGCAGCAGGTGCTCAGCACCGATGAGTCAAAATGTGAAATACTTGTCTACAACACAAGACAGTTAATCAGCCTGGGGCAGTGCGGCCATTGTCCCTGACTGTTACCACAGGAGCTCGGTTGTAGCTGTGCCAAGCTCCCGGTGGTAAACATGCGGGGAAGTGATGATATTTCTAGTGGAAACCGCAGCAGGAAATGTTCCTTGTCTGGGAAGTTTTTGTAGGATTTTTTTTTTCATTTTCGGAAGAGATTTTTTTCTGGAGCGTTTTCTTGTAACCTTTTCATTGGATGGTGTCTAGTTTCGAACGTTTTTCATCTGGAAATAACTAACATACGGTACACTTTTTCTTTTTTTGCCCACATTGTGTTTTGTTTCGAATCCTGAAATTGAAAAATATGCTTAAAAGACTGGATAGGAAGAGTCTTTAAAGCGTTTTTTGAGCAATTTTTCAGACTCCTCAAAAAACTTGATGTCAACATGCCCTTCGAGACCAGATTTTCTAACAAAGCAAGAATGCAAACGCTAGATAGAGGAAACATGGCCAATAATCCTTATCTCATGGTTCTTGCATGTATAGAGAGCAGTATACTTGGTGACCTATTATTATGCAGGCTACTGAATTACAGAAAAATTCAAGTTCGAGTGTCCTTCACTACTAGCCTGGTCGTATCAGGTCTGTCTCAGCCTTGTCTCTAGGGGATCAATCAGCAGTATATGCTCCAGGTAAACAGCATAACAATATGGCTGCAATACATCTGTCTTTTATATCCTCACCCACTTGGACTATAAGACATCAGGCCACGCCACTGCTATGGGGCCCGTGAACCGGCACTGACACCGGGCCCCCCCTCCGCCCATCTGCGCCCACACTGCCCACACACAATGATGGGGCGGAAGCGTCTGCTGATGCTTACTCCTTCATCATCATTGCTTGTGCTGACGACCAGAGGGGGGCTCTAGCCATCAACGCGAGCAATGAGGATGGAGGAGGGAGTGTCAGCAGACGCTTCCACCCCCATCAGTCTTCCTCGACGTCTGACGTGTCAGAGCAGCGACATCGATGACGTCATTACAGGGCACCCACTGTTCTGATATGTGCAGCACTTCACACCAAAGGCTCAGCAGATCAGAGCATCTGGTGGAACAAGGAATAAGGAGAGGTGAGTACTGTGTTTATTTTTTTAAATCAGTGACAAAAGAGTATGGAGGATCATGGGGGGTGCATTATACTGTATGGAGGACCATGGGGGGTGCGTTATATTGTATGTAGGACCATGGGGGTGCATTATATTGTATGGAGGACCATAGGGATTGCATTATATTGTATGGAGAACCATGGGAGGTGCATTATATTGTATGGAGGACCATGAGGGGAGCATTACACTGTATGGAGGACCATGGAGGGTGCATTATACTGTATGGAGGACCATGAGGGGTGCATTATATTGTATGGAAGACCATGAGGAGTGCATTATATTGTATGGAAGACCATGGGGGGTGAATTATATTGTATGGAAGACCATGGGGGTGCATTATATTGTCTGGAGGACCATAGGGATTGCATTATATTGTATGAAGGACCATGGGAGGTGCATTATATTGTATGGAGGACCATGAGGGGTGCATTACACTGTATGGAGGACCATGGAGGGTGCATTATACTGTATGGAGGACCATGAGGGGTGCATTATATTGTATGGAAGACCATGGGGGGTGAATTATATTGTATGGAAGACCATGGGGGTGCATTATATTGTATGGAGGACCATAGGGATTGCATTATATTGTATGGAGGACCATGGGAGGTGCATTATATTGTATGGAGGACCGTGAGGGGTGCATTACACTGTATGGAGGACCATGGAGGGTGCATTATATTGTATGGAGGAACATGGAGGGTGCATTATACTGTATGTAGGACCATGAGGGGTGCATTATATTGTATGAAGGTCCATGGGGGATGCATTATATTATACGGAAGACCATGGGGGTGCATTATATTGTATTTAGGACCATAATGTCACACTGTCTCTGTATACTGGAGGTAGGGGGCCTAAGCTGACCCTAAGCTGGGGCCCTGACTAATCCCTCAACCTGGAGGTACTGTTAAAGGTACAGAGGTCCAGGCCGCCAGCGTAACCCCTACCTCCTGAGGATCCCTGCACCTAAGTAATCTAGTCCTGAGAAGGACCCTGATCACAACAAAAGAGGACAAGTAATAATATGCCCACACACAGTACTTAGACGAACGAGACAGTACAAGGGAAAAACCAAAACCACCTTGCATACAAAGACTACACTACTACAACAGAGGGAACACGAACGGGAAAGGAGATAAATGATAAAGCGAGGAAGGGAAAATACACTCCAAATACACTTATCTCAGAAACTCCAAATACCACGATCCGCTCTGTAAGTCTGTATGAAAAGCTTTCACCGACACTTCCCTAACAGACCAGCAGGCATTTGAAGGAGACTCACTACAGCAGCATTGATTGCAGCTGGGCGAGGCTGGACCTCGTCTAGCACAGAGAGAAAGAGAGAATTAACTCCCTCACTGCCGAAAACACAAAGCACCAAAAAGTCAGCTGCGAGAAGTCAGGCTGTGTAATCGTGACGATCTTCGTGGCGACACACCCGTGACACATAGGGGTTGCATTATATTGTATGGAGGACCATGGGGGATGCATTATATTGTATGGATGACCATGGGGGGTGCATTATATTGTATGGAGGACCATGGGAGGTGCATTATATTGTATGGAGGACCATGGGTGTGCATTATACTATATGGAGGACCATGACGAGTGCATTATATTCTATGGAGCACCATGGGAAGTGTATTATACTATATGAAGGATTATGAGGGGCGCATTATATTATATGGAAGGCTATGTGGGGTCATTATACTGTATGCAAGCAATTATACAGTGTGAAGGTTTGAGTGGAGTCCATCATACTATGTGGAGGGCTGTGTGGGGACCATTATACTGTTATGAGGGCTAGAGTGGGCCATTATACAATGTGGGGAGGTGTGCGGGCCATTATACATTGTGGGGCTATTATACTGTATGGAGGGCTGTGTAAGGAATCAAACTGTGCTGGGGTCACCATACTTTGCTTTGGGAGTTGAAGTTGGGTACAGTAGCATCATTATACTATTAATGTAGAGGAATTCACCATTGGGGTATCATACAGTGTTTAGGGGCACTTTTGTTGGTATGATACTTTATGGGGACAATGAAAGAGGAATCTAGGACTTCAGCAGGAGGAAAATTACTATGTAAAGGCTGGAAAGTTGTGAGATCTGCTGTTCTGTGACCCCCGACAAATCTAAAAATTTTTTTTTGGGGGGGTGGGGGAATTAAACATGTTGCCATGGGGCCCGATGATTTCTGTGTACGTGTTACACGCACGCCGCTAGGTTCAGATAGGGTCGAGACAGGTTACATGAATTCTTTGGAATCCTGGGGGAACCGTTACTCAGGCGACCATAGACCGTGTGCTGTAGCTTCTCACAGGGGTATTGACCTTCAGGCATAGACAAGTAGGTTGTTTCACTTGCTGACCAGACACACTTGACAAGAGTCCTCATAAACGGTAGAACAGTAGCATTTAATAAGAAGCCACATAGCCAGTGCAAGCTAAGTCTGATGAGCAACAGGCTCTAGTGACAAACAGTACAGTTTCTTTAGCAGCACAGCAGTTCACAGTCTTCCCAGTAGTACAGGACAGCACAGTTCTAATGAAAAGGCACATTAATGAACACAGCATTCTTTACAGTACAGTGAGATGGAGGAGGGGGGAGGGATTGCTGAGGGAGATGATCCCGGTGACACCATTTTTTCCAGTCCTTATCTTTCTGCTTGACAATACTCTGCACTGCTAGTTTAGGAACTCTACCTGACCTGTGCTTAGCTTCACTTCTGACTTGAGTCCTTTTCACTTGCAGGGGCGCTTCTGTCAGAAGCAGAACACACACACCACATTTCTCTTCGGCTCCAGCCAGACAGTAAACAACTTCCCCACAATCCCCTGGTAATTCCACTCCTCCTGAGAGTCGATCAGTCTCTTCAGTGATCAGTATTCGATCATCAGATCTGAATTGGACTTCATCTGTACTCTTTGGTACAAACTTTGGAGCCTCAGGACTTAGTTCACTCTCTTGAGGATGGTACGTCCCTCTCCTTGCCGGTCCGAGAAATACAACGGTGTGCTCTTGCTCATCGGCACTTTCAAGGTCACTATCCACCTCCGGAGCTTGAGTCTGTGGAGGTCCCTTAGTTGATCTCGGTCGATGTCGGTCTGCTTCTGGAAAGTTTTGTTGTGGTGGGAGATAATCACAAGGGTAGTAACAAATTCCGATGGACTATTCTGGTTTTCTTGTCTCCTCTTTCCAATCAGATTTCATACACTGGAATGTCATCAGCTTTCCTCTTTACGACCACATACACCTTGTCCTCCCAGTACGAACAAAGTTTTCCTGGACCACATTTCTCACGTACGTTCTTGACTAGCACCCGGCTTCCCGGTGCCATTTCTGCTCCATAACATTTTTGATCTTAGTACTCCTTACTCTTGCTCTGTCCTTGCGTAACCACTTTGGACGCTATGTTGTATGCCTCTGCCATCCATTCCTTCCATTTCCGAACGTACTCCAGATATGTTCTGTAAGTCTCTGACACCGGAGTATCGAACATGATGTCGACTGGCAGTCTTGGCGATTGTCCATACAATAGGAAGAAGGGTGAGTAACCCGTTGCATCGCTCTTTGTACAGTTATAGGCATGTACCACTTTTGACAGAGAACTCTTCCAGTCTTTCTTCTCGTCAGCTGTTAAAGTGCGCAACATCAACAATAATGTCCGGTTAAAACATTCCACTTGTCCATTACCCTCTGGGTGATAGGACGTTGTGTGGGATCTCTGAATTCTACAGTACTTTCCTAGCTTGGCAAAGAGCTGGTTCTCAAATTCTCGTCCTTGGTCATGGTGTAAACTCGTAGGGAACCCAAACCTCAAAGCAAAATCATTGAAGATCTTCCCTGTCACTGTTCGACCAGCTTTATTGGCGGTGGCATATGATTGGGCAAATTGAGTAAAATGGTCCATCACCACCAATATGTATTCGTAACCACCCTTTCACGTCTGAAGATGTAGAAAGTCTATTGAGACCATCTCACACGGATAGGTAGTTTGAATGTTGCCAATAGGTACCAGGGTTGATGTGTTGGGATGTTTATCTTTCAGACACCCACACTCCCTGGTCACGTACCTCTCAATATTTCTCTGCATGTACGGCCAGAAGAAACGTTCACGGATCAAGTTGGTTGTCCTTTCCACTCCCAGGTGTCCCATGTTTTCATGGAGTTCTTTGAAGACCAACCTACGGAATACTCTGGGTAGTACCAACTGCCGGTTTTGCCCTCCTTTACATTACAGGATACCGTCTCCACTGAGGTAGAGCTTCGTCCATTCTTTAACTAAAACAGATACTCCCGTCTACTTGGAAACCAATTTTGATCCACATAAAGTAGTATTCTACCAATTATCTGATATTCCTGTTGTGCTCTACAGATTTTTCATTTTGGTAGTTGTTGAATGGACAGGGGGTGATCTTGTTCTCTCGCTTTTATGGTGTTTTCCACCGTCAACAGACACCACAGTGGTGTGTCTTCCTCTTGATAAGCTTGCACTGCTTGGGTAGTGCTCTCAATTGCTTCCAGATTGACTTCCTCCGAGCATTCTTGCATGAACTCCTCAGGCTCTGGTGGCATTCTCGACAATCCGTCAGCATCCGCATTGTATTTTCCTGGCCTGTACTTAATGCTGAAATTGAAGTCAGATAGTTTAGCGACCCATCTCTGACCCGTTGCATTCAGTTTGGCTGTAGTAATAGTAAGGACATAGGTCAAAGAGTTGTTGTCAGTGTATACCTCAAACTCTTTGCTGTAGTAGAGATAATCTCTAAATCGTTCACAGATAGCCCATTTCAATGCCTGGAACTCCAATTTTCCGGAATGTAGATGGTTATTCTTCTCGGCGTCTGTCAACGTTCTAGAACCGTAACTGATGACTCTCAATTTTCCATCTTGATGCTGATACAGGGAAGCTCCCAGTCCAACTTGAGAAGCGTCACAATGAAGAACAAATGGTAAGTTGAAATCAGGATATCCCAAGATGGGTGGTTTTATCAGGTAGTCTACTAGTTCTTCCAATACCTCCAGGTGGTCTACTGTCCACAGAATGGGTTGTTGGGATGAAACGTCATTGTTTCTTTTAAGCCCTGTCCTACTCGCGTTCTTCTTTTTCTCCATGGGTGTTGTTTACTCTGTCGTATCCCCCAAGGAGAGGTATAGCGAGGTGGCAATCCTGGAGAAGTTCTGAAATAAGTATGATAGTAGGCGAGGAATCCTAAGATCTGCCTCAACTCCCCGACAGTAGAGGACCGCTTGTCCAGCAAACCCGCGTCGCTGATTGGTCTGGCCGCGGCCAATCAGCGACGCAGGATTTCAGAAAAAGATGGCGGCCGTTAGCGGCTCATCTGCCGCACGGAGGTCAGCAGCGATGCAGCAGGGAGATGACCGGCGCAGCAGAAGGATCCCGACCAGCGGCGCTGCTGACCTCCATGCGGCTACCGTCAAGAGATCAGTGGCCCGTGACCAATCAGCGATATTGGCGCCAAATTTAAACACTGCTTTGCTAATTGGTCGCGGCCGGCGACCGCGACCAATCAGCGATATTGCAGCCAAATTTAAACACCGCTTGGCTGATTGGTCGCAGTCGCCGGTCGCGACCAATCAGCGATTTTGGCGCCAAATTTAAACACGCTCTCCGGTCCTCCCTAACACGGTTCGGTGATTGGTCGCAGCCGCCGCCAAATTTAAACACCGCTTGGCTGATTGGTCGCGGTCGCCGGACGCGACCAATCAGCGATATTGCAGCCAAATTTAAACACAGTTTGGCTGATTGGTCGCGGTCGCCGGCCGCGACCAAAAAGCCATTTTGGCGCCAAATTTAAACACCGTTTTGCTGATTGCGCCCGGTCGGCCGCATACATATTCTAGAATACCCGATAAGTTAGAATCGGGCCACCATCTAGTACAGTATATAATGGACCCCATACATTGCTCCATACAGTATATAATGGGCCCCATATATTGCTACATACAGTATATTCTGGGCCCCATTTATTGCTCCATACAATACAATGGCCCCATATAGTATGTAATGGGCCCCATGTATTGCTCCATACAGTATAATGGCCCCATATAGTATATAATTGGCCCCCTATATGGCTCCATACAGTATATAATGGGCCCCATATATTGTTCCATACAGTATAATGGCCCCATATAGTATATAATTGGCCCCTTATATGGCCCCATATAGTATATAATGGGCTTCATATATTACTTCATACAGTATAATGGCCCCATATAGTATATAATAGGCCCCTTATATTGCTCCATACAGTTTATAATGGGCCCCATATATTGCTCCATACAGTATAATGGCCCCATATAGTATGTAATGGGCGCCATGTATTGCTCCATACAGTATAATGGCCCCAAATAGTCTATAATTGGCCCCATGTATTGCTCCTTACAGTATAATGGCCCCATATAGTATATAATGGGCCCCATATATTGCTCCATACAGTATACACTGGGTCCTCTAAATTGCTCCATACAATGTAAAGGACCCATGTAGTATATAATGGGCCCAATGTATTGCTCCATACAGTATATACTGGGCCCCATAAATTGTTCCATACAGTATATAGTGGGCCCCATAGATTGTTCCATACAGTATAATTGCCCAATATAGCATATAATGGGCTCCATGTATTGCTCTAAACAGTATATAATGGGCCCCATAAATTGTTCCATACAGTATCATTTCTCTATATAATGTATAATGGGCCCCATACATTGCTCCATACAGTTTAATGGCTCCATACACTATACAGTGCCTACAAGTAGTATTCAACCCCCTGCAGATTTAGCTGGTTTGATAAGATGCAAATAAGTTAGAGCCTTCAAACTGCAAACGAGAGTAAGTTTTATGAACAGAAGCATAAATCTTACAAACCAAAAAGTTATGTTGCTCAGTTGAATTTAATAAAATTTTAAACATAAAAGTGTGGGTCAATTATTATACAACCCCTAAGTTTAATATTTTGTGGAATAACCCTTGTTTGCAATTACAGCTAATAATCGTCTTTTATAAGACCTGATCAGGCCGGCACAGGTCTGTGGAGTTATCTTGGCCCACTCCTCCATGCAGATCTTCTCCAAGTTATCTAGGTTCTTTGGGTGTCTCATGTGGACTTTATTCTTGAGCTCCTTCCACAAGTTTTCAGTTGGGTTAAGGTCAGGAGACTGACTAGGCCACTCCAACACCTTGACTTTTTCCCTCTTGAACCAGGCCTTGGTTTTCTTGGCTGTGTGCTTTGGGTCGTTGTCTTGTTGGAAGATGAAATTACGACCCATCTTAAGATCCTTGATGGAGGAGCGGAAGTTCTTGGCCAAAATCTCCAGGTAGGCCGGGCTATCCATCTTCCCATGGATGCGGACCAGATGGCCAGGCCCCTTGGCAGAGAAACAGCCCCACAGCATGATGCTGCCACCACTATGCTTGACTGTAGGGATGGTATTCTTGGGGTCGTATGCAGTGACATCCAGTCTCCAAACGTCACGTGTGTGGTTGGCACCAAAGATCTCGATCTTGGTCTCATCAGACCATAGAACCTTGAACCAGTCTGTCTCAGAGTCCTCCAAGTGATTATGAGCAAACTGTAGACGAGCCTTGACATGACGCTTTGAAAGTAAAGGTACCTTACGGGCTCGTCTGGAACGGAGACCATTGCGGTGGAGTACGTTACTTATGGTATTGACTGAAACCAATGTCCCCACTGCCATGAGATCTTCCCGGAGCTCCTTCCTTGTTGTCCTTGGGTTAGCCTTGACTCTTCGGACAAGCCTGGCCTCGGCACGGGAGGACACTTTCAAAGGCTGTCCTGGCCGTGGAAGGCTAACAGTAGTTCCATAAGCCTTCCACTTACGGATGATGCTCCCAACAGTGGAGACAGGTAGGCCCAACTCCTTGGAAAGGGTTTTGTACCCCTTGCCAGCCTTGTGACCCTCCACGATCTTGTCTCTGATGGCCTTGGAATGCTCCTTTGTCTTTCCCATGTTGACCATGTCTGAGTGCTGTTCACAAGTTTGGGGAGGGTCTTAAATAGTCAGAAAAGGCTGGCAAAAGAGATCTTTAATCCACACATGTGAAGCTCATTATTCTTGGTGCCTGAACTACTTCTTAATACTTTTGGGGGACCAAACAGAATGCTTGTGGTTTGAGGGGTTGAATAATAAATGACACTCTGAATTAACTTTTATCGTTTTAAAAAAAATAAAAAAAATAAAAAAAAATAAAATTTGCTGCAGTGCATTTCCCACTTCCAGGCTGATCTACAGTACAAATGTCACAATGTCAAGTTAATTCCACATGTGTCAACCAGCTAAATCTGCAGGGGGTTGAATACTACTTGTAGGCACTGTATACTGGGCCCCATATATTGTTCCATACACTATAATGGCCCCGTATATTCATAGGCAGATTATAATGAGGGCAATCTGGACCTCCGCCCGGGGCCCCGGGGCTCCAGGGGGCCCGGGGCGTCCATGGCTAGATTGCCCTCATTATAATATGTGCGGCGCCACGGCACATACCGGCAGTCAGAGGCGGGGGGCCCCCGGACTGCTCCCCCAGCAGCTATGCATGGCCGCTACTTCTTCTTCGGCCGTGTCTGCTAGTGTGATGTCACGCAGTGCGCGCTGCACTGCTGCACCGGAGAGGAGCCGAGCCGGGGTATGGTGAGTATGTGTCAGCGTGTGTCTGTGTGTGCAGGCAGATATCATTGTGTGATGTCTGTTTATATGTTTTTTTTGTGTTGCAAATGTGTTTATGCGTGTATGTATATGTCTGTATGTGTTTCTGTGTGTGCGTGACTGCGTGCGGCCTCCCGCTGTGTATAGATGGTTATGTGTGGCCTCCCGCTGTGTATAGATGGCTATGTGCGGCCTCCCGCTCTGTATAGATGGCTATGTGCGGCCTCCCGCTGTGTATAGATGGCTACATGCGGCACCCCGCTGTGTATAGATGGCTATGTGCGGACTCCCGCTGTGTATAGATGGCTATGTGCGGCCTCCCGCTGTGTATAGATGGCTACATGCGGCCCCCCGCTGTGTATAGATGGCTATGTGCGGACTCCCGCTGTGTATAGATGGCTATGTGCGGCCTTCCGCTGTGTATAGATGGCTACATGAGGCCCCCCGCTGTGTATAGATGGCTATGTGCGGCCTCCTGCAGTGTATAGATGGCTACGTGTGGCCTCCCGCTGTGTATAGATGGCTAGGTGCGGCCTCCCGCTGTGTATAGATGGCTATGTGCGGCCTCCCGCTGTGTACAGATGGCTATGTGCGGCCTCCTGCTGTGTATTGATGGCACCGTGCGGCCTCCTGCTGTGTATTGATGGCACCGTGCGACCCCCTGCTGTGTAGAGATGGCTACGTACAGCCTCCCGCTGTATATAGATGGCTATGTGCGGCCTCCCGCTGTGTACAGATGGCTATGTGCGGCCTCCTGCTGTGTATTGATGGCACCGTGAAGCCTCCTGCTGTGTACAGATGGCTACGTGCGGCCTCCCGCTGTGTATAGATGGCTAAGTGCGGCCTCCCACTGTGTACAGATGGCAATGTGCGGCCCCCTGCTGTGCATAGATGGTTACTTGCGACCTCCTGCTGTGTATAGATGGCTACATGCGGCCTCCTGCTGTGTATAGATGGCTACGTGTGCTCAATATTAAGCCGTACAATTAATGAAAGGCTATGTGCCCACGATACAGAAATGCTCCGGATTTCTTTTGAGTGTTTCTGCTCTCTCTGGCAGAAAAAATGCATGCGGATTGTACATGCGGATTGTACATGCGTTTTTCCTGCCAGGGACATGCGGATGTGAAGCGTTCTTCACATGCATTTCCGCATGCGGGTTGTCAAGCGCTTTCCAAGCGATTTTAGCATCACTTGGAAAAGTGCTTGACAACTTGGTCACACTATATAAATCAGTGGTAAATGGTAAAAAATAAAAAATAAATATATACTTACCTTCTGATGGCCTGCCGACATCAGCGGTCGCGTGACACGTCACATGACTAAATGACGTCACCACAGGTCCTTTAGTCTACCGCGAGCTGCCAGCAAGCCAGGACACATCGGATAAAGACACCGGGGGCCATCAGAAGGTAAGTATAATATTTATTTTTTATTTTATTCTTTTTTTTACAGGTTCTATGGTACCCGGGTCCGGAGGAGAGTCCATCCGCACATTGAAACAGTTGGATTCCGCATGTACAGATGCAGTGATGCGGATTTCATGCGTTCCAATCCAAGTCAATGGCGGCGAAAACGCAGCGCTTCCGCAAAATAATTGGTAGTGCTGTGGATTTTTCCGCAATGATAATCCGCAGCGGAAATTTCCGCAGCATGTGCACAGCACATGCGGATTATCATTGGGGAACATGGCAGACCTTCTACCAAGCGTTTTTTAAGCGTTTCTGCAGCGGAATTGCCGCTGCGGAAACGCTTAAAAAACGCATAGTGGGCACACAGCCTAAAAAAAATATTATAATTAATATATTAATATTGTGCCAAATTAATTTCACGTGAACTATCACATGATCTATCACAGGGGATCATGTGACATGTGATACATCAGGTATGTGTGTGGGGGGCCCGCGCCTTCTAAACTGCCCGGGGCCCTGGCTACTCTTAATCCACCCATGCGTATATTATATACTGGACCCCATATATTGCTACATACAGTATATACTGGGCCCCGTATATTGCTCCATACAGTACTGTATATCATGGGTCCCATATATTGCTCCACAGAATAATGGCCCTATGTAGTGTATAATGGGCCCCATATATTGCTTCATACAGTATATTGACCCCATATAGTATATAATTAGCCACATATATTGCTCCATACAGAATAATGGCCTCATATAGTATATAATAGGCCACATATATTGCTCCATACAGTATATAATGGGCCCCATATATTGATCCATACAGTGTAATGGCCACATATAGTATATAATGGGCCCCATATATTGCTCCATATAGTATATACTAGGCCCCGTATATTGCTGCACACTATATGACCCCATATAATATATAGAGGGCCACATTTTTTGCTCCATACTGTATATACTGGGCCTCAAATATTGATCCATACAGTATATACTGGGCCCCATATATTGCTGCACAGTATAATGGCCCCATATAGTATATATTGGGCCCCATATATTGCTCCATATAGTATAATGGCTTGAAATAGTATATAATAGGCCCCATATATTGCTCCAAACAATATAAAGGCCCCATATAGTATATAATAGGCCCCATATATTGCTCCATACAGTATATAATGGGCCCCATATATTAATCCATACTGTATATACTGGGCCCCATATATTGCTCCATACAGTAAAAAGGCCCCATATAGTATATAATAGGCCCCATATATTGCTCCATACAAAATATAATGGGCCCCATATATTGCTCCATACAGTATACTGCCCACATATAGTATATAATAGGCCCAATAAATTGCTCCATACAGTATAATGGCCACATATAGTATATAATGGGCCCCATATATTGCTACATACAGTATGTACTGGGCCCCATATATTGCTGCAGAGTATAATTTCCCCATATAATATATAATGGGCTCCATAAATTGCTAAATACAGTATAATGGCCCCATATAATATATAATGGGCCCCATATATTGCTCCATACAGCATAATGGCCCCATATAGTGCTCCATATAGTATAATGACCACATATAGTATATCATAGGCCCCATATAGTGCTCCATACAGTATAATGGCCCCATATAGTGCTCCATATAGTATAATGACTACATATAGTATATAATAATCCCCATATAGTGCTCCATACAGTATAATGGGCCCCATATATTGCTCCATAAAGTATATACTGGGCCCCATAAATTGTTCCATACAGTATAATTGCCCCGTATAGTATATAATGGGCCCCATATATTGCTCCATACAGTATAATGGCTCCATAAAATATATACTGGGCCCTAGATAATGCTCCATACAGTATAATGGCCCCATATAATATATAATGGGCCCCATATATTGCTCCATGCAGTATATACCAGGCCCCATATATTGATCCACAGTATAATGGCCCCATATAGAATATAATGGCCCACATATATTGCTCCATACAGTATAATGGCCCCATATAGTATATAATAGGCCCCATATATTGCTCCAAACAGTATATACTGGGCCCCATATATTGCTCCATACAGTATATATCGGGCCCCATATATTGCTCCATATAGTATATACCGAGCCCCATATATTGCTCCACAGTATAATGGCCCCTTATAATTTATAAAGGGACACATTTTTTATTCCATACTGTATATACTGGGCCCCATATATTGCTCCATACAGTATATACTGGGCCCCAAATATTGCTCCATACAGTATATAATGGGCCCCAAATATTGCTCCATACAGTACATACTGGGACCCATATATTGCTGCACAGTATAATGGCCCCATATAGTATATAATGGGCCCCATATATTGGTCCATA